>NC_134038.1:64037376-64351126 GCF_965140245.1 Athene noctua
TTACGAGAAAAGAAAGTGTTTCCAACACATTCATTATGGAAATGAAAGGGAAAAAACCAACCAACCAAACAAACAAAAAAGCAAAAATGTGGGTTTGTGTCAATAAGTTTTAGAACCATGTAAAATACACTAATTTGATCTTGCCATGATACAGTGAAAGAAAACAATCTCAATCTGAAGGCAATAAAAAAGAGTTACGAGTTAGATTTTCAGCTCATTTGTGTTAACTGAGCATCTCAGTCATATACTTGTGCAAACACAGTGTGCAGGTGTTGCTTTACTGCTATGATGCTATTCAAGAGTAATAAACAACCCTACTTGGAATTCTTAATTATAGATGACAAACTATAAATCACTAGCTTGTTGCAGCATCAGAAGCCTCAAGATGTGATCCATCATGTTTACATCCCAAGAAATAAATTAATCCCTCTGTTTTGTTTAGCAGAAGGCATAGATTTATTACATTTCTTTATGAGCATGATACTATTGCAAGAAACAGGTAGGGCCATGGTTCTCCTGAATATTGCTTTCATCCATTCTTCTGCCATTGCCTATACTGTTTTGCACTGATATCAGGTGATACCAATCTCATGCAAGCACAAAACAACTTAAGGTGCAAGGCAGTGGAGAAGTGAGCACTGTGTCTTAACACAGAGTGAACTCGACAGGATATTTGCTCAAAGAATAGTCCTATTTATGAACTTCCATGAACAAAAAAATTTCTCAATATAATCCATTATTAAATGTTCACTGAAAAGAATCAACTACTATATATATGTGTGTGTTTGTGTGTATCTGTATATATGCACAGATGTATTTTGTCTAAATGACTAGCTATTGTAATCTAGGCAGAAGTGGTTCTTTAGACAATAACTCTTAGATGTTACAAACAATATTAAAAACAAGCCTGAAACACATTTGAAAATTTAACAATGAACTGTGAATGAATCACTATTCATTGCTAATAAGAAGACAACCAGCATTTGACAGGGAAAAAGAAATATTAATTGTTGAAATGAGTTTAAATCAGTTAAAATCCTAGGGTACTGAATAAGGATTTCCCACAATTATTTTATTTCACTATTCTCTAGGCTCACCCATGTTGTTTTACAACAACAAAAAATATAAGTAATAAAAGTCAGGCATGCAGGCAGGAACTTTTTAACAAAAGGAAAAAATGGCTGGGCTGTGGGGAAACCACAAGGATGAACAGCAGGTGAACATATTAGTCATTTGTGTATCATAAAGTACTATATCCACAGGACTAAATTACTATTGAGAAACAAACCTCCTTGACCATCATTACTGTGATCACCAACATGCAGTTATACACTGTTACTGATGATACATACCTAGATCTTTTTATAGTCCAGCTGAGCAGAAAAAGCCCAAATTCTAGGCTAAGCCTATGCATTTTAAAAAGACAATGAAAAATGCTTTGTTAGGTCCAATGAGAAAGGTGTTTAATACAAAGAGTGTTTGGGGGATGTTTTGCCTCTCCTTTTCCAGAAGGTTTTAATTGCCATTTATGTGCACCATCATTTCCAATAGCAGAGTTGTGGGTTCATGATAGGCCATAGCCCTGTAGACATAAGTATAGCTGTATTCCAAAATGTTAGCATTTTGTCAAAAAAAATCCTGCTACTTGACACAACAAAACCCCACAACTATTACATATCTGAACAAAGCTGTCACAGCACAAGACTACTAAGAAAAGCAACCAACAATAACACAACAGCTGCTTAAAAACTAACCAACAACCTTTCCAGTCTGTAACATCATGCCTATTCTCACAAGAAACCCGATGATGCTACTGGTAGTAGAGGATCTTCACTGGAAAGGATCAGTAGGATTATGCAATTTAGGAAATTAATCCTCCATAAGGTTCCGGAAAAGGGTTGTGGTTTCTCATACATTTTGTGAAGAAATAAACACTTGATTTAAGTGAGTTTATAATCACACGCTAATTAAATTATAAGGTGTAAATTAAGCTTTACAGTAATAGATCAGATATTTCCAATACAAGGCTCAGGTCACAGCTGTCTTAAATCCATGGCTGATGAAAAAAACCAAAACCTATTACAACAGTAGTAGCACTTACCTTCCCTCCCCGTCTCTCAGAGAACCAGAAGCTACTAAGTAGCTCAAAGGACAAACATTCACAGTGCTCCTTTACAGACAACCAGTCGCAACAGCCCTGTGTTACCAGTTAAGGCTTGCCCCATCCTGTAAGAGGACAGCAGCAGACCCACTTCATTACACACACTCTCCCAGTTTTAAGATTAGTGCTACAGAAGACACAAACACCTTTGTGTTGATCCTTGCAATAAAGCAAAGACAACTTGGATGGATACAAGGCCTAATGCAATCTGCAAAAGTCATCAACAGTTTATCCACTGCACTGAACTCTGTGTAAACAGCCAGCGTACTAAAAAGCTGTTTTAAGTGCCCTCAGATTCTCTGCACAGTTGATCCATAATCATCTGAGTGCTCACTGAAGCTTAGTATCCTGCTTTTTTCATTGACTGCAAATTGTCTGTTCAGTTCCCTAACCTGTGTTTGAGCCAACATTGTGCTCGGTGGAAAAGGCTGTTTGCAGTGTCTGGCTATTCTAGAAACAGTAATGCAATCACACATGGTATGCTGGTTCTGTGTTTGATTCCTGAAAGGTATCGTTGGTTTTTTTCAATACTTGGGGGATACATAAATGGAGAGTTTAAATTGAGCCCATGTCACAGGTTCCCAAATATCTATATGAAACAAGATTGCTAACTCACTTCAATTAAATCCCCATGTACAAGTGCAAACAACAGAAAAATCATTGAATTGGAAATAATTGGCAAATCAGCTGGCAACCTTGTTAAAGAAGCCATAAATGGGAAGGCCAAAGAGACAACTACCTTCTCCTCTTAAGAGTGGCAAGGCCAAAGACAGAGGTGGGTCATTGTGGAGAAATATACAACTGCCACTGCCACCAATGTCTGTGCTTTGTTAATTAGTTTCTAGGACTGCCAAATATCTTTAGCAGGCAAGAAAAATAGTAGGTACATGTTAGCAATTCAAGTTCTGATGAAGAGCATATCGAAGTAGAAAAAAAAAACATGTCCTTTTAACTCATAATCGCAATTAATTTGCAAGGAAAAAGGAAGGCTATGTGATCCTGTTAGTGGTGATCAGGGAAAGAAATAATTGAGGTAAATATCAGATCTGTCCTAACTAAAATGCTTGTTTGAAACATTTAAACTGTGTTTTAAAGAGAGAAAAAAAAAAAAATTGAAAATATTTCTCTAAACAGCAGCAGTTTCAAGAAATATTTTAATACCCCTTCCATTTCTTCCCCCAAATCAATAAGCAAGTAAGCAGCTGTGTAGCCTCTGGCATAGGACTTTAATTGTTTTAAAAAAGATCTAGTAACCATTAACTCCTCTCAAATAAGAGATGGGCATACGGGTGTGTGCTATTTTCTTTAAAGATGGGCCTAAACAAAAAACAGCTAGAATTCACTAGGATGAATGTTGTTCTTTGAACTATTTAACCTCAAACTACTTTAAGTAAAATCTCCATGTTGATTTAAACAAATAAACACAGCGCCCTAGCATGCCACTGATAATAAGAAAATCAACAAAGACTAGCCTAAAAAATTAATTGATTCAGAGGTGGATTTGATCAGTTAGAAAGTGCACTGGTGGCTTGAATCTTCCTTACCAATTGCGATGATCTGCACGATAATGAATCCAAGTGAAAGATGGTCCATTTATTTCTGGACTAGCAAATGCAATTGTCTTGAGGTCACACAGAATAGTTTTCAAAGAAAACCCTAATAAACTGCAACATATGTTAGTTGTTCCTATACTGTTTCTAGCAGAAAATGAAATTCTGAGTTTAATTAAGCTTAAAAATACAAAGCTGTCTTTAAAACAATGTACCTATATTTCTGATGCTTCCTTCTCCCACCTCTCACAGACTGTTTTTTAAGGCTCAGAAAATCCTATGCTTGGAGAAGACAGAAAACTTGTAAATTATTGCTAACTTGTAAGTGAGAATATTTACAACTGCTTTCAAAAGATGCTAAGTACTTTTAAAGTTCTCTCTCTTTCTACTTTAAACTTTTTGCAAGGAAGATTTCCATTTCCTTGTTTAAACCTAGTGATACATAGGGCCCACACCTGGCACTACACAGATGCCAGACTGCAGTTGTCCCTCTCACCCCACAACACCTTCCTGGTTCCACTGAGCAGGAAGAGTTAGGCTACCATCCAACCATCCAGCAAAGAGCACATACATAACTTCAGAAAATGAGTAGTGCCATTAACAGCCAGCCTGTGTGCTTAGACATGGGCATGCACATGTTGTAAAATCAGATCACTAGTTTACTACTATCATTTAAAAGTTTATAAGCATTCTTACAGGGCAAAATAAAAAAAAAATTAAAAAACCCACCATACCAACTCACTGCAATAGGGAACATATTAATGGCACTTATCACTTAGAAAAAATCGTATTCAGTACCAAAACAAATCATGTACCTGTTTACCTTCCTAAATTAAAGCATTTTTTCATTCTCTTTCCTCCAGAAACAGAACTAAGTTCAGTAACTGAACACAGGGTTCATTCTCCTTGAAAATGCACGCATAAAGTACATCTAGTATTTCAACTTTGCTCTACTTGCACGTGTATGCAATTATCTACTACAATAAAGAATAACAGAACATGAGCAGGATACTCTACTGTGCTGCACACTCTGCATAATTTATTGTTTTACTGTTCATTCAGGGAAAAGATGTTTTTGAGCATGTTTATTGTTATCTCTTTTTTTCATCCATTCATTGGCATATGTACTGATACCAGAGGACTTAGAAGAGAGACTTCAGATATGAGAGGAAATCAGGTTGGTGTCTCTTTTCCTCAGAGAAGCCCTTAAATCAGAGTGGTGGGAAGTATTGCTTGAGCAACTACTCCCAGGTTGCACTGCAGCGAGACTCAAAGAAGTCTGCAACAGAAGGCACAATGACAGTAGATCCTCCACAGACACTTCTCTGACAACAAGATGATCTATTAAATGAATAGAAACCAAATTCGGCTTTAGAAGTCCTACGGTGAAAATAGTTAACAGGTGGAAGAATATTCTGTCAAATAATCATTACGGGCTTGCTCTAGCCTTCTGCTCTCCACAAAGCTTGCGCTTTTAGCCACTGTTGAGGGAGAAAAAAAAAAAAAAAAAAAAAAAGAAAAAAAGACTTCTCAAAGACAGCCTGCTGAAAAAGACTTGGATCAAAATCAAAAAATTCCCCCCATAATCACCATCCTAATGTCTTTAAATTCACATTGAATTATTTTCATTTTCTTATTACCAGAAATTATGACTTTTTCTGGAATAAATGCTGTGCAGTAATACAAATTCTGCCTTTTTCTGCCACCTTCTGAGGCATTAGACTTGTGCCTTAAATACCATGGCACAAATATATTAAAAGACAGTACAATAAGTTAGCTCAAAGAGTTTGCTCCCATAATTTAACAAGTATTATAGTATAAGCTGAATAAAAAAGTTATACTAGCACACAGTACATAGGTACTGCATTATACAACATTGTGATGCTTGAACAAGACTAATTATAAGATCAGAAATTCTGGATACTGGATAAAGGATTTTGACCTTAAACTAGTTAAAAAAAATACAAAACCCACACTAGACTCTTCAGTTCAAGTTTACACAAGCTGATGGAAAAAAACAAACTGAACAGAAAATGAGTAAAAAGAAGAAGCAGTAATGCAGTTTATGCAGGTCTGACAGAGATCGGCAGAAAATAAGTTTCTACAGTCTCTAAGCATGACAGGCTTGTCATGGCTTAAACCCAGCCAGCAGCCAAGCATCACACAGCCACTTGCTCACCCTCACCCACCTGGGAGATGGGGGAGAATTGGAGAGGTAAAAGTAAGGAGACTCATAGATTGAGATAAAAACAGTTTAATAATTGAAATAAAATAAAACAAGAATAACAATACTATAAAGTACAAATGGGTAAAGCACAATGCAATTGCTCACCACCCACCGATACCCAGCCCATTTCCAGCTAGCAATCCCAGAAGAGCCAAGATCCCAAAACCACAATCCCAGACATGAGAGAGAACCCCCTTCTTCCTGGGCATCCCTCCTTTATATACTGACATGACATTGCGTGATATGGAATATTCCATTGGCCAGTTTGGGTCCAATGCTCTGGCCATGCTCCCTCCCAGCTTCTTGTGCACCTGCACACTGGCAGGACACGGGGAGCTGGAAAGTCCTTGATCTCTTAGCAACAGCTGAAAACATCAGTGTATTACCAGCATTCAACTCAAATCCCATACTGAATCCAAAACACAACAATATTCTAGCTACTAAGAAGAAAAATTAATTTTATCCCAGCCAAAACCAGGACAGGGCTCTAAAATAAGTATTTATATGCTCTACGATCAGGTGAGACTCAGACTAAAATTCAGTCCAAATCAAGGTTTTTCAGCCAAGTTCTATAGTTCCAAAGCCAGGCTTTATCGGTGAGCACAGCTGACAGATTCTCACCTACAACTTTATAAATGGCATTTCTGTAGTCCTCTTCCACCTCTGAAGGAAGTCCTACTATACTGTCAAACAAACTTCAGAGACATCTGTTTGTCTAATTATATATCCCCCTCACTCTGATGGTTCTCTTACATTTGAGCAGTGCTTGAGGATCTGAACCCAGCAGAAATGCTGCCATCACAGCAAGTACTTTACAAGGGCTGCAGGAGGTAACAATTCAGGATATGCAAGGCCATTAATTGATTATTTTACATTTAGCTCTGGTAGACAATTGTACCTACATGCAGAGTTATGGCAATTACTTTTCAAGCAAACACTTTCTTAACTGAATGCTCCTGTACTTTCAAAACAGCCTTGCCTCTTTAAAAAATAATCTTTTAAAAGAAAAAACCCATATTCTGCAGGAAATTGTTTCTTCTTTCAAAAACTACTTCCAACTGTGAGGATTTGACAGGAATTAGAAATTCACTAGTACAGCTACAGCACACAAACCACCCCATATATATTCTTTCCATGCATGTTTTAAAATCTTTATTACCAGCTTCTCTGTAGGTGCCTTCCAACTTACTGCCTGATCTCCTGTTTCCTAATACTAAAACAGATTCACAAGACAAATATTTTGTGCTACAAAAAAAACTTCACCTTGCTTGTAAGTCTAAGTCCAGACTTTTCTTTGCAGTTCAGTAACAGCTCACTGCAGCCAGCCAGGATTTTTCTAAGTTTTTTTTAACTTTTAAAAAGTCTAATACTATATTCCTATGGTAAAAACCTTAGTAGATCAATATAGGCAAAATTTTCATCCAAAACCCACACATTCTGTAGGCTCTTATTTTGGCTTTCATTTTTTAAATCCGACCTTGATAATTTTGAAAATATCTCCCCAAGAAATTCCATGACTGAGCTCTCATGAGAGCTTGTGACAAATCTGCATTTTGAGACTTCAGAATTAACGAAGGATATAAATAGTAGATTTCCATGACCTCTACTCCAGCATCCTGCCAAACCCAAGTTAACTGTCACTCAGAATGCCTTCACTTTTAATTCCTTTTACTCTGAAAAAAATTCAGCAAAGCCAACAGAAACTCAACTGGTCAAGTTCACAGAAGAAAAACATATGCGTGTCTAAGCAGCTAGCATATTGCTGGGCATGCAGAGTATTTCCAGGTCTTAGAAGTTTCAAATCAACTCTTGCTTGTAACATGGGCCCTCACCAAAAAATAACAGAATACAGACATTTCACAGAATTATTTTATCTATGAATTTTGTCAAAGAGATCTGGAAAATTTTGCCATTTCTCAATATTTAGAAATGTGGATCTTTCCAATTACTGAGGAAAAAATGTTTGTCATGCTCTTGTTATAAAGTATGAGAGATTGAAAGCAAAGTAATAAATACTGAAATGTCAACTGCACTATATTTCTTTGATCAGAACTTTATAAAACAGGAAGTCTGTAAGAAAGACTGTCTGATATTTTTCCCATTTAAAAATCAAAGTTCTTTCCATTTTTCTGAGTACAGATTAGTATTTCCTTGAGGGCACATAGTGTTTGTTTCCTGTCCCAACTTTGTTAATCAACCTTATCTAATAGGTCTGAAGGAAGCAACTGTAGCTTCTATAGTATCAGCTGTGACTGGACCTTGTTGTTTACAGAACCTAATTCAGTAGGAAAGTTGCAATTACCATTGCAGAGCCCGGTTTTAGTATAGCTTTTTTAAAATCCCACATAAGCGTTATTTGTGAGATTTCACATCAGCTCCTCTATAAATGACAGAATCATCCTTCAAGTGAGATCAAACACATTCTATTAGCAACCAAGAATAAAAGCAAACACATGGACAAGCAGCCCTCCACACTGGAGACACTTTGAAATGTGTTATAACTGCAGATTAAAAGAAGTAATGAACAGCAAATTAGGAAGGGCGACAATCTTTTCTATTTCAGCATTTTAATCAGGGTGAGGGAAGAAGGATCTGAGAGATGTCTATAAAATTGTAAATAGAATGGACACACTCTCTCCAGCACAGCAATTACAGGCATTAAATGAAACTAGCGGACGGTAAGTGCAAAAAACAAATAAAGGAGATACCATTTCAATATTGTGTGATTCAGCTGTGGAGCTTCTTGCCCCAAGCCATTATGAAAACTAAAAGTTTGCAGTCAAAAACAGAGAAGACATACTCATGAAGGTGGGGGAAAAGTGTATCTAGGTTGGACTACTAAATACAGAGACATACACATTTGTCTCAAGATATCCATATGACAAATAACTGGAACTTACAAGACTGCTTGGCCAAAAGCATCTTATATATTTGCCTTAGACTTATAAAGGCGTCTTATGGAGGCATCTACTATAAACAGTATCAGACAAAGAAAAGGACAAATGAAACTCTGGTCTCATCTACAATACTGTTCTGCTTACAAGTAGATGTATCAGAGGTACCTTATGTAAGATCTTAAATACAGTTCTTAATCTGACAGTTCACAAGCACAGATAGGCCTTTAAACACACACACACAAAAAAAGGGAAGTAGCTCTAAAATATAAAGGGCTGGGCAGGAGCAAAATACATGACTGCCTAACCCAAAGAAAGCCTAGAAGTGTTCACAACTGGGATATATTCCAGTTTTGTCAAATTTTGTGCAGTTATTCATAAACATTTGAATTCTGAATAAGATCATGGAAAATTTTGAGGAAAAGAGGACATTGTGGAGGGTGAACACAGATGAGAAAAAAACTTACTCCAAATGTTCAGTGGAAAAAGTGGCTGTGAAAGGAAGGTCTGAAACCAGAAAAAAGCAGTCCTCTGATGAAGCAATGGGCAAGAGATCCCCTTTCAGTGCTGGAATCACAACAGAGAAGGGTACCAGGAAACAAGGATAGGAGAACCACCAAACAAGGGACAGGAAATTTCACACCAAACTAAAGGAACAAAAATATGATAAAGCTTTCCTGTAGCGCTCACAATTCTTAACTGAAATTGCAACAGTCCTGGTGCAAATCCAGATTCTGCTGAAACAATAACATCTGAAAGAAAAGTCAGAGAGTTAATGAAACAATAAGGCCTCAAGATGGAAATAATAAATAATACATAGTTTTATACTTTATTATGCAGTTTTGTACAACAAGGTACTTTGTAATGTCATAATCAATCCTCCTACATGAGAAAATCATAAACAATCACTCTGGCATCAAAATGACAGGTTGTAATTAATTTTGAGAATATTCAGTTGTCAGCTACATAAGCATTCCTGGGAAATGTAGTATAAAACATCCCTCAGCTAAAGTATTAACGCTGAGGTGAAAGTGATGGAAGTCAACCTGAAAAGGTGACTAATTATCTTTAATCACTGCAGTTACTTCTAATACATTTGCATTCTAAAAGGCTTCACACTAAAAAATGGACTGAAATGTATAACTCTTATCAGTGAACATTCCCACAAGTTCATTCTTTCTCCTCAACTATTACGACATGAGAATGACAAACAGGAAAATACATCTGCTTCCTGCCTCTGGCAATGTACCATTCCGGCAATTAGGTTCTAACCTCACAAGGTATTCATCCCTGAGAGAATCTCTCACAATACAAAGACCTCACTCCCTGCCTTTGCTAAAATACTTATTTTAATTGGAAAGAAATATTGACAATGCAAATGGAGGGTAATAAATACAAGCAGTAAGAAAAGGTTAGTTGCATTAATGTCATGTACATTGTATTAAACATAGATGATGTCACAGATTTTTCTTTTTTCCCCTCCAAGTCAGACTCCTTAGAATCAACTCATTTTACTGGGGCAGTTTTTAACAGCTGAACTATTTGAAAGCCTTAATTAAGTGGATCTACTTATATCAAAGTATTTTTCTATTCTGGCCACCCACATTTTATGGCTCTATATGCTACAGATTTTCAAAATGTCAAAAAGTACCTGCTTGACAATGGCTTTCTTTTTTTGGATGACTGAGGGAGCAATTATTTTAGTCATTTTACTGTAAAGCACCTTGCAAAAACAGAAAGGCAGAGTTTAAAACAGTTAAATGAAACTCTAATATAAAATTCTGTCTTGACATTTCAGAAAATGGTAAATTTTTAAAAGTGGTAACCACTGCCACCAACAACACTTTACAAAGCTACCCATTTGAAAAATTTACAGTAACTCAGCATTTTATGTCAGAACAGCAGAAAATCTTGAAAATGTCAGCATCAGAAGCACTGTAATGCAGGAAGAGTTAGCCTAAAACACAGTCTGGCCACTTGATACAAATTGGATCTAAGCACTGCAGTTACCAGAGCCTTGAACCAATCACTTTCCATAACCATGCATTACTACATACTTAGGAGTTTACTTCAGTTGAGCATTTATAAAATAATTTCCAGTCATCTCCAGTTTCATCATTCCTTTCAAAGGGATCCTTTCCTCCCATGGGTCCCAGAACAGAGATGGATTGCAGGCAAGGGGCAAAATTAAATGTTACCTGTATTCAGTGTGTGAGATAACAGCGCATCCAACTATTCTCTTGGCGGTAAACATTACTAAACACAGCTACTTGCAGAAATAAAGCCTTCCAAAATGCGAAAATGGGATATTATTAGTCTAAAATAAGAAGGCAGTTCATTTTCCCCTCTCTAGTTTTCCCCAGGTGGGAAAAACACTACAAAGGAGGCTGAAGAAGATACACAAAAACTGCATAAGAGACTTACATCATTCGATTAGCTCCTCTGTAGAAGTCATTTTAATTGACAGATTATTATATTTCCATTGAGTCATCCCCCTATCTCTGATGCAATTTTTTGTTCTCTGCAAATACACCTTTTCCCTGTTGGCCAAAGGCAGTCTGCTTTGTGCTGCAGTTTTATCTTTATTCCCACGTGCTACAATGTCTGACAACTGGGTTCTGAGACAATATTGTTTGCAGCGTCTCATGTAGTACAGGTAATTATGAGTTTGCATGATCCTGCATTGTCCATATCTATTCATTTATTCAAATACGTACCAAAGCCAGTAGAGTGCGCTACAGAGATCCAACTGAGTCTCCGAGAAGAATGTTGTTCTGCCTTCCATAGAAGCAACATCCACTGCTGTGAACAATTCAAAGCCTTTAAATGCCATCAGCATGAAAGAAAACAGAAAATTACATATCAGCGTACACCACAGACTCAAGCACATTTTCCAGCTGCTAAAATAAATTACTATCACATACACAACAGAGAACATTTGAAACAAATCATATCACGCAAATGCCTCATTAAAACCATCTCCATTGAGTGTAGTATACAGCATACAACAAGTCTCTAACACTAGAACATCAAATGTGTCATTCTTTGGGGAGCATTTCAGGCAATCAATTACCCCAATTTAATAATAATAAAATTTATAAGATGTTCAGCAACCACAGCATTTTCTGTAGCACTATAATGAATTATCCTCACTTTCCATCTTATTAGAAGTTTGCTGTTACAACGTTAATCTTGTTACTGGTCTCAGAAAAGTATTTTTCTACCTACTAGAATAATCTTTCAGCTGTCACTGTGGCATTGCATACCGCTTAAGGTGAATCTACTTACCACAAACAACATCCACTTGCCATATTATTGAGCTTCAACACAAGCTGAACTACCCTTGGCCATCAGGTATAAGAAAAATTGTACAGTTGTGTCACATTACAGTTGTGTCTCAGTTAACCTCATCACATAGGTGATATGCTGGCTCTCGGCTGCCTTCAGATGCTGCACATCAATTCCAGAAGGAACATAGCCTGTAGATTTAATTATTTATTTTTTTTTAAATCAGAAAGACTTTCTAGTAACTCAGAATGCTTAGTTTTTTCCAGCCTTGGGGGTGCTCTTTAAAAAAAAAAAAAAAAAAGAAAAGAAAGAAAGAAATAAATAAAATATTTTAACATTTTATCGCATGCTGTGCGGAAGAATTCAGACTATCCAAGCTAACACTATGCTTTCAGTTCCAGAACTGTACCAACACAGTCCTATATGAACACATTAACACTGTGTTAACATAGCTATACTATTTTTTGAATGTGCACACAGATCTACAAATCTAAGTAACCACATTGCCAAAGGTTGCACTGCCAAAGGCATAACATAGATGATGAGATCTTCCAAACCCTATAATAAAAACAGTATATAGGATTATTCCCTAAAACTTTTCTTTTGAGATTTTTGATTAAAGCTGAACATTTTCTAAACCTATCCATGCCGTGCAGAAAATCGAGCAGTTCTAATGGACCACTAGACAAAAACATTGTTATGATGACAAGGACAAATATGTAAGTCATTTGCAGAGCATGGGCAGTGAAGAGTTTTAAAATCTATATAAGCTGTTGATTTTCGGTGTGTTGATTAAAGATCTGCTGGCATAACTAACATTTCAAGGCAATCTCTCTTCATCTTAGATGAACAATTATGTTTTAACCAAACATATTAACCAAGGGGAAGTGAAATATAACCCATTTTCTATGCAAACCTTAACAGCAAAGTCCAACTCTGACCTCGCTTGCACATTTTACAGTGGTGTCATCCTGACTCTTCCACCCAAAGAAAGTGACTTCATATATACTATAGAAAATAATGCAGCAGGATATAGAAACACTGGGATTGACCCGGGCATAATGAAAACAAGAAGCCTGGAACAGAATTCACTGAGAAGACAGAAACTACTAGACAGTAGCTAGACTGCTACTGAAAAGATATTATTCAAGACAAAATGTGCAGAAGCCCAGAGGTCAACAATGAGTACAAACTAGAATTGCACACTCAGTAACTAGCTCTTCAATGAGTGACTCTAGGGCAGTGATAAACAAGCACATATAATCAAATGAATCCTGACCTACAAACTAAAGATTGCTAATCAGTGTAACCACATGGGGAGAGCAGCTCCTTGGAAAGGGTATTTGTGTGACTACCCCCAGATTTACTGCCGCAGTTTCTAGATACATTGGCTGGAAGGAGGAAAACGGAAAGGACATGAACTTCACTTTGCTCAAATAACCCAGCAAAACTGGCCCAGCAGTTCTGCTACTTTTAGAATTCTTTTCAGCATCCATTTCCAAATGTCAACCTTCACTTCTCAGAAAAAAAAATGGGGTTTCTGATAGAGACCTTACAAAATTATCTTTCTCACAGTAACCTGATTAGGAATCATCACAAGGAGATGCATTTTACTATTACATTACATGACTACAGGTGCTTCAACACAAGAACAATACCTCCTATGTAATGCTGCAAAGACAGAGAAAGAAAATTTCCAATGAGCACAGGAATACACCTTCTCATAAAGGCAATGAGGGAAATGTGAATACAAAATGAAAGTATGTATTCACAGAACTTTAGACTTTTCAAATGTATGCTCACATGTTTAACTATGCTTATCACATAAACCCTGCTGGGATCAATCCCCTTCCCCACAGATATGCTTCTGTCAATATTCTCACTGAATATTCACTCAATCACTCTGGGACTATGAAAGAAACAGGTGGTGACTTTATTCCTAAACAGCCAAACTAGATGTATGCATAGATACTCACAGTGAGATTTTGTAGTAGAAAGTACCCTTCGAGTCACTGGTTAAAATCCAGTAAAAGTAATTCAACAGAGTCTTCTTTCATTATCAGATAAGTATGCTATCTTAGAGTTACTTCAAGGAAGCAGGATAAGAGCAGCCACATAGCTGAAAAGCATGTAACACATATATATAAACTGCTTCCATCTATTTCTCCACACAGTTAACCGAATATTGTAAAGAAACTACAAGTTTATGCAATTGCAGGATGGAATTTCTGGATGATGATGATGCTAACTTGCTACATCATCTTTAGTGTCTCTAGAGGCAGTGGAGCTGAAAGGACATGACTGCTGAGCTACTTGCATATGTCCGGAGGTGACACTCCCAGGGTGAAGTTGCTGATGAACCGTAGGTGCCATTCATGCTGCACCATTCTTGATCTGCTTAGAATATTCTGCCTAAAGAAAGCACTTTCCACAGCCTTAAATTCACTTAAAATGCAAACTAGGAAAAACATTGCCTATAATATCAACAGGAGTTTTTTAAAACCAATGAGTAAGATTAACCAATTTCAGTGCAAATTACAAAATTCCGTTCAGTTTAAACTAACTCATTAAACTCCCTCATGTGCTAATGTTCTTAAGGCTAAATGATTAGTATGCAATTTCTTCTACTGAATCAGTAAGCCACCACAGAAGTTAAGCTAAACATTTTCACAAAAGGACCCTGTCTTTCCCCCACTCCCTGTTTTGCACCCTGAAAATTCTACTAGCTGAGAAATCTCACATGCCTGTGTAACTTCTCTCGCTGCCTGTCACAAAGTTATGGAAGAGTAATGTGAAAATATGGATTAGTGAAAGTGGCAGGGAAGAGTGCTGCTTTGTGATTTATGTGCTTTAGAGAACAGACAGCTAGAAAGTTCACTAAGTCCCTGTTAGCAGATTGCAGCTACAATACATATTAAATTCATGCTTCAGTTCACATTTTCCTTACAAATGGCTGAAACATGTTCTATAACCTGTCCAATTCTGCCACTAGTAAGCAGATGCTACCAGTATGACATATTTTTTATAAACTTTTCTGGTTTACAAGTTTATATTATACTGGAATTTTGGATCTTTCAGTTGCTTCAATCCACTGGGCAACTACTGTTTCATCAAGGACATCAGGAATTGCCCCACACCTTTATAAGATATTCAGTTCCATACTTATAGGAAGAGATAAAACAAGCTCTACTGTAGTGACCATGTGGCCAGACCATTTGCCTGACACTGATGAAGCTAAGGTAGGTTCTAGCAGCTCCCAGAAGCAAACCTGCCAAATATTCAGCAGATAAATGAATAAGGAACATCCTCCTGACCCCCTCTATGGATACCACTTGGATTAAGATAAGACAGAGGCAGTATGCAATGTAAAGAAGTGTGAGAAGAATCAGGTAAAGAAGCAAAAGCAATAGGAAAAAAAAAAAAAGAGGTAGAAGTTGAAGCCTGAAGTACAGAGCCTTTTTTCCACCTTCAGCTGCAAACCTTGTACGTGCCACTACATACAGTGACCTTTTTATTGCAGTCTCCTGCTGCAGTTTCCAAGGAGGAGCTGCAAAGACTACCATTTATTGGCTACATTTATTGTACCAGCCTTATACTGCATTTCCTGAAGCCTCAACAGTGGTCCATAGCACAGGAGACTGGTATTGTCAGTCACCAAGGGGTTAGTCCAAAACTCCAGTAAATCACTGCTCAGTAAATTGCTCATGGGTAAACTTTGCATTCTGAGAAACACCCTGGAAATAAAAGAAATTCACCCGTCCATCAGGATTACAACCAACCAGTGGGTTCCATGGGCCATCCACATTCAACTTTCTGCTTCCACCCAAACTCCATCTCTCTTTTGGGACGCATCACATGACAAGCACTTTCACAAGCAGTTTTATTCTATCTTGGTGCAAGAAAGTTTGTGGACTCAAAGGCCTTACATTTATCTCACCTGCCTCTTTGCACCTTAGTGAGTTACCTGGGATAGAAATCCTGTTACTACAGTCTTCCACTATCTTCACAGGAGAGAGGTACATGGGGGAAGCCAAGGCAGAGAAGCCTTCATTTTCCTCTAAGAAGCCGAACTCAGTGCTGCTCTTCCAGATCTTAGCCTCCTACATGGGAAACATTGGTAGCAACAAGTGCCTAAAAATTACCAGTTGTTGCCTACCCTATACCCCTTTAGTAGCAAAGAAGTTCTTTGCTTCCTCATACAAATAATTTTACAAGAAATACATATAGCAGGAGAGGAAAGAAGAAAGCAGGTAAGCAAATGCAATTCAGAATCATTCAATGAAAACAGATTACAAGGACATTCAGACTACCAGCTAGTTTGATGACCTGAGAAGCAGCACCCCAACAGCATTAAACATCAAAGTTTAACTGCAAGTGACCCTGCATAGATGCCAACTGCTGCCCATGCGAAAAACAGTAAACTGTCGTGGGCCGTTCTAATGAACAAGACTTTGTGCCCAAGTTAGTGTGTGTTATTTTATCACACTGAAATGAGAAAAGGAAACAAAAGGAATGAGATTGGTCTACACAGGAGCTGCCTGGAATGCCAAATGTGCACCAAGGTTAGTAAAAGGTGGTGGGTGCTTCCATAGGGCTAGAAAAACAAAAAAATAAATAAAAGGAGTAAAATGAGAAAGTGCCCTGTCTGAAATTTGTTGCAATGATGTCACATAGGCCTCTAGAGAAAAACAAAAAGAGAAGAAAAAAAGAGGAAAAGAGAGAGGAAAAAGGGGGGGGGAGGGCAGGGAGGGAGGAAGAGAGACACAGACATCCAGCATCTTAAAATCATCTCTGGGTCTTGAAAAACAACATTCAAAAACCTCAGTTCTTGAAAAAAGATTCAAATTGCGGATTTGAAGGAGGAAGCAAATTATTCATGGCTAGAAAATGTATTTTGATTACCTGGAGTTATAAATAAGTTTTCAAACAACAGATATACATGTACTCTCTACCTAGGTAAGTATGTCTACACTTTGAGAACACGAATGTAATGAAAGCTCAGCTCAAATTACTAATGAAGGACAAAAGGGGTAAATCAACTTCCATTATTCTTATCTCTAAAAGAGAAAAAATTACTTTTTCAGAGAATAATCTTAGAGGAACAAGTAGCTGTTGTAACAAGTCAAATGATGTGCATTATTTTCAGTTGGATCAAGCAGACATAAATTTGGGGCAGTCTGCTGACCTCTGTAAATTAGTTTCTATATAAATTCTGGCAAAAAAAAAAAAAAAAAAAAGCAAGACTCAAGACTGTTTTTATGCTAATACCCAAGTATTAGTTGGAAACAGGTCATTTGCTTAAATTAGTCAAGGGGAAACTATCAACACAAATCAGAAATTTAAATCTTCTTCCTCTTACTGAATGTAATTCTGCCCAGTTTTGCTGCTAGATAATTTATTTCACTGTTAGGAGATTTCATAGCTATCTCATAGAGCTATGAAATTATAAAGGACATCTACACTGGAAATCCTTCCTGCTGAATTAGTAGGAATAAACATAAAGAGCTGAGCTAAAGCACCAACCAAAACTCAATTTTAATAAAACCTGGAATAAATGTCCCATGTAACACAATTATGGATGCAGAGTCTGACTTGCAGATGGGCCTCTCTTTGGACTTTAAAAATTTGCAGACGTCTTCCTCATTGCACTGAAATATTACTATATGCAACTTGCACAAAATTACTGCAGGTGCAACATGAAGGATGAAGGCACAGCAAAAGAGTCTTAGAGAGTGTTCTGTGACAGTAAATGAAATCTCCACATATAAGGTATTTAGTAACTTAAATGGAGGACCCCTAGTACATTAGAGATTATACCATACTTGCAAACAGTCATTGTGGGGAGATGCCAGGAAAAAAGCCTCTGTCTCTCAAAAGCAGTAAAATTTGTGTCCCTGTGTTTTTTCTGGTTTTGTTTGCTGGCTAATGAGAATGAGGCAAAGTAGAAATGTAATAGATACATTTTTGAATTTGTGTTTTTGAGAAAGAACCCCATGTTGCAGGCTGGCTTTTAATGGAACAGAGCTGCATCAAACAATCCAAACTTTTTCACATACAGTTCTAACAACAGGTTAACTAGCACTCCAGTTCTAAAGATTATCCTAAACCAACCCACATGTAGAGGTCTCCAGCTGCATAAAACTGGAGTCCAACACTTGAGCTTTGATCTTTCAGGAATACTGAGTAAACTGGGCAAAAATCCTTGTGTTCCACAAATTCCTAAAAAAATAGAAAAATCAATGAAAATTGAAGGCCAAAATAACTGCCTTCTGCTCATGCTTTGTACATACCAAAGTCTGTTTATATAAATTTATTTCTGGGAAAGTAACTGCTACTGCATTACTGCCCCCATCCCACAGCTTGCTAGATTTGTTATACTATCCCCACCCCAGGCTTCACTTCCAGCAGTCTCAGACTGGTCACATGCCTGATTTCCAATTAGCTGAACCAATCATTTCACATCAGATGAATCTTTATTCTGCAAAGTGTTGCAAATCTTTAATTGGGCTTGGGACTTTGAAAATATGTATATAACTGATTTCTTCGGGGTATCATGGATGGAGAAGCGAAGCAGAAAATGCATTAACACCAGAGTATCACCTGCTTAAGACACAACAGGAGGTAGGATTCAGATGTAAATCTGCTGGTCCCAAAGCCAAACATAGATCATGTTTAGCAACTTAATGGCTTGTCCATGCAAGTACATTTGTGCCATCAGGATTTTTTAAGAATATATATAAACTGTAAAACTGAAATGCTGAGATTAAAAAAAAGATGTCAACTACTTCTAGTACTTCCCAAAGACAGTGTATTTCCAGTTCAGGCTTCACCATATGTCCTACAATACGCAAAAGCAGATGAAAAACTTGAAATAAATTAAAAAAAACATTAGTAATTGTATTACTCCATTACTTATTCATTAAATGTCTTTTCAGGATAGCATAACATTAACATTGGAAAGTTCTGTCTTTCCTCACATGCAAATACCTCACTTTCACAAAATCTACTCTACAATATTAATAAAATTGAAATTTTAAGATCCTTATATACATGTGTAAAAATTAGAACAAAACATGGTGGACATGTGGTATAATTACTATCATTTTTTTTCTCAGAAACATTCTTTCACTTACCATATCATACAGGTAGCAAACTTAGAAAAGAATGATTTAGTTTCAAAGTACCTTACCTCTCTTTTAAGGTTTTTGTTAAATGTTTTCACTAGGTATACACAGACACCTCCCTTTGTACATTTCTAACAGAAAAAAAAAAGGAAAGTGGTACATCAAGGTGTTATAAAACAAATGAGATAACAATGAACAAAGAACCACTGCTAATCACAAATAAGAATACTGACTTTATTATTTCCAGATTTTTCTGAACACCAAGACCTTTTTTCCAGCATGTTTGTAAAAATGTATTCTTTATCTGTGGTAGAGAAGAAATTATGATACTGAACTAAGCTAAGCTGATAAACTAAGTATTTGCCTTAGCTTGAGGGGTTTGGTGGTGGTAGGTTTTTATTTAATAGTTCAATACTTTCCAATCCCTGCAGCCTAAACTGATTTATAGTATTTCAGTGTATAAATAGGACATTACCTAGCTATTACACATTCTTCCCTACCTTGCATTTTTTGGGTAAGATTTCATCAAGACAGCTGAATTTAACTTCATGCATGACTGATTCAGGAGGGAAAAAAATACAAACCTGCATTCCAAGTGGTCTGTATGCACAACAAAAGTAATTCTACCTACTAATATATGATCAGTATCTGACTCATAAGTGCATTTCCCTTCAAAAGGTTCACCTCTCTTCAAAAGGAGATAAACAACTTAAACACACCAAAGAAAACTAAAATGGGAGTTATTCTTTCCAGGTTTAAAAGCCTTACTACTTTCCAACTTTATAATAAACACTTCTATAACTGAATTAGCATGGATACAAAGTAGCCTTACTCCCTTTCCATGGACATTTAAAAACAGGCACAGCATGAGAAAGACTCCGAAATGGTTTAAAATTTGAAGAGAGAACAGAATAAACAATGCCTTGACATTTACTACAATAAATCTTTCCTCACCACTACACAACTCACTAGGTACCCTTGTTGCTACCACTTCCCATTCTGATTTATGGTGGAAGCAAGAGACAGGAAATAATGACAGTATTTAGCTTTTCATATTAACATTCTCCCAACCCACTACGCATAAGTAGAGATCGAAACCCATAGCTTGTTCTCATTTTAATTTCTCGAAACACTGTTTTATCTATGAGGTTTCTAATGCAGTTATATTTGAGCTCAGATTTAGTTATCACAACTTAATGAGTCACTGTGTTATCAGCTGAGCCGTAGCAATATGCCAGACAGGCAAAAGAGAAAATGCTTTTACCTAAATCTCCTCCTAATTGTTTGAATGTGGTGGAACACCTGGCAAACACAAGGTAGGCTACTACATGACTGTTGCTGGATGGTAACACATTAAGTTATACTTAAGAAACAACTTGCTCACTTGTTTAGATTATTAATCTGAAACAGTATTAATCCATTTCAGCTCATGATATCCTTATTATACTAAACATATATTTTTGCTAAATAGCCATGTAGCTGAATTTAAAAAAAAAAAAAAAAAAAGTCTCAAAAAGCAAGTTTATAACAATGAGAACATTTTCAATTAAATCAAGACCATACCTAAAAATCTAATGGATGAATGCAAACCAAAACATGCCTGCTAAATAAGGGGAGAGAGGCCAGGCAGAAAAAATAAAAAATAAAATCTGTGATGAGGCTATCCACCATACAATTGCTTTCTGTATTCAATCACGTCTCTAAAGCACATTGGAACTGTGCATTATGAAAGCAGAGCTGGTTCTCTAATAGCAATTGCAAAAAGATGGGAAGAAAAATCAAAACATCTGAAAGGCCAGCTTGAAGAAAAATACTGTGATTACTAGCCTACATTACAGACTTCAGAAATATATAGATGCTA
This sequence comes from Athene noctua, assembly GCF_965140245.1. NCBI lineage: Eukaryota > Metazoa > Chordata > Aves > Strigiformes > Strigidae > Athene > Athene noctua. Next base: position 64,058,482 of record NC_134038.1, read on the forward strand.
TTAGTTCCCCATTAAAGTAAGCCAACCGCAGTAAAGAACAATGATTCCAGAGTGGCAGTGTTAAAATGAAAGCCAATTCTTCAGATGATATAAACCAACACAGTTGCAGCTTGTATCAATGAAAGATCAAATTAAATGCCCGAGAATATTAATGAATTGTTCATTGAAGACATTTTCCATTTATAAGTACCTCTTTAAAAAAAAAAAAAAAAGGGAAAAAGAAAATCAAGAACACAGAATACAGAAGCATTTAGGTACACAGCAGACATCAGCAAAACAATGACAAATGGCAGGGTTTATATGTAGATGTAGTTCTATTAAAAAGACAACTCTTCCACTGTTGGAATAATCTCATAAAAGTCCTTTCATTAAATCACTCTTTCATACTGATTCCTTTTCAACGCAATTTAAACTCATTATGTTAAATAAGCACTATTATATTTGCAATAAAATAAACATAAGTACTGTTTTTATGCTTGTCTACTAGGTAAATCACCCTTTAAAAAATATTACAGTTCTATCTGTTGCAGAGTACTTAAGCATACACATCAGAAGTTGGTGGTGGTTACTCTCTTTACTTGCATGAGTTGGTGCCTGAAGTGCACACAAATACAAGTAAAATCTTTAACTTTTAAATTTTTTTCCCACTTACAAGTGTTTATAGTTTTTCTCACAGAAATTGTCCAACTACTTGGATAAATGATGTAATTACAATAAAGACATTGTCCTGTCTTCAGTATGGAACACTAATAAAATAATTAAAAGCAGCTCAAGAAATCCTGAGGCAATAAGTGAAAAATATGATGCAAGGCTTAGTGTCATGGCCAGCTGTGTATTTTGATGATCAGATTTCAACTAATGCCTCCATTTTTCCTCTTTGTTCTAACAATTGTAATTTATACAGCACAAATCTTTAGTCACAGAGTGGGACACAAAACTCATCTTACTGCCTTTTGCACCAGGTATATAAAAAGGGATTTTACAGATTAGCCAAATATTTTATCAAAACATGTAATTTTTTTGAGCAGATGACATTTTCTTTCAAGAAAAGGGCCAGTGCAGTTACCTGATGTCATCCTTTTTCTTTGTGTGGTTCTGTGTATGTCCTCACTTATACAAAGAAAAGAAGATGGGAGTTGAAGAAATGGAAGTCTGAGTAAAGCCACATGCAACTTACCAGGTTTGATCATACAGGTGGTAACTACAGAATTTGCTTCAGCTGTCCAAGATAAAAGCAACTGTCAGCTGAAATTAAAGCAGTGTACACATGGCATAATACTAGGGCATATTTAGGTCCATCTTAGGCCTACCTGAAGAGGTAAGAATGGATTCTTAGCCTTCATATCTGCAACAAGAATATGGTCCTGTTACTTCAGTGAGGATGCGTGAAAACAGTTCTGTAACAGTTATGTCCATTTTTTAAGATCTCAGAACCACCATTTGCTTGGGCTCAGTCTATATACACATCCTTGGTTATGAACAGCAGAAATAAGTTAGCAATAGCCTGAGGAAACTCTGCTATGCCCTGTATCACCTTTTAGGTTGACAGAGCTGCTAAAGACTTACCATCTTCCTCATTAATTCAGTTAGTAAACTTTCAGGCTACTAGATTGCAGTATTGGGCATAAGGACAGCATACTCTCATTTAATTTCCAATGGTGACATCAGAATTTTCTTTAAAACAAAACACTCAACTGTATAAAACAGTCAAATGCTTTTGAAATTGGAATTGTTTTTAAAGAAAAGGAAGTACTTTTTTAAAATAGAAAACCAACATTGGAAATGCAATAAAATTTAATCTAGAACGAGCAGTGACAGGACTCCTAACATTTATGGCTGCTGTGTGCCCATTGACTTCAGCAGCATCACAGCAGGTTGTGGCAGGTGCACCCACCCAATGAAAATAGTGCTTCTTGGCTGATGAAGTGCAGCAGCTCCTGATTGCTTTTGCTCTCGGGGCTTCACAGTAGTTGGGGCCTTTGACCAATGGGAGCTGCTATTGACCACAGATCAGATTTGGCCTGGGTATAAATAGAGTCTCCTGGGGGAGTCATGTTGATTTTGTCCCCTGGAGCAGCACGCTGCCGTCAAGGACTGTCCCCTTGGGTTGGGATGCCACCCAAAGTAACTCCTGAAGGTGACTTGGGTCAGGACGCTGCCCTGAGCAGGTCCTTGAGGTCGAGTGCCCTCACTTGTTAGGTGAGTGATAGAGTGTTTTGGGTTGTCATTGAACCCTAGGGAGTGGTGCTTTGTTTTGCGTTCTGGGTTGTCCTTAAACCCTAAGGAGTTATGCTTGGTTATGCATTTTGGGTTGTCATTAAACCCTAGTTGTTCTGTTCTCCTCTCACAGACGTGCAAACCTGTAATTTACGGAGAGCTAGATAACAGTGTTAATAATATTTTTTTAATTTTTGGTGGTCAGTTGTTTATTTGAGAGCCACCATAACATGGGTCAGAGAACATACTTGCACACCTCAAAGGATCAGTGCAGCCAGAATAATTTTATACCTTTGGTTACAGGCTCAGCAGTGAGGCCAAGGACTGAGAGGACTTTGGGACTGTTACCATTTCTTTTCCAAAGGTGGCACCACAGAGTTAGTCTAACTTCAGGCAAAGAAAATCCTGACTGGCCACTTGTTCATACATTATGAATTTCAGTGTATGTTCCATCATTCATCACAACCAGTTATATTATTTCAGTGGATCCCAGTCACCATCAGTAGTCTATAAGAAAGGAGACAGAATGCAGATGATAGTACTTGTCACACTGGCTAACCACTAGACACAGAAATGTGTCTGTTTCTTCATTAGGCAAGGTTATACAAGTCAAACTAGAACTGAATTAGCCTTGATTTTATTATCTTTGAAAGTTACATTAAGCAACAACCCTAACACTGCAGTATAGATCTCTTACTGTCTCTGTAGTACAGAGCACAAGTGCTTACACATAAACATTGCTTGCATGAACCAATTAATGTACTTAAGTGAATAAAGAGAGAAATTATTTTTAAGGAAATCACTACCATTAGTAGTCACAGAAGTCAACAACATAGTCGTGCTTTTTTCTTAACTGTACTGTGAAACTACACAAATTTGCTGTGGTTTGTAACACACTACGTAGTGGGACACGGAAGTCCAAATATCATGTCTCTTTTTTTATACAGGGAATAGAAGATTTGGTCCTAAAATTACTTTAAGGAACCTGAAAGATCAGGCACAAACATTCAATTTTTATATGAATACTTACTGTTATATAAATGGTATCAGATATGCATTGTTTCCAAAACAACTGAATGTTACGTACAATAAGAGCAGAGACCAGTTCAGCTGTGCTGATAATTAGGACATTTATTCATATGCCAATACATGAGGCAAGTATCTAGGTTCAAACAGAAGGTTAAAACATGGGAAAACAGAGCAAACAGAAGTTTAAAGACATTTCCTAATAGATATTATATGTGATTTTCTTAACTAATGCCTTAACTGCCACATTGTTCAGATCTGTGACTTCCTGTCTACCTTTTAAATCCTATACTAGGATTGAAGTGTTTTCTGAAAAATAAAGTATTTCTGCATTTAAACAAAACCTCTCAAAACCTGTTATTTACCAATAACCCTCTAATGAATCTGAGGGGAACAGCATGCATGCTGTTTTACTACTAGGCATAAAAGTCAATGTTCTCAAAAACAGTGTAGTTTACATAAGGTAAGCATCTTCACAGTATGGCTCTCATAAGAAGTAATTCATCAACCATTGTAACAAGTATATAAAAAGAAAACTATTCCTAAAAATAATTTAAATACATCCAGTACTAGAAACAGACTAACCACGTGATGTTCAACAGAGAGGAAAAAAAAAAAAAATTATATAAACAAGTCTCTTCAATCTATCCAATACCAATTAAAAAAAAAATTATGTGATTGCAACTGTTACTGAAAAACTTGTAGGAACAGTCTTGCTCATTGCTATCAATTTTAAGGATTAAGAGTTTAGTATGGTTTTTGCTTCTTTTTTTTAAAGAAAGGAAATTAGTGATGCAATTCAGTAATTTGTTCCATACCAGTCATTTACCTTTTTGGTGCTTATATATAGCACCAAATTGACTATAATATACTCCTTGGTTTCTTCCAACCATATCAACTCAACAGAGACTTTACCCTCTGCATCTGCATAGTCTATGGTATAGATAGGACCCCTATAGTCATAAAGGCAGGATGCCTTGGAAGATGGTTCCATATGGACCAGGGCGCTGAAACACCAGAAGGGCTTTCCAGTTTCATCCAAGAGAGTAACATCCATCACGTAGCAATCCTACAAACACAAGCAGAAAAATCTATTTCCCTATACCATGGCACAGTAAGTAGATCTGTCCCTGATTTTAGCATAAATATCAAGGGTTTAGAGAGCAATTTTTGGTATGAAAGCCTAAAACTCAAAATATAATTGATTGTGCTCCAATGACTACTGTGAAGCAACAAATACTTATTTAGAGGTTTCCTACAGAAATCAAAATTGCCACCTACAGACATCAAAAACTGCTACTGCCAATCTAAATAAGATCTTATTTCTTCAACAATTTTTAAGCCTTTAATATCTGTGTTTCTCAATTATAATTATTTGAATGGTAAGGTAACTAATAAGTCTTTTCAATATGAGAAAGAAACCTAAATTTAAACTCAGGTGCTAACTTGTGTGAATGCAGCAATGTTTGCAAAGATACTCAGAGACTACCCCTAAGGCAGTGTACACACACAACAATTAACCTCATATGCCAGCTGTAAATTAAAGGTATACAGCACTTTTTTTAACATCTGAAAGCTTCAGTTCCCAAAAAGGTAATAGCTTTCTACCTTCCAAATAGTTCTGCCTTTTAAAAATTCTTGAAAATAAATTGTTTACAACACTACACAATTACAAAATTTTATAACGCTAAAGCCAGGATGGCAATTCTTGGGCAATTGCAAAGTGATGCTTTCACACGTGCCTTAAAAGCAAATGGGTTGTGCATCATTGTTAATATCAGCTGCTACCTATGCTCATGAGTTCTGAATCACTAAGTGAATCAGATTATCTTAATTATGCTGCAGGTATGCATTACTTCCAGGAGTACCATATGCTTCAAAAGCATAAACAAACCAACATCACATATTCCTTGACAAGAAATTAATTTGGAATGCTTTATTTCACTGTACTACATAGTTGTGCTTCCACTGCTTCAACATTTCTTTCACTGTTACTGTACTTCAAACAATACAAAGCAGATGGCACAAACATCAGAAGCAATGCCATACATACTGTTCTCCTAAGTTTGTTACAGTATGCTGAAAATACAAAATTCAAACCAAATCTGGTGATCATTTAATGACTTATACAAACCATAGATTTACTTGTAACAAGAAAGAATTACTATTTTCTTGTCTGATATCTTGCATATCAAAGGCCAATTACAATAAGTGAAGCAGGGCGACCTGGAGTGCTGGGGTTTTTTTCTTCCCATGTATTTCCAACTAAACAATTAATTTTCTATTAAAAAAAACCCCAAGAAGTGCCAAAAAATGCTTGCCTTTTTTTTTGAGTGTTGAATAAAACTCAAATAAATTCAAAATAGTGGTGTGTTCTGCTGCTGTGGCTGATTTGATTTGGCCTTCACATGTTTTAAGAGTTTGAGACATTTATATTAAAAGCCAAATTTAATTCTGCCCACAGCTATGTGCTGACATGTGCAATTTCTCACCACAAAATAAAGGGTTTAGAAACAAATATTCAGTATAACTTATGCTGTAAAAGCACACAGGACAGAGCTAAACTAAAGACTACAGCCATAGCTCTGTTTCCTCTGACAGTTAATTTCCCAAATTTTTATGTGGTACTCATGATTATTTTCATGGAAGAAAAAATTCTGCCAAGCAGTTGCAAATCATATAGAATCATAGAACATTCTGGGTTGAGAGGGACCTTTAAGGATCACCTAGTCCAACCTCCCTGCTGTGGACAAGGACATCTTCCACTAGATCAGGTTACTCAAAGCTGCACCCAACCTGACCTCAAACATTCCCAGTGACGGGGCATCATCCCCAAATTCTCTGGACAACCTGTTCCAGTGCCTCATCACCGCATAATAAAAAAAAATTCTTACCAATGTCTAATTTAAATCTACCCTCTTTACGTTTAAAACCGCTGTCTCTTGCCCTGTGTCACTACAAGCCTTGGTAAAAAGTCTCCCTCAGCCTTGCTCATAAGCCCCCCCTTATATATTGAAAGGCCACAATGAGGTGGCCCCAGAGCCTTAATTTTCTGCTATTTGACCAACAAGGCAGAAAATTTCCTACCTGCTATCATATGTTTTTCAAGCAAATGACGCATATTCTGTAATGAAGTGCTAAGATCCCACTAACTTTAAGCAGGCAAATAATTCTAACAAAATTAAAGGGTTACACATAAAAATAAAATAAACTAATTCAAGTCTAAAATTTTTCAGAAGCTTCAAAAAAGCACCTATTCTGCATCACAATTCTCAATGAACATTCACAGCAATGAAAGAAAGATGGCAAACAACCAACTCAATAAACTTTAGTACAAACTGAGAAAAAAATGTAAGTGAACAAACTATGCAAAGAAGGAATTTGAAGGAAAAAAAAAATGCTATTAGCAATTAGAGGGAGGACTGAATGAAACAGTAATACAAGCTCAACTGTAGCTGATGTTCCCAACAGATACTAGTAGATTTTAAGATAATTTTAAGATAAATTTCATATTCCTCATTGCATAGGAAAGCTGGCTGACACTATAAAACAAGTACGTAAATGTCTATGAGCAAAATATTGTTACCAAACAGTATTTCATTGCACATTTATGCAGGATTAGCAGAAATGACAGTTTTACTAATTTTTACTTTTTTCAAAGTCTCAAATTTGAAATCAAGTATCAGAATTTTTGGTATGTGTGACATATTCATGCAGCTGAAGTACCTTTAAAAATATGTGCCTTGACCACTATTGCAAAATCTACAACTCTCAAACTTTCTTTAAAATCATTCTTTTAGAAAGTTTATACAAGAGAACAAGTGAGAATTCCTCTAAAACACAAACAGTTAATCCAGCTGACACATGTACATTACTCAAGAGCTAGGTGCTGACAGCATGAATGTGGACTGTAATTTCTGCCTGTGTCTGTTGGCATTTTAACATTCTCCAACAGTTTCTAACCTTCATTGCACATAGAGGTTACAGCAGAACTACAATGTATTTTGTATTTCCCCAGGGGTTCAAGACTTACTGCCTGAAAAAAAAAAAGAAACAAAACACAAAAAAAAACCCACAAAAGATACATCAGTGGTACATTTTTTTGTACAGCATTTCAATCAGTACTGGTCAGTCACAGCATCTTTGCTGAGTGGAAAGCACTGGAGGCATCACACATGCATAATGGGTCTATCATGCAATCCAGACTCTAAGACAGAAAGGATAAAACTTTTTATCCTCAAAATTCACATCACTTTTACGATATCTGAATCAACTTTTTTCAACTTTTTTTTTTTTTTCCAGTTACAGACACCTTCCACAATTAAAACTTTTTTTTTTAATTAGCATATTTAGGATGCATAAACATAATTCTGTTTTGAGATAAGTATGTCCAGAAACCAAAAGTATTTCTGACTCACCTTTACATTGCCTTTAAACACATCTGTTTCCCAGGATAAGCCAAGTGTCCCAGGAAGAGGCATGTGCTTTGTATGATCCTTTAAGCTTACAACTGGGAGCCTCAAATATCCATTTGCAATGTCACCTGAAAATATTGACAATATATAACATTATGCCACTACGAATCAAACTAAGCCCATATACACTGTAAATGTTCCCTCTGCTTCTCTCCATGTCTAGTTTCCTTCCACTCACCAATAAGGAACCCTGACATACACAAACAGCTAGATATCAAGCACATTATAGAGAATTTAAGTTGTTGTTCAGGGCTTCAATTCTGTGATCCACAGTAGAAGCAACAGCTAAAAAAACCCCTGGGTATATTTGAGTATAAAAACCTGAATGCCACCTAAAGGAGTTACACAAGGATGCAAGGAGTAACTTCCATGTTCAATATTTCAATTTCATGCCACCAGTGCCTCCATCACTGTCCACTCCCCAAAAGTCAAGCTCAACACAGAACACATGAAATAAATTATGAGATACCTCCCCCTCCTTTTTTTTTTTTTTTTCCCTAAAAAAATATCTCTGCTCTGTCTGGTAGCTTAACCCTATACAACAGGGTATAAAGATAACTATCAGTCCACCTGGAAAGGATATTACATCATGTAAAATGACAAGCAGCATGTCTTGATTGAGAATCAAGTCTTGAAATTATAGATTTGTTTATTTTTTACATAGCTTTCCAAAGGCTCACTTCCATTTATTGACAGAATTATTAATATTTCTTTAAGATTTTTTCTTAGTTTTATTACTACACATAACCATATTTCTTTGGTATGTCTTCCTCTCCCCCAAGAAGAGATCAACTTTTCAACTTTTTTTAATTGTTATTTTTTCCCCTTCTGTGGGAGGAGGAAAGTTAACCAGAAGTCCAACTGTCTAATTATAATTTGGGGTACTTCATAACAAACAAGATCTGACTGAAAAAAAAACAAAAAAGCATAACACCATGACACAAGCAGATTTCTTCACGGGACATTCCTTCAAATAAATGTCCTTGAACAAGAGATACTCTCTTGAAAGAGAGTATCTAAGTATCCTAGCACTTGCAGGAAACAGATAGGAAGGGGGAGAAAGAATTCCCAGGAAAATACTGCTTGTCAGGATCCAGTGGCAGGTCCTGGATGGTAAGATGATAACTGAAGGGGACTGTAGAGGTTTAGGATGCAAGTGGCAAAAGTGAAAAAAAAGAGGGAAGTGTTTTGCCTGTGGTTATCCTTCAATCAAGCCCAAGTAGCAGCATGAGCTTGAATACAGAAGAAGCAACATCAGAAAGGCTGGCTTTAAGTTAAAAAACTAAAACCTGTGTGAAAGAGCAGCAAAAGCTTTTGCCTGGTGGCTGCTGAAGGCAGACAGCTGGAAGCAAAGCAACAGAGTCCACAGTTCACCACAGAAGCCAGAAGCTTCTCTGAATTGGTACTGCAAGGCCAAGCAACTCCCAAGAGATGCCTGGCCACAAAACAATGCTGGAAAGACATCACTCACAAACAGAGATTCCAAAGAATACTTACTCTGTGGAGGAAGCAGCATCCCAACACGTGACAGAAGACAGAAGCAGCAGGTTTGTCAGTACAGACACTGTCTGGAATAGGAGTGTGAATACACTGACACCAAGATGACTATGCCCAGGAAATATTTTGTATGGTTGAAGAAAAATGCATCACTCCAGACAGTGATATCCACTGTCCTTGCAGTGAAGCCCCAGAGAACTCAGTGAGGAAAATGTAAGCAGAATTCACCTTCAAGATGGAGCTACAAGTGCAAAAAAAGGCTATTATGATGATACCTATCCAAATAGTTCTGTTTCAAACCTCAATAAATCAAATCCAATGACAAGATTTCATTCAAGATAAAAATATTTTAGACAAATAGTCAAGCTTTACTAAGTGAATACTGGAAGCCCACATTTAAAGGTAAGCTTTTATACAAGAGACTTCAAACAAAATCAGTCAACAAGAAATTTTTCCAGAGGACTATTCAATTATCTGCAATTCAGATTTTAATGGAAGCAGCTATTCCTCTCACTCATTCAAAACAAATTAAAATTTTAATGGAATAAAAGCAGATTGAAAAAAGCATACTGCTAATAAATTAATGAAGCCTGGGACATCACTGTTACTGCATGGTATTAATAACATGAACCAGCAGTTCATTCAACCATTGCTAGATGGTTAATCAAGTCTTTATATTTTTTTTAAATATAAAAGCTTCACTGCAGTCCTCATATCCAGAAGAAAGAAAAAGTATGCCTAGAAATTAGCAAGAAGTTGAAGTGCTAAAGTGCTGAAATCTCCTCTTCCTCATCCCAGTCAGATGAGAAAAGGAAATTAAAGGGAAAAGCAAGCTATGTTAAATATACCACAGGAAACAGAGGAAGCAAACTGCACAGGGCTTTCTTCAGACTGTTCTAGAATTCATTTCATTGTCCCCTTATAATATCTACAGTGCAGAGTTTATGCAAGATACGCACAGCAGCAAAGCAACCCTTTAATCAGTATAGGTTATAAGGAATAAATATTTCCAAATAAATAATACCAATATAGAGAACATATATCATGTAGACAAATCCAGGGGAAAGAAACAAGTAGCCCAACAGTTCGAAGGTACTTATTTTAGCTAAAAGCTAGTTTGTTTTGCTAACCAAGACTCTGTTGCAAGCTGTAATCTGATTGTTACTTTCACAGGGAAGGCTGTGCTTAACACTACTTCTGGTGGCAACAACCAGCCTTACCATACTGAAATGGTCATTTAAACTTGCAAATCAGTCTTCAAGGTCAAGCAAAACATTTCAAATACCTAATGTGTTATTTTACAAACAGAAGTTCTTCAAACACACAAAAATCACCTCTTTACATTTCGCAAGTACAACAACATCAACTTACACCAAGAAGGACTAACACGGAAAAGCCAAAGCTTAGACCACCCCATGGCTACAAAGCTCTGATTAAAAAGTTGAAAACCTAGGTAAATACATTTCAAGAATGCTTATTAAAAAGCTAAATGTAGTATTCATGGCTTCTATTGAGACATATGAAAAGCCTGTCACAGCTTCCTGAAAACAAGGAAAGTTTTCCAATACTTTCAATTCAGTTTGAAAGTATTTAGCATATTCACCCTATATTCGTCTGTCAACAAGATCATATTACCAATTCTGTTTAAATGCAAGCATAAAATAAAATGCTAAAAAAACAGCTAAAACAGTGCAAAACAGCTAGCTACTGCAGTGCAAGTATTATTAATACCAGGACAAAAGATCCAAAGCCATATATACCCCATCTATTTGGTTCATTTAAGTGTGGTGAAACTTTTTTAAATTTAATGTTAAGAATTTTGCAGAAATAATTAAAATTAGAGCAGCAAATTGAAGCACAGCTTGATGATCACTAACAAAAGCAGACAAAAAGTAAAACTACACGTGAACAAATAAATCTGTTATTCTGCAGAATAACAAATGGGCACTCCCTGGTAACCCAGGAGTGGCTACAGCTTTCTAATGGAAGCAAGTAAGTAAAACCCCAGTATAATAGCTGACAACTGATCTGTGTCTCAGATCTAGATTGGGTAAAGAATTTTAAAAAATAGCAGGATTTCTCACTATGTCAGAGACCTCAATGCTTCAGAGCTCTCTCAGAGAAAAGGACAAAAAGTATCATTAGAATGAAGCCTAAAAACCAAGCGCAAAACATCAGATACAACCAGCTTGGACAAACCTACACTGCTGGCCACATTCTGAAACACCATGTTTACCAGAAAGAGCAAAGTGAACAACAAATTACCGTAAAGATATGTGACAGCACACAGCCATAAACTGCCTCACTACATCATTTCTGAACAGAAATTATGGAGGAAATCAAGCATTTTCCAAAAGGAATTATTGTGCAAGTACGTAGAAGGGACTAGATGACAAATGAGCTTATTGCCTGCAGAACCATGACTTCAGCTGGTTGATGTGCTGTGAGAGCAGAATCTAGCGGCTGTCACACAGCTAAAGGACACAAAACAGAAAACAGTTCAGAAAACACTCGTGATCATAAACCAGAACATCTAACTAACAAAGTGAGATGGCATCACAGCTATAGCTCCTGGACATTTGCTACAATTTGCATAAACATCAACTTTAACAGAAGTAGCTTCTAAGCAGCAAAAAAGTGATACCAACCAAGAAAGCAGGCCACATATTGCTTTCTCTTGTACCGATGTATTGCTAGGGTAAAATTCTAATTTTAGAAAACAAAACATGACATTCACCTAAAAAAACCCCACACACAAAACCAAAAACCCAACCCTCTAGCCAATTTACAGAAGAATATTTTTTGATGAGGGTGTAGAGAGTACTCCTGTATTAAACACCACCTCAGGAGAGATTTCTATTACTACATGGATAGAATTTCACTGAAGTTTAACCCTTATAAGTATTCCTTTGTTTCAAACTTGGAGCTTTCAAGAATCTGAAAACATGTATGTTTCAAATTCAAAGGCCTACAACACGCCACACTGTGCACAAAGCTACAGTTTTAAATGACAGTTCTTGGATTCATCAAATAGAAATTTAAAAAAGTAATTAGAAATTTATTCTAACATTGTAAAGGCACTCAAACCCGGTAACAGTGCCCTCTACTGACTTCATCAAAAACAGTATTTTCTGAAATCAACAAAAGGCTCATTAGTTACCAGAAAAATACTAGGGAGCAATAATTAATTTAGTGTTTCATTTTAATTGCTTAATTTTAACATTTTCATTTGTCTCTGCTGACAGAAAGACAGACATGTAGCTGTAGTCAGGATTGTGCTCAAGTTAAGTCAAAAGAGAGATCACCCCTATATTTTGCAAAACCCTAGTAGAATTACTAAATTGGGATGTACATGATAGCCAATTATGTCTCATTAAAAGAAATGCTAAGAACTGAAAAGAAGCAGCACAGTTAAAAACAATCACTGAATTTGTTTATTACACAATGAAAGGATGTCAGAATAGGCAACCTTAAACTGACCTCAATAAAAGCTATAAATCTTTAAATCCACAGTATCTTCTACAAATATATTTAAATATTTAATCTCTCAATGCATCTAAAGTATACTTGAGAAGCATTCTACAGAAATAGGTCTCCAAAACATGCGAGGACAAACTCACTCTCCCTTATAGTATACAAGTGGAAGGAACATCAACCTGCACCAAAAGCTGTGACACCGCATTATTAACTCAGCACTGAACCAAACAAAAATATCCTGACAATCTGCAGAACTTATATCTCAGGCCTGACACTGTGTCAATGTAATAGTAGGCAGACTTCATATAGAGCAAGCTTATGACACTGCACAACACACCATGCAGATATAAAGAAATCACACAGCAAACAAAAGGATAGCTTACTCTTAAAAATCCATTTCAGTTTCACCCCTTAAAACAGAGATATTGGATATAAGAGGGAAAACATAACAGGAGGGATCATTTTAAAAACAGACATTACTGTTCTATCAACTCTACCTTTTCTGCAGAAGAGGCCCCTGAACGTTCCACACAGGTAGGTGCTGCTTCTACCATGCATATCAACATGTAGGATGTAGTCATGCAGTCCATACTCTGGGTCAACATCATCCAATACAGGTTTATTAGGTGGAAGGGCATATTGACTTTAAGAAAATAAGAATAATAAAATTAAGCAAGGGGGAAATACTTAACAGAAAGAGATACCGTGAACAGCCCTGTGCTGAAACTATCATCTTAGGAGAGGTTATAAGAGGGGGAAAACGTTATTAGAAGACACAACTTTTCTTCTTTATTAAGGCTTTTGAAAAATCAAGCTTCTCTAGTTCATCATACTTCTTTTAAGCTAATACAGTGTCTAATAGTTCTAATCAGGTGTCCAGCCTAAGCCATGGCAGAAAATATGGCAGTCAACTTTAAAAGATACATCTGTTAAACTCCAAAATATGGACTTGTTTACACACACCAAAAAAAAAAAAAAAAAAGCATCAGCTTACCATTCTAAAGACCAACTAGCTACAGACTTCCCTGAAATAGAAGTCATTGAATAATTTTGTCTGCACCTAATCTAAAAGAGAAACTACTGCACACAAACGACAAGAAGAGCACAAATCCCAGAAGCAACTGAGCAGCTCCTACATAGGATCGATCCTATTTGGTAGTAAGGGAGATGGTGTCAAGTCTTACCTCCTGTTTGAAAAGAGTCATCCTAAGTTATAGCAGGCACAGAAAGACTACTAGTAGATACAACAGTATCTGAGCAGAAAGCTGAGGGGGTGGGCTGGGAGGAAATAAATCCCCCAAATTGTCCTTTAAAGCTAAAAAACTCCCATCTTTTTAAAGTTTACAGTGTATAAACAGGTATTATATCATACACTGCAATATATACATAGATACACAAACACTTCATAGGAAATCCATCTTGTTTTTCGACAGGACTGAAAGATAAATGAAGCAACCTTACCAGTTTACTAGATTTTTTTTCTCCTCTCTTACACAGCTAAATACTGTTTTCCTGCTTCCTAAAATGTCTCCCTCTTTTCTAGGTCTTTCAGATAGGAAGCAGGAATAAAAAGACTGCTTCTGAAAAGGGAGAAAGTATGGGCAGCGTATTTCTAACTTTCTCAATACAGCCAGTACTAGTACACTTATATGACCAAATCATCTCTTTAATAGCATAACAATGGCAACATTTTAGTATGAAAATACTTCTACAGTTTTGTATATAGTTACCGTAACTGTTGGTTATATTAAACAACAATAGTTAATTACTGCCGAAATATAAACCTCTTACCAGCAGCCAATTTTAACTGTAAAACTCAAGCTTTATTCAAAAGATTATCTTTATTACCCACAAAGGAGAAACCAAAACTTACACAGTAGCAGAACCCAAAGTGCTTCTCTCAAGAAGTTGATGATAATGAAGACTCACCATAACAAAAGCAATTTCATTTTTCTCCTGAAAAGTTAATTAAAGTAGACGTATTTTCATCTGGAAATACTTTTTTTCACAAGGTTTTCCTGAACATTAAAATTCATAGATAAATGTTGCTGCTTATTACTCTGCCAGTTACTGTAATAATGTTAGTAATGGCTTGCTTTAACACTTGGACTCCTATAACTGCTACCATCTTTTCACAAGAGTACAGAATTTATGTATTCTGATAAAAGATCACAGCATTTCTATATTATGGGGAAAAGGAGGGAAACTAGCTATGCCAGGGCAAAAATTACCATCAGCAATGAATTGTACTACTCCGGCTTCTACTTACCACTTTAAACCAGATAACTAAAAGGACTCAAACAGACCCCACTCCCAGCTACTAAATACCTAAGCATCAAGCTTATTTTCATATGTAAGGAACTACTAGCCAAGAGGGCTAACATCAGTGAGGAATACAGAGCTATTCAGTAGAAATAATGAATTTCAAAGTAAAACCCCAGATGCCTTCACCAGATTATGTACTCCTGAGAAAATGGTAACACATAGCTTATATAAGCCTATATAGCTCAAAGAAAACTTCAGCAGTCAATGTGAGAACTAAACAGAGTCAGAGGTATCTATTTACTTCAAAAAACACAATGCTACGATTTCAGCTCTTAAGTCCTACGTTTTCAAGCACCTAAGTCAATAGCAAAACTATTCACTGCCAGCAGTCTACCACTGTCCTGAAAAGTGGGCAACTATTTTCATACCTCAGCAAATGATGTCCCCTACTAGAACTTTTTTTTTTTTTTTGGCTACTCCCGTACTTTTGTAGTGCAAAATTACAGCTATAAACGATATAATAAGAGATATTTATCAATCACATAGTTTCTCAGTCTTTCTCTCTCCAAATACTAGAAGGCCCACATAACCTGTCCTTGGCTGTCAAAACTACTAGCATCGACAATTTCTGTTATGCAGCTAAGCTGTGTGTAAAAACCCAAGATGTGTGGCATTTACGATTATGACACCCATATACAGTTAACTGCGTAATGGTACTCTGCCCACACAGAGAATAAGAACAGCTGTTCAGAAAAGTAAGCAGGAAAAATATACTGGAGTGAGGCACTAGAAGCTTAACAACTTTGTGGAACTTAGTTATGATTGAACTATTTCCAGGTGCTGAAAGAATTCTCTTTCCAAGCATGGGAAGAGGTAATGTGCTAGCAAGACCATAGGGACAACAACACAGGGACACCAATCTACTAAGCTTCTGAAGATACAAAAGAAAAGTCTGTTTACTTATTGGAGATTTTCGAAGATTGAGACAACCCATAATAAGCTCATTCAGGTCAGACAGTCTCAAGTTTTCTAGGAAATGGACACCTTTACGTAAGAGTGAAGCAAATATTCCTTCTGTGGTTTTAAACAGTTCTGGTGATTGTGCACGTTTGAGGCAGCAAGAGTTTCCAGCTGGAAATGAGACACAACTTAGAGCAACTGTTCACAGGCTTCCTGAAGGAAGTTCCTTGCCACTGCCAAGAAATACAAGTCTACATCATTACCATGGCTGGGGAAGGAAGAAAGGGCTGCAACCTCTGAATTCACTCCAACAGCAGAACACCTTCCAGCACGTAACCATATGCAACTTCAGGCAGGCACCTAGGTCCCCGTGTATTCAGTGCAAAGACAGAGACTCCTTGAGGGTAGAAATCTAATTCAGATGTTCTGCATTGCTCTCTAGAGACATTCATCTCTACACAGAGTCCACGGAGACTAACCCCTTAACTTAAACACTCCATATCAAGAACTGAATATCCCCAAAAGGGCACAATCTACAGCATTCCTACTGCTAGAGCAGGATGTGACTACCTGGTGGTGTAGATTAAAGGAAACAACTAGCAAATTTGCCTTGTGGGAATTCATCACTTTGAGCGATGTGGACAGTCAGGAGAAAAAGCACATCTCTCCTCAAACCATTCTATTTAAAATGTCTTTAGGGTATCAGACTTTGGCATGTAAAGACTGCAAAATAAATACAGTTGAACACAGAAATATGATCAGTACAATATCTAATATACTATGATACATAACTGTTCCTTTAATTAGAGGTGGATTTTTTTGAAAAGTGCAGATACTTCTGTGACAGCTCTTTAGAACACAATAAATCATCAACTAGCTGTCCCTACCTGTATTTTCTTCTTGTTAGTTTAGACAATATCTTTCAAAAATTTTAAAAAAAGCACCAAACTCAAAACAAACAACCCGAACCCAAAATCCCAAACTACAAGACAAAAGAATGTTTGTTCAAGTCATAATAAAGTATTGAAACAAAATGTTATCCTACCTTCCAAAGTCCTACTAACAGTCCTGGATTCAGACTGAAGAGCTGGACAAGTTTATCAGCACCAACTATGACACTACTTTCAGTCAGGTTAGCAAGATGATACTCAGCAATTAAGGAACGTAGACGAGGTCTTTGAAAAGAACATACAGAACATAGGGACAAGACTATGTCTCCTTAATGTAAAAATTTAGCCTAATTTCATTTTTAACTCTGAAGTCTGAACAACAGGACACGATGAAAACGGTTCTGAATGTGTTCAGCATGCACAGCCACAAACTTTATTTCTGAACAACTACGGCATACTAGCCGGATCTTAACACCTAACAAGAAAAGAAACAAAAGCCACCATAGGATGGCTTAATAAACTATTAAAGAAGAAAATGCTTGTCCAATATTCCAAAATAGCCACAGAATTACTTTATAATTTGTTTTTAATACTATGTCGGTATGTTTTTAGTATTTGTTTTTAGTACTATGTTGGTACTAGGTGGAATCACTGAGCATTTGTCAGTATGAAGCAAGACAGAAAGCAGGTAAAAATTCCTCCTCCTCCATAGAAGCAAAATTCCAACGAAAGGATCAAACTGTACATATAATAGATTAAAAGATTCCACTAAAAGAAGCTTTCCATTTTTAGAAAATTATTTCTAGATTTTGCCTGTAATTAAAGAGATTTAGCTCTCTAACACCCTTTACCTAAAGTTCATACTTCACAGGTGTTCTTACTGGCTAATGATGCATAAAAAAAAAGAGCAGAAAGCAGTCTGCGTTACCTATTCAGAATGGAAAAATCATTCTTTCTAAAAATCTTCTCAGACTTAGGCTCTTATTATATTCAAAATTGTTCCTAGGTTTCCCAATAGTATCACAGTCCACATTTACCACTATACACTACTAAAAAAAGAGCAACCAACAACTTCATCACATTACACTGAACTGTAAGATTTGGGGCAGGAATGGGACATCTACCCTTTCCATCTTTAAGTCAGTCAGGCTGTTATAAGGACAGGGACTTTCCCAAAGTCCCTGCACTAGCTCCTTATAGTCTTAACATTGAGTAACATTCTGATATTTGTGGAATCATTACCTTCATGTATATTCACAAGCTCTAACAACTTACGATTCTGTGAAATAAATACACTAACTGCCTGAAAGCTTTCTTTCACTATTTTCTACATATGAATCATCATCTCAGTAAAACAATTACATTTCCCACATAATTTGTCTGCAAGACTTGTTTAGCTGACTTTACACAAAAGGCTTCTCTTGGTTATTTCATTTTTAGGCAAATATTTTTCTTCTACTTGAGGAACCATGTTTTTTGTAGGTGAACAATTCTCTTGTCAGAGCTCTACTGCTAGGCGTTTTGTGTAAGAAGCATGTAGCTGATACTGCATATGCGAAAATGACACATAAGACACAGACATGGAAAACTCCTTGACAGCAACCAAATACATATATATCTCATATACGTACTAATAAACATCGTTTCTCAGAATATAATGCCAGAAAAATACTGTACACCCTTAAGTTATAAAACAACAGCTATCCCACATTGTGCTGTGACTATTTTTTTTATATGCATGTATTTATATTGTACATGCAGCCAAACACAAGTTCCCTAAATTCACAAACACTCCCATCAGATAGAAAAAAAAACGTTAGTAACATAATTACCTGATTGTAGCCACATAAACACTGATAAACTGTTTCAACCTAAATGTCTCACACTAAATCCTCCTAGATTTACATGTTGTCTCATGCTCATTTGTACCTATGCCTTAGATTCAGCTTTCTAAGGCAGGATCTATCAGTCTTTATCTTGCATGCCAGTAGCTACATTAACCTATGAATTAATGTCATAGCTTGCTGGATTGTATCTATTTCTTGCTCTAAAGCTCTAGCAGTGAAAAGAAGGACATAGATTTTGGAAGAAATGTATAGAGAGGCTTTCTAAGAAAGAATTAACTTGAGTCCAAGGTCAGATAGCTCCCACAGACACATTATCAACCAGTTACACCAAAAAGACCCTCAAAAATCATATGTAAAAACTCACCCATTCTTGCTGGGAGCTCCACTTCGGTCAGGAAGCAATGGCATAACTCCATATAGTTTTAGGGTTGACAGGATGTCTAAGCATGGCAAATCTGTACTATACCAAAGTACAGTAACAGATGTGTCCTTAAATGATAGGTTTGCCTTCTCCATTACATGTTCCTTTCTATTTTTGTCCTTTAGAACAATTATCCAACTCAAGCCAGAGGCTCTGTTATTTAGGAATTGAGAAAGGAGAAGGGTGTTTCACAAAAAAAAAAAAAAAATTCTCAAAGTGACAAAACTTAAACTATGCTTCCAACAAAATTTTTACATTTCTATTAACTGCTACTTGTATTTCTCAGCCTGGGTCATTTACAAGCTATCATCATATCTTCTCGTTATTATATACATTTTATAGCTCTATTTCCATATCCCCCCAAGCATTTCTAAAGCTATTAATATTCTGTACATTGTTCTCAAGTAGACATCTTCTGTGACAAGACATTGCTTACTTTATAGCTTCTTTGTTTTTACATGGAAGACCTGTATAAGGATCTACAGGTTTAACAAGTCGCATTACTCTAGTTTTGACAGCAGCTATTTGTTTGAAGATGTATTCTTTCTTCCAGTACCCAGGCTTTCTATCACATAGAGCAGCACAGCCCAAGGAAATAGTTTCTCTCTGTTGAGATTTCATTGTCCAAATTGTCCTTTTTGGTTTAAAACACCTGGAATAGATTTTCAGCCAGATTCCACTGAAAATAAAAATAGAATAAACCACATAAATTTCAAAAATAGTTGCTTAATTATTCTTATATGCATGTCTCAACTACCACTGATTGTGTTAGCACAAAAATATAAAGTCCTAGATTATTAGCAAACTGGGTTTGATCTCAATCTAAGGTTATAGAACACCATAAACTGTAGCCTCCTAGGTACCAGACAAGAAAATGCAAAGGCACAGTTGTACACGTTACCCCATTTTGACTTTTCAACAGCTCACATGAGGTCAGTTTCCCTGGTGAAACATGAAGGCTCAGGAATCAAAAGATGCTAGATGTCAGCATTTTTCATGGGCTTACTAGGTTAGCTCAAAGAATACGGAATCTTTGAACACATTTCTTGTTCTGGATTATACATATCAAATGAGATCCACTTACAACTTTCTGCTCTACCACAGGGGGAAATAAAAGTTATTCAGTTAATTCTTATAATTTGCCAGTAAGGTTGATAAGCATCTCAAATACATATACAGAAATGCTTGACTAGTGCTCTAGAAAGTAGAATCATCAGATACTGGTAAAGTTCCACAGCTTTATGCCTCTCAATAGCACACTGGAATATGTGGTTTTTAAAATTTCTTCCTTCCCCTTATTCTGCTGCTTCGTTCACAGACACTCACTGAAGCAGATTTTTAAAAACCAACAAAACAAACCAGCACATTATCTGAGAGAAAGCTATCATAAGGAAAGAAAGAAAAGGTAAGTCCTGTCTGTCTTCCTGAAAGTATGGGATCCAGTTTTGAAAATTCCACCCCAAAACAATGATACATCCTTCTCACACAAAATCAGCTAGTGGAAAAAGTATTTTAATGTCTCTTATTCAACAAAGTCAACCTGGACCCCTTTCTCACACAGATCCAGCTGAAAGTGTGGTGAAGGACAATTAGAATTGCTTATGTTTGGTGGTGTTACCACTGTCATGTCAATCCCTTCCACACTCTCTTCTGAAAAGCTCAGAGAAGAGATGTCCTTTTGAAGAGATCAAACAAACATTTAAAAAAAAATAAAATTAAAAAAAAAAAAAAAAAGATGGAAAAGACGGGTTCACCTCTTCCCTGTTAGGAAAAACATGGTCACAATTCCATCCCCACACCCCAGTATCTCTAGGACAGTTCAGAGAATATTGAGTACAAGAAGTTACAAGAATTCAAACAATAACCTGTGAATAAAGGTTTCCAATAAGTTTTCTAATTTTAAAGCGCTAGCCACACAGTCTACATAACTGCACTAAAGAAAATTAATAGCAACAGAAACAAATCCTCAAAGGAAATTCTCTACCATTTATCAGCAAGATTACCTTTACCAGTCCTCACTTATCCCCAGGCAAAGTTACACTAACGTGCTTTGTAATACATTTTTCCCCTCCTTAAAGCATTCAAGGACTAGAATTCATCCCACACTGCCTCCTACCCATGAAAACCACTCTCACTTCATCAGCTGCTGAGAGTAAGTCCCCACATGCCAAGCACCAGAATCTTTGTTATTGATGCAAACGTACTCAGGAATTTTGTAAAATCCTTCCAGCCTGCTGTACTGCAGATATATGTACAATCTCCCACTGCTATTTTTTTCAGTCAAAGGTTTTTAAAACACACAGACCCGTACGTTTCTATGACTGGTAAAGGGGGGTTCACAGTCAACGAGCTTCCAACTTTCCTTTCATGAAAATCTGGCCGGGGGGACAGGGCTGGGGGGGTGGGAACAGACACGATACAAAGAACAATCCCATAAATAGAACAAATGTTTAAGAAACTTGAATTTTGAGACCAGAAAAGACAACCCAGTTACCAGATAGTATAAAACATTACTGATGGAGGGAGGAAATTCTTATTTATCTCCAAAGCAACCAAGAATTGAAGGATGATGAAAACAGAAGACAAATGTCCTTGATACACCATCAGGGGAAACTGAGCTGTGTATCATCCAACTGGTCTTGTTCAGTCTAAAAAGTCCAGTGAGATGTCCTCCTATAACCCTCTCCTATTAACTAGAAACCCGTTCCCAAGACAGACATCCTTTCTTTCATGAGGAGAGATATTCAGCATCTGGCTGCATGATGCTGAGAAAGACAGGGCTTAGTAATGGGCATTTCCTGCATTTTGAAGGTACTGTCTCAGGCACTGTAAGCTGAATGAAGACAGACTTCCACCAATACCTACCATCCTTCTCCTCACTCTCAGTTTACATATTGCTTCTTCCTTTCCCAAAACAGCATTGTGCATCCAAATGAGAAATCGTTTTAAAAAGTTAAAAAATTCAGTCAGGGCAGGGAGGCAGACAAGAAAAAAAAGGGAATTTGGAATCACAAGTGTTTAGAGAAATATCACTGCCCCTTCATCCTTAACTTCTGAAGAATTCAGGGCAGACAAACAAAAAAGACATCCAACAGGGAAGCATGAATTTGCCTCTTTTACAGCAGAATATGTGCCACTTTTACCTCAAATTATTATTTACAATATTCATCTCAAGGCCTCTTATTGGACATTGTTACAACAAGCCAAGCCAACTTCTTACTGCTAACTCAAATGCCAGAATCAGACATCTCACTCACCACTTGACCACAAAGGGAAAAAAAACTGGGCAAGGCAAAAAGATCTTCCCCTGTGCTCTGGCTTCTCACTTCCTCTTATACAAGCACTTTCTGATGGTGATCAAAAGGCTTTCAGACTGACCATCTATGTGAGCTCCCCACACAGCATGACAGGAAGGTTGGAATAGCAGAAAGGGGAGACAGAAACATCTCCTTGCCTTCAGGAGTTACATTGAAGACATCAGTGCCAAGGAACTGATAAAGCGCAGACGTTATTTGAAGAGCCCAAAGACAAAGCACTGCATTAAGCAGCACAGATATATCATAATGAAAGACTAATGGTCCTGTTGCATCTCCTGGACAGCAGAAATATCCTCAAAAAGACACTCTCCCTAAAAACCAAGATCAGATTTGTCACAGACATATGCAGGAACCTCCATTAGAACTTTTGTTAATTCACCACAAGATTCAGGAAGGTCCATGGAAATCCAGCAGGAAGAAGTGACCTGGTCCCACTGAATCAGTCAGTCTCCTAGATAAGGGAAACTATCTCTTCCTTGAATCCCATTTGTGCACATACAGTAATCTCTGTCAAGATTAGAAAATGGAAACAGACATTGTTGAGATGGAGACAGACAGATCAGCTTCCCTTGAACAGCCACAATGATTTTATCCTACCTTACTATCCCAAAGTAGAAAATGCATATTAAGATATATCATTTGTGTCAGCTATGCAATTTTTATCTACGTGCACCTGCTGACAGCCTCAAAAAATAAATCTGCCTTTAAATTCATCAGTTCTAAAGGTGTCAGTGCCAATGTTAACCGATTCACTGTACAAGTTTTGGCGCATAAGTGAAAAATGGATGAATACCACATGCAGAAACCTCCTATAGAGGAAGACATTTTCTCACTTAAACAACAGTAATGCAGCAGAATCTTAGAAAAAAAAAGGATACCCAGGCATCCTAGTTATTGCATACCATTCAGGATCTCTCCTCTTGATCCTTTTATAAAATTACCACGATACCAGTAGGAGCAATCTGTGAACTCTGTATAAGCAATCGCTTTCAAAAAAAAAAAAGTGTCAGTATTTTTCACCCCTTTTGTTTTCATTTATAAGTCACCAAAATTTGACAGAAAGAACAACAGATAAAATCCACTAGTGAATCACTGGACTAAATCAAACCCTCTGCAAAAACCTGATGAAAGAGCTAAATAAGTAGGACTTCAAAATTATGAAAGCTATGACAATTCTACAAAGCAACGAGCGACACACCAGTAAGGACTGCCTGAATCAAAAAGCCTGTGCAAATGCACATGGATACAAACAAGTATATGCAAATTTTACAGCAAAATAAATGCTAATAGCAACATCTCAAAACACTGTATTTAGTTTTCACCTCATAACTCCCATTAAACTTAACAGGGCTTGCACAGCTAGAATTCCATACAACACATTGTACTGTGAGCTATGCAGTACATTTTCAGCAGAGTAATTGCCAGTAGGTACATGCATCACTGCTCTGGCATCAGCGAAACTAAATTAGAAAGACTCATAACTCAGGTAAACTCAACTGCTGCATGACTAAGATTAGCACTTGGGCTTCCCTCTTCCTTACTTATCATTGGCCAGATCATAGAAGCGCTTATTCACACAACCAATAGACAACAGGGACACAGCATCCAAATAGGAAAGTATCTTCATCAACATTTCTGATGGCATGCTGAAAAACAACAAAAACAGAAATACTGTTAGACTTACCTGCAAATGCCAGAAATTACCATGGCAAAGAATTTTAATTCCAAATTAGAGCAAAACAAAAGAGATGGAAACTATCAGCTTGTAAATACACAAATCAAAACTCACCTAAGAGTTAATTTGCATAGTTTGGGCTCTGATTTGTATCTCTGATGTAATGTAATGCTTAAACCTGAATTCAAGTGGCACAGCACAATTACATGAAAAGTTATGGGTTTACATTTTCATTAAACTTTGTTAACTTTAACCCAGGTTGACATGAAACTACCTCATTCAGCTTCAGTTTCTCACTGCTTGTACCATGATTTTAACATGGACTAGCCATAACCACCAGCATTTGCCAGAACTGTGTATACTCACTCCCCTCCTGACTGTGGTGTCATGTCTCAGGATACATCAGGACAGTAATGTCCTAGTCAAGCAGTGAGATCATGCTCTACCACATTAAAAATCATCAAACCATGTGTGCTCATATAGTTTTCATTTATGTCATCAGAAAGATGTGAAATTCAGAATAAAAGCTGAGTGACATCTTGAGAACATGAATGTTTCTGTGCATCTGTAAGGCTGCCTGAAGTACAGGTGCCAGCCTAAATACAAGAAGCACAACAAAATCTGGACATGAGCCACCATGATTTTTGTATTAACAGACAGAAACCCCATAACTTTCAAGTAGCATCCAGTGACTGCACAGCATTTTTAAAAGTATGTATTTTATACTCTTTTTGGACTATGATAGTATGGCAACATCAAAATCGCCACTGAAAATACACACTGCTGTGAAAGTCAACAGCTCAGCTGTGTCTCTTGCCAATTTACAACAGTGTGTCATTTACAACACTTCCTGATTTATAATACTTTATCCCAGAAGCATATAGCTTTCAACCACAGAATGATAATAATGCCAATACTCCAAGTTTTATATTAGAACTCAGAATCTTAGTTGCACTAACAGAGAAGCAACTGTGCCAAAACTTGGTTATTACATGAAATAACTCACAGTCTAAGCCTAAAGCAGTTAGTGCAATTACTCCAAAGAGAATTAAAAAATGATCCTTTAAAAAGCTAAAAATTAGCTAAAATAATGTGCTTGATCTAGAATTCTCAACAGTAGTTTTTACACCCATAATATTCTTTCTTTGAAGGAAGCTGATAGAAAGGAATTTTTTCTTTTTTCTCTTGTCTGTCACACCAAACTAACGGCATAAGGGATTGAGCTGGCCATCCAATAGAAAACAGAAATGACTACACAGGAAGCTACAAAATGTATAAAACAAAGAAAACTAATTAATCTTTCATGTAACATATTCTTAGATGTTTTTTGTAGAAACATAATAGATTATTTTTTTTTTAAGCAACTCATGATTACACTGAAAGCGTCCTTTCAATGTCAAACAGGGAGGGAAAACATTTACCTTGCAGCAAATATTCAGCAGCCACTTTATTCCTCCTGCCTCGCCCCACTCCACCATCCTAAGCCTCTCTACGCAAAGCAAGAAGCATCAAGAGAAACACCAGAAGTGTAATTCCAAACTGGCTTTTATTGAAGTAACACAGGGGCAATTTTTATGCTCAAGGAACATCACAGCCCATGATTTGCAAAGGAGCTGCTGAAGGTTTTGTATGACTTGGAAAACCTACATACTTCTTATCAACGCAGGAAAGGAGGTGAGGGAAAACCATGCTTGAAAACTTTAGGTCAACGTAGGATCACAAATTAGGCCAGGAAAGCAAATCTCTTCTTTCCAACTCAGAACATCTGACATAGAAATCTTCAAGGTATGAACATAATAACTGTAAGCAGTCAAAAGTTGGCTTACAGTTTGCAGTCTTACTCCTAACTAAAGACATACTCACCTCTCAATGCAGAAACTAGGTTTTGATTTTATGGAAGGCGTCAAATACAGACTTTTAATTCCAGCATTTACAGTTTCAGAACACTCCCCAGACATGGCAGCAAAACTCCTTGACCTGCTGCTAAAAAGAAAAAGCTGTTAGGAGTCCCATCATCACAGAATGGAGAAATATGCTTATTGTACACACTTAGACACCACGTCTCAACTGACATGGGATTCAGGGAATATATCACATGGTAACTCATTATTATCAGTTCACAAATTTGAACAATTACCACCAAGTTAAAATACATGACATCGGGAAAATGCCAGATTTAAACTCACAGGTGTCTCTCTTACGAATAATCTCTCACAATAGTCAGAGGGAATAGTGCTGCACCTCCAAATCAGTCTGAATCCAGTAGAGATCTATTAATGTTAGATAGCTGCACGACTGTGGCCACCAAAATCAAGCTCCAGATATCACCCTGCAGTAAGTCAAACTCACTGATTAATCTTCCGTTTTGCAACATTACTCCAGAGACCTTTTTGAGCCATCCAACTTTGCTAAGCTATTAAAAGACATCAAATAAAACAGTACCTTGAAACTTTTTCAAAAAGTGACAAGTCTCAAAGAAAATTCCCTTGACTATGTAACAGAATCATATTTGAAACAAACTTATAGTCTCATTTCAGATTTTCCCCTGCTAAAATACTAGCAACTCTGCATGTAAGTTTTAGCTCACCATGCAACATGGATATCAATGTTTTTATTGCTCAATAACACAAAATGATTTGGACACAAATTACTTTCTCTTACTAGAAAAAGCAACTTAACAGAAATAAATTCTTACAATCCAACTGGCCACACATTTTTTCAAAGTTTTCTGATAGTAGAAACTTCAGAAGCTGTAATTACAAACACTACCATTAAAGCACACAGAAATAGTCAGATGGAGTTTCAGCCTTAATCAAACCTTTCCACTCCATACCCACTGATGCCCCCAAGCAGGCAGAGCTTGCCAGACACTCTACTAGTGATGGTTTGTATTGCCAGCTGACTTTCCAACACCTGGTTAATCCAACTATGGGTTTCTAAGCAACCAATCCATGTTGGGGAAAAAAAAAACAAAACTGATTTTAAAGTTCCTGGGTACCACATACATTTAATGCACACTATTTTCAATTTAAGATTGGTTTATGCTCAAAGAAGAACAACTCTGCACTACATTTCAACTGTGCTATGTTAAAAAACAAAACAAAACAAAACCAAACCACAAAATAACCAAAAAAACAACCTTAAGTTTTACTGGGAACTGTTGTAAGCATAACACTGACACATGCACATTTCAGCCTGGGTTCCAATCTCTGATAGAGTAAAAAAATTAACAACTACAAAAAAAAGTAACTGTATATCAAATACACCCTGAAGATCAAGCAAATGTTTTATTCATGTATTGTTATCAGGAAGTACACTTAAAAGATGAGATGAGGCTGTAACAAACTGCATTTTTCAAAAGCCATTAAAGGGATTTAGAGACACAAGTCATGTTCAACAGCAGCAGAACTACCACTTCTGTATCTTTCTGGGCAGCACATCCCAGGTTATTCTGCCCTCTATCTATGCTGAAAGCACAAATATACCTAGTTTAGGCGTACCCTACGGTGACATGCCTACAAACTCCAACTACAGGAATAATTCAGATCAGGAGCTGGATCCTGGATTTTGCAATACACTTTACTTGGTTATAAACACAACCTGCATTGCCTGTACTCAGTCCTTCTTGTTCTCTTTTTAACCACTCCTTGCATCCCCTCTCTTCTTCACCCCAGGAAGGAATTTCTGAAGTAAGAGAAATGTTGCCTACATGCCTTAAAAATTTCGACATCATATCTACCACTTTTCTAAGCTTCATTTCAAAAAAGAAGCAATGAATGTTTGCATCTTCCAAAACAAAAATGTTCTCGAAGTATGAAGAAACAGCAAATCAATTGCATAAACTATTCTTTAAGTAACTTGTGTGCTAAGATTTGAAATTAGTATTAACAAAATGCTTTTATACCATATTGACAAATCTTGCTCACCCAAGTTAAAAAAAAAAAAAAATATCCATGACAACTGGCTGTTACTCTCCCTCTTTAGAGACTTCTAAAGACTTCTAATAACAACTGAGATGCTCTTACTTAGAGACCCAACCAACCTCAACTGCTATTTTATTAGCTTTCAACTTGCGGGACTGTTTGGTACCAGTATTTTGACTTTCATACCCTGTAGTACTTGCAATGCAACTACTGTTTTTTTGCTGGTCAGGGAACAAACCTATTTCAACAAGTATAGAAGGTTGTAAGTAGAGACAAAACCTGTCTCCTTCTCCAAATGCCAGATAAAGATTTGGGGATAAACAGAAGTTACAGTAATGCGGTTTTTTTTCCTCCCCAGATAACAATTCCAAAATATTTTTAAAAGGTGGGTATTATCCATTCCATTTACAGGTTAAAAAAGCAGAGGGAATGAAACACAAGCTGTAGAAATGGGTTAGCAGAAGAACCTGCTTTCTCAACTTTGCTTCTAAGATTGGTGCTTTAAATTTTTGGAGGCTGAAACTGTTACTAAAAGAATTAAGCTGAACACACCTTCTACAATTAAATCTTCCCCTTTGTTACAAAAGCCTAACTTCCCTGAACACACACACATTAACCACTAAGCTAACTAGTACTTTGTAGACAGCCTACTGCTTATTACACTACCTCCTCTAAGCTGAGGCACATACCGAGGTTGAAGTCCCAGAACCCCGAGGGAGAAGGCTGTTAAACCTCGGCCTTTCCTACACCTGGCAATGTCTGTGGAGACGAGAGCACCACGGCGGCGGGGGAGCAGGGCCCAGCTGCGGCAAGTTTAGAGCTAGAAACCAGAGCCGTGAAGGGGTTTCCCAGAGGAGCGATGGGGGTTACGGGAAAACAACCAACCACCCCCCACGGAGGCGGTGAAGAGGGACGAGCCGGCAGCTGCGGGGCGGCCGAGCCCTGGTATGCTCCCCACTCACTCGACACTGCCCGGCGGCTTCGCCTCAGGCCGGGCTGAGGGAGCGTTACCTGGGCCCGGCGGTGACAGCAACGAGAGTAAAAGGCCGGGACGGCCCGACCTCGGCGGCAGCGGGGGAAGCTGCCGCACGGGCTGCCAGCGCCGCGCCGCGCCCGTACGGCCACCGCGAGGCCCTGCCGCGGCTCATCACCATGGCCAGCGCCGCCGCGTCCCGCGGCTTCGCGCCGGGCGGCGGGAAGGAGGAGGCGCCGCCACCGCCCCCCATATGAGGCCGTGGGGCGGGACGGCGCCCGGCCCGGGAGAGGGGGTGTCTGAGGCGGATGCCGCCGCCTCCGTGTCGCTCCATGGCTGCCCGAGGGAACGCCGCCTTCGCCGGCAGCGCCCAGCCTGCGCCGCAGCAGCCGTCGAGAGCAGCGCCGGGGCGGGGCGGGGCGGGGCCGGGCCGGCTGCCCCCGGGGATGAGCGTCGCCCGTTGCCGAGCCCGCGGCGGCGGGTTCCGGGGCAGGGCGGTGTGGGGCGCGCAGAAAGCGTTAATGCGCCGGGGAAGCGCAGTGACTCCCGGCAGGAGCCTCTGCCCGCACCGCCGGCAGGACCCCTGGCAGCTTCCCCCACCTCGCCCCAAGGCCACCTCCGCGCCGGGGCACCGTGTCCGGGAAAGCAGCGCACGGGCTCCGCGGGTGTTTTGGTCTCCATTCGTGGAAACGTCAATTGTGTCGCTTTTATCGCCTATGCGTGCAAGATCAAAACCCAATATATTTAAAAAACAGCTTTAAGAGAGTGACCGGGACCGCAGGCACACGGCGCCCCGGCCAGCCGCCCCAGCTCCGTGAGGGCGGGCGGCGGCGGCGCTCGGCATGGCGGCCGCTGTAGTGATCCTGTGGGAGCCGTTCCTGGCGGCGGGCGCGAGAGGGAGCCCGTTCAAACTACCGCTCCCAGGGCCCGCTGCTGCTGGCTTCCCCCCCGCCGCCGCCGAGGTTTCCGCCGGGGCGATGGCGAGAGGCAGCTGAAAGTGGATGGGGGCTCCTGACCCGAAGCACCGGCCTTAGAGCCCCCAGGGTCCCGCGGGAGGTCGGTGGCTGAGCGGCAGGAGCGTGCCCTTGCGCTGGGCCGCCGCGGCTCCGTGAGGCGCCTGGGAGCCGGGCCGCGGCATGCTGCCCGCCGGCCTCGCGCGGGCCGGGCAGCGCGTGCAGGCCTGCCTGCGGGGGGGGCTGCTGCCGCCCCACGGCTGCGCGCTGCTGGGGACGGCGGCGGGGACGGCGCCTCGGCCATGCCCGAGGTGGCGGCCCCAGCCCGCCTTGCTCCTCCGGGCCGCCCGGCAGAGCATCGGGACGCAGGCGGGGGGGCTGAGAGCTGAGAAACCTGGCGATCGTAGCAAACATGTGGCCGTGCAGGGGGGCCGGAGAGAAGAAACGCTGCTGTCGGCTGCTCGGAAAGGTAAGAGGGGCTGGAGTCACTCGTCAGTGGGGGTGCTCAGGGAGGGCGAAAATTACTGCGGCGACTGAGATCTTACAGCCCCAAAACTCAGGAATTAAAAACCTCCCACGGTTCTCAGAAAACCAGTATGCCCGTTTCTTCTCACAGTGTGGTGTTTGCAGCAGTTGATGCGCTTCGTATTGTGTTGCACAAGCAGAACAGAAATTACGTGGCTCCTTCCAAACAACTTGTTGATCTAGTGTCAAAGACGCATCAGGGATGAGATGTAGTCGTCTCTCATTTTCCTCTTCAACAGGAAAACCTATCACACACAACTTGATACGCTTAAAACCAGTTTACTTCCAGCAAAATTGTCAAAGTTTCTAGGAGTTACATTAGTTTGTTTATAAGATGGCTGCCATTTCGTTGATCTCACTTCAATGAAAAGTGGTTATGACATAATCGGCCTCAGAAATTGAGTGCTTTGAAAAAAGTTGGGGGGGAAAAAAACCCTCAACTGATTAAAAGACTGCACGAGAAATGGGTATTAAAGCTTCCTCAGTAACTTGTACTTCACTGAAAAGCACGTCACTTAAAACGATCAGTAGTCTCCAGGTGCTCAAAAAACATTTTGTAACAGAGAATCTCATATGAGTTTTTGGAGTGTGTACTGATACTTTAGATCAAAATGAATAGATAAAACCTAATCAGATAAACTGCAGTTAATTATCTCAATAAATAAAATACATGTTTTGGTCTAATATCCTTTCTTTTTATTGTTCAGTTGATTTGAGAAGTCATAAAACCAGTTATTTTTTCAGTGTGTGCAATGTATAAGCTTGTGCTTTTTTATTTTTTCTTCTCCCTTTCTCCATAAGGATTGCAATGGTTGTGGGTTTACACAGGATCTTGAAAACTGCAGCGCTGAATACCTCATTAGTTTTTTTTAAAAACAGCTCTCACACAAAAAGTGGCAATAAGAGCTGTTCTGGGTCTTAATACAGAGGTATAAACATGCTTTGTACAATATTAGAGGTGGTCTAGGGTTTCAGTTTCTTTTAGTGATGAGGCCTTATGGAAGCTGTTACTGGAATACTGGGATTTTTTCTTCTCCCAAAATGTTGAGCTGCAGGCTGATACAAGAGCATTTATATAAGAAAGTCTTACTATCCAAGATTTTAACTCCTGTGTTGTTTTTCTCTATTTCAGTGAAAGAAGCTGGAAGAGACTTTACCTATTTTATTGTGGTGCTTGCTGGAATTGGTGTTACAGGTTATTTTTAAAAATTATAATCTTTATTGGACGAAGCTTTTCATTAATTCCATCTGATTTGATTAGTTTTCATTCCATTTGTTGTTGTTTCTGTTACAGGTGGTTTGTTCTATGTGATTTTTAAAGAGCTATTCTCTTCTTCTAGTCCAAGTAAGATCTATGGAGATGCCTTGGAGAAATGCAGATCTCACCCCGAGGTTGGTTTTTGAACCTTAGTCATAAGTTTATGTTTCTCAGTAGTTCCTGTCTATCCTTTGAGTCAAAAATTTGCACAAGAAATCTCACATGCAGAGCTGTAGGAAGATCCACATGGTGCTTAGCAGACAAACACCAGCAGATCTGCCTGTGCTTTTAGCTGGCCGGAGGTGGGTCAGCTCCAGGTTGGAGCCTACATTAGCACAAGTTCATGCAGGCACTGAGCCCGAGTGAACGAGCCTGCTAAAAGCCAAAGTTCAGTGAGTGTACCACAGCACAACTGATGCAGATATAGTGTCTGCCCGTTCAGAGCATGTGTTTGTGTCCCCATACAGAAAGACATACCTGAGTGCCTACTAAATGTAGTACTTCAGGAGTTCTACAGGTCATGGAGGTAACTGGTCCCACTTAAGTTTTGCAGATCTAGCCTGCTGCGTTTCCTCAGCACAGTTATTCTGTTGTCACCACTAGAGTTCTGTCATTCTGCAAAGCACTGCATAAGTATCCAGGAATTTAAATTCTTCGCTTGAAACACAGCTAGCATTCCTGTGGCTAACAGGAAAAGAGACAGAGAACAGTCATGTGATCACACAATCACATAAGGTAGCTAGATTTAAACAAAACAATCAATCTAAAACTAGATTCTGAAAACCACTACTTTAGGAAAGAAATGCATGGAAGAGCTTTCAAACAAGGCTGCCATAGATACCACTGAGGATAACCTAGAAATTGAGAAGTTGTCACTAGAATAAAAATGAAGACTTGCTTTGAAACAGGTTTGCAGAATTAAAACTTTTCTCCAGTACTTATACAATAAAAATCACCCTCCCTTTCTAACCACCTTTAAGTTTAAAACTAGGTTAGTTTGGTCTGGCTTTATACATCTGGGGGGGGGGGGGGGGGGGGGGAAAGTCAATTTCTTAAAACAGTAGTGGTTTTTAGGTAATGTGAAGGGGAGTGTATTTGCATTTTAAACTGAAACACTCTCTTGGAGGAGACGAACAAATATTTCATGCTTTTTATACAAAATGTCATTAAAGTGTAAAATACAGAGCAAGAAGGGAGATTAAAATGTCATAATCTCAGAGAACAGTACAAATGGAAGTTATTAGTAGGAGTTATTTTAGACATTTAATATGTGACTGTAAAGAAAAGCACTGAAATACAGAAGAATTTTCCTTACACTTTCATAAGTTCTTGAGACATCAGACTCACAAGGGGCATTCTGCTGGAAGAAAATGCATTCACAGCAGGGGTGTCATCTGATACTGGAATATCTGTTTGAATGTGATACTTTCTGATAACTCAAACCTCTTTTCTCTTGTAGATAATTGGTGTTTTTGGTGAATCTATTAAAGGTTATGGGGAGGCAACAAGAAGAGGAAGACGACAGCTTGTCAGGTGCCCTTTAGTGTTTGCTCCATACAAGACACTAGTTTTTGTACAGCGAAGACATTTGGGTCACATCATAGCAAGTTAGGTCTAGATTAATGAACTGTATGTGACGTACCCTGTCACTTTTGAGTACAAATGAAAGCATTTTTTTTGCAGTACCTCTTGTGTGGCACATACTACTAAATACAGTGCATATACACTATAAAATGCCAATTCTGAGTGCCTCAAAAGAAGCAGTGGTCAGCATGGTAAACATAGAGCTCGTCTCCAAAAGTTAGGGTGAGTCTGAAGAGAGTAGTACAGAGGCCTAGGCATGCATCTGGGGAGCAGGGATCTGACTGAAGTTTACAGTCTGAAACCCTCAAATAGAGAAAAATTGTTCTTTGAAATATTGTTGAGAGATTATCTTCTTTTGAAGCAGTAGTTTTTATCAGACCAGAAGGAGCAGGAGGTACTAACTTTCAGACTTTAAGGAATCCACATTGCTCTGTTTAAAGCTAGGCTGTGTCTGACTGTACAGGTTGTAGTCACTGCAGTGACTATATTGTCCTGAGCTGATAAGCAGTATTGACTGCCCATTTGTTATATTGCTTTTTGGTACTTGATGCCACATCTATACTGTGTATGTAACAGAACATCTCTCACCTAAACCTTTTCATGAGTGTGCTTATTATTCTCCTTTTGAGGGAAGGAACAGAACTAATTCTTACAAAACTTAAATCCTCCCTGCACTGTAACCCAGTAGGGGCTTTCTCTTTATTGGGTTCTTTGACATGAATTTAGTCAAGAAGGTTTCATACATGATGGGATGCATAAACCCAGATACACAACTTGAGCCATGAAATTGAGAATTTCCAGAGGAATGTGATTTTTACTGGTGGAAGTTTATTCAGCAGACTCTGAAAAAGTGTTTAAAGTGGAGCTGCTAAATGAAAAGGATATGCATAAACATTTTAAGCATCTGTCTGTAAAACAAACTATAAATAAGTAAATGTACTATCAACATGCCTAGTATTTAATTTTCATCATTTTGAAAGTCTAGTATTTTAAATAAACTTTTGAGCTGAAGACTTTGTAACATTGTAGAGTGTGTCTGCAGTTTAAGGATGACCTTAAATGTCTCAAAAACCTGGAGATATTTTTTTTGTGGATGAGCACATTGAATGTGAATTTACTGCACTAAGGCTCTTCATTCATCTTTTCTCTGTAACCCATCATGTCACCTAAAACTGTATTTATTGGAAATTTAATTCACAGTGTGTATCTGGGCATGACTGATGGAAATAAGAGTTTGCAGCAGTTAGTAATTTCAGTAGGAAACATAAACTGGCACCAGAACTCTAGTTTGGCCATTCGTTTCTGGAAGTGATTGCCTTGAAGGTGACATGACCTTTCTGTAATACTTGAGCGTAACCTAATTCCAATCT
This sequence comes from Athene noctua, assembly GCF_965140245.1. Taxonomy (NCBI): domain Eukaryota; kingdom Metazoa; phylum Chordata; class Aves; order Strigiformes; family Strigidae; genus Athene; species Athene noctua. Next base: position 64,093,135 of record NC_134038.1, read on the forward strand.
GAATATCGGCATTTAGGTTGGAGATCTGATCAGTGCCAAAGTTACACAACTTCAGTAGAACAAAAGTATTGCTAAAACAAGTAAAGCATATAGTAAACTTTGGTTTGATGTGATTTAAGCAACCTGATAATTAAGCTGACAAAACATCCTTTTTGTGTTTTTGGTAACTAGTTTAAGTGCCTAAAAAAAAACGTGGCAGTCTGTGTGATGTGAGTGTTCTGTTCTAGATATCAGGCTCTGAATCTGGGGATTCTTTAGAATAAATGCAAGGAAATTCCAGAATCTTCAGCCTTGGATTGCTGTTGAGTTTTGAGGGAAGGACTGGGGTGAGGACGTTTAAGCAATTCATATGTTAATCCTTAACTGCTGATTAGTTCTTTTAACTCCACTGGAATTTAGAAACTCACAGTAAAGCTTGGGAAGAGTGGTAGCACAAGGGTTGCATTGGAATACACCTTCTCCCAAAATAGTTGAGCAGCTCCTTTAAAAAAGTTTAAATTTGAAGTTTAACTCAAATATAATATGTATTCTTGCTGGGTGGTTTGGGTTTTTGTTTCATTTTGCTGTTTTTAGTCACATTGAATACATAAAGGATGGACTGAAACATATGCGTTTGAAGTTCTATATTGAGGGCTCTGAACCAGGGAAACGGGGAACAGTCCATGTGGAAGTCAAAGAGGTATGTACAATTGCTTGATAGAGCTGACAAGCTTAATCTTGATTTTAAACTACCAAAGAGAAATAAACAGCTTGAAATTGTTTTCCTTACAGAATCCTGAGAGAGGAAAATTTGAGTTCCGCTACATATTCGTGGATGTTGACACGTATCCTAGAAGAACAATTGTCATAGAAGACAACAGATAGCCAGTGATTAATTAAAGTTGCTGCCTCATCTCACTGAGTACTGGATGATATTGGTGTAGCAAGTCTGCACAGGAACTGTTTGGTGTTCTCGATTGTATCTTGCAGCTTTTTTGGTAGTGTTGCAGAAAGTAGCCTTTCAGGGCCTCGATTAAGATCTTTCATAATGACAGATACAAGATTTAAAGTGAAGCCATTGAAATGTAGAGCCATCATTTATGGCAAATACTTTTGACATAGGAAAGTAATGGCTCATAATAAACAGCTTAATGCTGGATAATACTTCTGCACACCCAAAAACTGAGTCTTCCAAGATTTTAGGTTTGGATGGGGAGTTCTTTGTCTTCCTTTGCCTGGATTTCCCACTAGCACTGCAATAAACAAAGTGGTATTTTAAGTGTAGACAAACTCACTGTTTTCATTCTAGATGCCTTCATAGATCATAGCATTATAGAATGGTTTGGGTTGGAAGGGACCTTAAAGATCATCTAGTTCCACCCCTCCTGCCATGGTCAGGGACACCTTCCACTAGACCAGGTTGATCAAAGCCCCGTCCAACCTGGCCTTGAACACTGCCAGGGAGGGGGCAGCCACAACCTCTGGGCAACCTCCCAGTGCTCACCACCCTCACCGTGAAGAGCTTCTTCCTTATATCTAATCTAAATCTACCCTCTTGCAGTTTAAAGCAGTTGCCCTATAACTACATGCCGTTGAAAAAAGTCCGTCTCCAGCTTTCCTGTAGGCCCCCTTTAGGTACCAAAAGGACACTGTAAGGTGTCCCCAGAGCCTTCTCTTCTCCAGGCTGAACAACCCTAACTCTCTCATCCTGTCCTCATAAGGAAGGTGCTTCAGCCCTCTGATCATCTTCATGGCCCTCTTCTGGATCTGCTTGACCACGTTCCTGTCCTTCTTATACTGGAGGCCCCAGGGCTGGACACAGTACTACAGGTGGGACCTCACAAGAGTGGAGTAGAGGGGAAGAATCCCCTTCCTCTACCTGGTGGCCACACTTCTCTTGATGGAGCCCAGGATACCACTGGCTTTCTGGACTGTGAGCACACCTTGCTGACTCACAGTCAGTTTTCCATCTACTAATACCCCCAAGTCCTTCTCTGCAGGGCTGCTCTCAATTCACTCATTGCCAAACCTGTGTTTGTGCTCGAGATTTCCTTAACCCACGTGCATGACCTTGCCCTTGGCCTTGTTGAACTTCATGAGGTTTCTACAGGCCCACCTCTCCAGCCTGTCCAGGTCCCTCTGGATGGCACATCCCTTCCCTCCAGTGTGTCGACTGTACCACACAGCTTGGTGTCATCGGTGAACTTGCTGAGGGTGCACTCAATCCCACTCTCTGTGTCGCCCACAAAGATGTTAACCAGCACTGGCCCCAGTACTGATCTCTGAGGAACACCACTCATCACTGCTCTCTACTTGGACATCAAGACGTCCAAGTCTCAACTCCACAACTCTTTGAGTGTGATGATCCAGTCAATTCCTTATCCACTGACTGGTCTATTCTTCATGTCTCTCCAATTTAGAGACAAGCATGTTGCATGGGACAGTCTCAAATAATTTGCACAAGTCTGTGTAGATGACGTCAGTTCTTCCCTCATCCACCAGCTCTGTAATCACATCATAGAAGGCCACCAGATTTGTCAGGCACCATTTGCCCTTAGTGAAGCCATGTTGGCTGTCACCAATCACCTCCTTATTTCTCATGTGCCCTAGCATAGTTTCCAGGAGTATCCTCTCCATCATCTCACCAGGCACAGAAGGGAGACTAACTGGCCTATAGTTCTACAGTTTTTTTCCCCTTTTTAAAGATTATGTTATCCCTTTTCATAAGTGAGATGCCTTCTGCATCTTGGATGGTGGCTGGAGCACTTGCCAGTGAAGACTGAGGCAAAAAAGTCATTGAGGACCTCAGCCTTCTCCATAGCCTGTGTAGCCAGGTCTTCCGTTCCCTTCTGGAGAGGGCCCACATTTCCCCTAGTCTTCCTTTTATCAGCAGTACACCTATAGAAGCTTTTTTTGTTGCCCTTGCTGTCCCTGGCCAGATTTACTTTTGTCAGGGCTTTAGCTTTGCTAACCTGATCCCTGGCTGCTCAGACAGTTTCTCTGTATTCCTCCCAGGCTACCTGTCCTTGCTTCGACCCTCTATAGGCTTCCTTTTTGTGTTTGCATTTGTCCCAGAGCTCCTTGTTCAACCATGCAGGCCTGGCATTTTTGCCTGACTTCCTCTTTGTCAGGATGCATCAATCCTGAGCTTGGAGGAGGTGATCCTTGAATATTAACCGGCTTTCTTAGGCTCCTGTTGCCTCCTAAATCTGGGAATCAAATTCATGTAGATTTACACAAACTCAAAAGCTGAGTTCATGACCAAATTTCCCACCTGAGTTTCTTCCTTAGTGCAACATGGCAGTAAGCATAACCCTGTGTATTAATAATCAGACTCAGTCATGCTGATCTGTCAAGCAGCACCAACCAAAACATTTCAAGCTTTAGTTTCTTACAACAACACTTACACTGAAAACAACACTTTCTTAAACACCAACTAATGAATTTTACTGCAGTTACCTATTGTGTGTATTGAGTTTTTTAGTTCACTAGTGAATTATCCCTGCATGAAGCATACACTGATGTTCAGTTATCAGCCCTTAAATCTTAACCCTTAAGCCTGTGTTAAACAGCAAGGCATTCTGGAATTTCTGCACTATATACAATACAATTGACTTGTCCTGTGCAAGCCAAAAGGATTTTTACAAAATTTCGAACATCAGTTGAGATTGATTTCATATCCATTAGTTTCATCAGAGTTGTAAATGTGTCTGCTTTCTTTCATCCCACAATGTATGCTGGTCAAGACTAACAAGCTCACAATTTTACACATAGTCAAAAGTGATGGAAGTCCATGTCAGGGGCTCCCTGCTGTCAATGGCTCCCTATGGTAAGTATGAGAAATTGTTGTGGTACTTGATATCATCACCATGAAGTAACTTTGATAAACTTTTATTTTTACCTACAGTTACTGACATCATTCAAGTCCATCTGGAAATAATGGAAGCAGTTGACTCCCATTGTTGTTCATGTTATTTTCTTGAAAGCAGTAGAGTCAATAACACCTTTTGTCTTACAACTCTTCCCAATTCTTAGCATTACACTTGCCAAAACTTTTGTTTCAGAATAAATTTTCAAACCAACCTAATCGATTTATAACCCAGTAAAAAAAAAAAAAAAATAATAATCTGAGGCCTTTATTGTTCCATTGCAACCTGCTGCAGTAATGACAGCATTACATACTATGTTTACCTGCCACCCCTTATGTCCAGTTGCTATAAGCATGAGTTATACTATGGTGGTTACTGAAAACCATCTCTGCAAAGGTTTTGTCGTGAATGCGAGGTGGAGAACTGTCAGAACACATCAGAAATACTATAAAATATATAATGTAAGATTACTAGCCTGAAGCCCATACTATACTTTGGTAAAAAAGTAATCGTTCTTCACCTTTTACAAAGCAAGACTATATAAAAACACACAGTTTAAACTAGAAAATGTAATACTATTTTTGCCCACCCTTTATGAGTTTCTACCATATCAAGCTGTGTGAAAGCCATTGTAAACCCCCACTGCAAACTGACAAGCTAGGTTTTTTCCTGTAACTCTGCATCCCAGCTTTGCTTTCTCATTAATCCAGCTGTGACTTGTTTTCAGTGGGCTTTACTGTGGGAGAAAGCAAGATATAAAAACTATTATTTTATAGTAAATGGTATAGGTACAGCAAAGAGTCCAGCTGTTAGATTCACTTTTGTCTTATTTTAGAGCCTTGTTTGCACTGAAGAAAGAAACTGTCAGGACTAGAAACTTTCTGGGAAGGAAAAGTTGATGACCTCACATGATGATTTTGCAATGGTACAGGTACATGAAACTATTATCAGGCTTGTGGTGAAACAGCAAGAACTGGCCATTGGTGTTAATGTGTATGTTTGGCTTCAGCTTGAGAAGACAGACCAAGAATTTGATTATTTGCAACCAGATTTATTTATAGGTTTTTTCAGTAGTAAGGACTTTCTAACATGCACAGAAATATAATATCCTTCAAGGACTGTGTGAAAGAACTGGCTATTTGAAAATCAGATCCCTGGTTGTTTGGTCCCTTTGAGATATCAGAACAGAAGCTTTTAAAGTTGTCTGTAAAGCTGTCAGTACCATAGTTGTTGCACTAAGTGCCCTTGTCATACTTTGGCCTTTGTGTCAGTCCTCACTATCGTGCTCCCTAGCTGGAAATAAATGCCACAATTACAGGCATCAGGAGTCAACATAATGATTCTCTCTGGCCCTTTGGCAACCAGTCCAGACCCATCTGAGAAAAATGGAGACAGACCAAAACTGGCAACAAGGAAGAGACATGAGTGTAATTTAAAAGACACGGATGTGGAGTTGTCCACAGTGCAACTGACCTTCACGATTTCTCCATGGTGCTCTCTGATTGTCTAAAAGCAAAATACAAACCTCTGGTTTATGCACTGCACTTCAAGAAACTTGAATCCAAGAATTCTAGAGAAACAAGTCAGGGGATTACTTTTAAGCTTATTTTTTATTAGGGTAGCCCAAATATGATAGGGTTATAAATAAAATGTTTCTCATCCTGTACTTACATGGGATACGCTGTTGTCATTTTCACAACTCGGTTTTCTCCTGTGGAGTTGCAATAAAGCAGGTGAGTGAGCACACTTGCTCAAAGCAGCAGGATACACAGCCCTAGTGGCATCCTCCATGTATTTGGTAACAAACAAAACATCTCACAGGCTGGAAAGAAGCTGCAGTGGAGGAGTATACCATATAGAAATAATTTTTGTATATCATCCTGCTTTCTAAACAGCAGAATACTGGTAAGGCAGTATAATATTGTTCTTCTAAAAAGTAAAAAATAAACTTGCCATCGTAAGTGTAAAATTATAATTATGTCCAGGAACAATTAATTGCTATTTCCTAATTAAAGCTTAACCCACTTATTTTGCTGGAGTCCAAGGAACATAGTAAGTCAGTCAGTCTCCCCGTAGTGGGAAGGGTTACAGAGCCTTTTCAGGGTGCCTTCAGTCATCCTCTTTGCTAAAGTTGCATTACATACCCTATCATGGTTAGACCTAAAAGTTATTCACAGACTAGGGAAGCTACAATACTTGCAGCTGTATAGCTGACAGTCTCCTTTCCTCTTGGCCACCTTCCTCAATATCATCACTCCCACAGAGAAAAGGGAGAAAGACCTCAGTAACTGTAATTAGCTTCTGACATTCACATATTTATAATCAGTGACATGGGTTGTGCCCCAGATGAATTGTGTAACACCGTTGGTCTTTTTACCATGCAGCACTAATTACTCTCCTGTTGGCAAAACGCCACATAAATGGAGGAGGTTTTGAGATCTCTAGAAATGTTCTGTAATTTCAGGAGAACGTTTGGTTCCTTTAAAGCTGTGTTTTCTGTGAAATTACTAAAGTGTACTCCATCAGTATGCTTTGTTTTCAAGCCCTGATGCCAGACTGCTAGCTAAATGCAACACTAAGAGATGGGCACACATACAAAATGTTCACGAAGCCAAATAGTACTGAGATTTTCACCAGTGTCTCTTTAAGAAAACTGGCTAGCCTTAAATATCATTACTTTCAAAATGTTCTGAAAAACACCATGTTCCATTAAAACTTCTTTCCATATTGTCTGTGTCTAGAAGTAGTATTTACGAGGATGGGTCCTCAGTCCATAAAGTGCTCCTCATTTTTTTTTGCTGCTTGCATCACCGCGCCAGCTAAACAAGCCTATTTATGTTTCTCAAATAGGGGGACACAACTCTAAAGGATATAACTTTTCCTGCTTTGTGAAAAGCTGACAATATACTTGATAAAATGAAGGCAAAATAAATGTAGCAGAAAAAAAAAATCACCTTTACCTAGGCATAGATATATTAGTGTTCTTAATTTGGATAAATGATAAATACAAGGCTCAAATGCTTTCAAATCTCAGTGAAGGAAAGCTTTTGGGAATCCTTTTTCTTGTAAAATCTCTTCAGTGAAGGAAAAAGAAGGAACTTCATAGCTTGATTTATCATCCTCCTCCTAACTAGATACCTATCACCAGTGAGATTATTTAAGCCCCATGAGATTTCAAGGGTATTAAACTTTTATATGCATGTAGTTTGGCTGCAGAAAAACAAGGTTAAGTGGCTCTTGCTAACATAGATGTCTTGTGGGAATTATTTCTCTCCATATTCCTTGTGAGACTGAAGTTCTGTTTGTCCCTATGGACCAGGCTGGGATCCGTGTTTAAAAAAATTTCTCAAATCCCGTTAAAAGCAAGCAAACGTACGGGAACACCTTCATCAAGATTAGGTGAAGATTAGTCCATCAAGACATCTGGTTTAGAGAACATTGATCTCTTCTGCAGTACCACTTTACCTGGTGGTAGTTTTGCACTGGAGGAGAACAGCTGCGTTCAGTGAGTTTAAACATAATGTTTTAGAACACCCCTGTTGTAATTCTGAAAACTGTTAGCTTAGATTGTTTCTTAAAATGCTGTCCCTGCTTCACTGGCCATGCAGAGCTCCTTCTGCATGACAAGCAGCTCAGAGTGTTCTGTCCTCTCGCTGGATGATGCTTGGCTGGGGAGAAAGTAAAGTAACTGGAAGGTTCAGCTTCACTTTTCGGTAAATGCAAAGCAATAAACATTTCACTGTTTCCTTTTTAAAGCTCCTTCTTCTTTTTCTCTGGGAAAGCACAAAATTATAGCATATGCCAGTTACTTTCTGATGTAAAACTGCCATGTTATTGTTACTAAAGCTCTGGAAAAAATATCACTGCCAGGAAGCCAGAGTCAAAACAAAGACATTTTCATGGAAATTAAGAACATTTTCCAGAGTATAGTTTTGATTGTTGCAGAATTAATAAAAATATATATGCTCAAAACTCCCTTGTCCTTTAGGAAATGAAAACATGTCACTCACCCTTGAAATGCTGTTTTTCCAGAAACATTGTGTGACAGACTACTCAAAATGTGTTTGAGGTAGGTGTGCAACTTGGTCTTAACTTTCCCATATCTGCATTTGTAATAATATTTGGGAATAATAGCGGAAAAAATAATATATGGAAATAATAATATTACTCTGCCATCTACATCACCCCTATTTGAGTCTTAAATCCATTGTATATTTGCTGTATTGTGACAATACGGGGAAGAGGGATACAGCAGTGAGTTCTCCTGTGAGAACCTTCTCGACGTTCCCCCACCTTCCAAGTTAGACCCACCTCTGGCCGAGGACGAGAGACGGTGGCTGTGCCTCCATGGTAACGTATTTAAGAAGGGAAAACTGGGAGAGGGTTGGGAGTTATGAGGAGGAGTTGTAAGGAGGACATCTATGAGAACACTGAGGTCAGTGGAAGAAAGGAGGAGAAGGTAGGGAGGTGCATCAGAGCAGAGACCCCCTGTACCCTGTGGTGAGATGGCAGTGCTGCCCCCCACTGTCCAGATGCCCACCTGCAGCCTTTGGAGGACCCCACGCTGGAGCAGGTGGCTGCACCTAAAGGAGACCAGGACTCTGTGGGAAGAAGAAACCCCCACTGATGTAGTTCGCTACTGGGAGGACTGCAACATGTGGGGGTGACCAACCCCAAAGAAGCTAGGGAACAGCTGCATCCTGTGGGAAGGAATCACACCAGAGAGAGTTCGTGGAGGACTGTCTCCCATGAGAGGAGAACCACGCTGGAGAAAGGGAGAACACAAGGAGTGCTTCCCCCTCCCCAAGGAGAAAGGAGCAGTGGATTGACTGTAACCCTTATTCCCTGGCCCCTGCACAGCAGAGACCAGGAACAAAACTAAGACCAGGAAGAACAGCGGGGTGGGGGGAAAGTGTTTTTAAGATGTGGTAATGCTTCTCATTGTCCCATTCTGTCTGTTAAGTGTCATTGTTAGCGTTTGAATTAAAGTGTTCTTTTTCTTCCCCTAACAAGTCTGGGTTTTGCCCATGACCATAATGGGTGAATCATCTCTCTCTGTCTTTATCTCAGTTCCCAAGCTTTTTGCTTTCTCTTCTAGTTCCCAGTCCTGAGGGGGAAGGTATGAGTGAACTGCATCATGGTGCTCAGTTGTCCTCTGAGCTCAAACCATGACACCTTGATACATAAATATTTCCAGCATGGAATCAAGTTTCAACAAACAATTTAGGCAGTGGAGTCATGATCTTGGGAATGGTTGCAAATAAATGCATGTCTGATACAAGGAACTTTAACAACACACTTAACAAGCAGAGAAGACAGAAATGTGAATAAGATGATTATTGTATCACACGCCAAATGCAGAAATAAAAAGACTAAGAAGATATGCTGGGGGTTTTCACAATTTCAATTCACTTTGCTCTGAGCCTCATCTCACTATCACAAGAGTTCCCATCCATCCTAATACTCATGGGATTATTCCAATGTGTAAATCATCAGCAAGCTGACCTGTTTAAGATTAGGTTCAAAAAACACTGGGGGCGCACTTTGAGTCAAAGCCTACTTTTAGGACTCATTGCAGCCTGTAAGCTGATAGAAATACATATGGAAAACAAAAATATTAAAAAAAAAAAAAATAATTAAAGGATAAAAAGTTTCAAGGAGCAAGTTTAAAGATGACAGTAAGGGCTCATAACTGGCCTCTATATACACTTATGAAATCTGCTTGAAGATGTAGAATACAGTTGGCACTGGAAAAATAAAAATGTCTGAAAGTGAAAAGATCTCCCCCCTTCTTTTTTGGGGGTGAAAATAAGAGGCTTAGTCCCCAGAGAGATAATCATTTGCTCAGAACAGGGAATAATAGAACTCTGGTGAAAATTCTCCTTAGGCAGCTGGGAATGTATATATATCATTATAATATAATATACCAAGAATATTTGAAACAATGATTCCAAACTGTACTGTAAATAATTGAAAAGCGGAAGTATTTGATGTTTTTTCTTAGTAAATTCTCAGAGTTTTTTTATTCTGTATGTTATGTAAAATAATCTGTAGAAATGATAGAAGAATGTGAATTAATACAGTCCTGTATTCAAATTCAGTATATGTAGATTTTCTTAGTGATGATATATAGTTAAAAGTTGAAAATGTAGCAAAAATATCTTGCAAGTAAAAGAAAAGAAAAGAGGGGGGGGGGAAAAATGCTTTTTCAGAAGTCTTGTGGTTGTCCTAGGAGGAATACATGTGATTCCCTTAACTTCATATAGGTCATCTGTAACTCAACAAATAAAAGAAATAAGCACAAGTACCTGCTTCAGTAAAGCAGTTCAGTCTGGAAAGCCTCTGTTTGTCTCTCAGTGTTCAGTATCAAACTACTGCATTTCATTTTAAATATCCACATAGAAAATAATACCAGTTACATAAAAAATGTGGTAAGTAAGCTTATTATTATCTACATAAAGGAGACGACACAGTATGTCTAAAAGAAAGTATCAGGGATTTTAAACTAATAAAAAATGTTAGTTTTAGTTGTCATACATGGCAAGTACAAATATTTACCCATCTATATAGAAGATTTCTGTATATACTTTGGTACAGGCTTTCGCCCAAAGTACTGGTATGGGGAGAGCTCATTCACCCCTGTCCCTCTGGCTGGGGGTGGGATGCCCTCACTCTCTCCAGCTCAGAGCCATACTGCAGCAGGTCAGCCTTGGCCAGCACCCAGACTCCCACCTGGCTGCTCCCCCACAGCAAGATGGGAGTGAAAATGGGGAAGAGTAGGAACAGGAAATCTTGGAGTCTGGGATGAAGACAGGGAGATCACTTGTCAGTTACAGTCAGAGACAAAATAGACTTCAAAGTTAACTCAATTTCTTGCCTGTTATTGCCATTGTTGCCCATATTGCCCCATGACTTGGTGATGTAGGCAACCTGCCGCAGTGGTGGAGCACCCATGTGGGTTGGCTGTGGTGGCATCTCTAGCTTCAGATCATGTACGTGCACCTTTCTCCACATCTTAAAACCTCCCAGTACTGTGCACCTTTGCAGGATAATCATGTTTATCCAACCTCCATTTAATTACAGTTCCCCTTCGTCTGAATCACAGTTATGTCCTCTAGCATGAGTTGCCTTCTTGTATTACTCCCCTCAATTAACTCTATTAACCTTCATTTATCCAAGTGCATTTTCACTTTTTATTAGGAACAGGATTGTTTTGCAATTTCAACACTAGTTCTTTTTTTTCACTGACAACGTTACAATCTCAGCTATAACAATGTCTTATTACAGCTGTTTTACACACAAACTAAATATGTGGCTGTATTTCCGAAGAACTGATTTGCTTCATTAGCACTACAACATCCATAGAAGAGCTGGAAGTCAATTGCTATTTTGTATGCTGTCTAGGGCTATACATTACCCTGTGTTAAATAACACAAAGCCAAATCCCAATGGTGGAGCATAGATTTGCAGAATGCCACTAGTTGTTTTTCAACATGATACCTGGCAAGGTCTAGGCACCCTCTCCTCATCTATGGGGATGCAAAGCCACTGTATTCAGTTGTGTGACACTGGTAAGGTTAAAAATAGAGGAGAAAAATAGCTGAGATCTCAAGATTTAAAACAGAGAGCAGCTTTCTATCAACTGTCTTGAGCATAAAAGCCTCATAATAAGCCACAAATATTTTTCCCTGAAAACATTTGTGAAAGATGTCCTATTTTACTAAATTTTTGTGTTCTTCCTACTTCTTTTCCCCAAATTTCTCTTTTAACACCTTTTTTGGGAGTCCTGCCAGCCTCTACATATATTTCCCTTTTCCTTCAAAATATTGTGTCTAACTTCCATGTCTGCATTTCTCTTCTTTACCTATATTTAATTTAACAGAATGAAAGCTGAGGAAGAAATATTATACCTTCAGTTTCCAAGGTTTCTAGAGCTGGCGGCTTTTCTCCTGCGGCTTTCTGCAACTTTTCCATCATGCTGACTCACTTAAAAGGTGGTATGAAATCAATGTCTACACCCTGTAATTCAGCATCATCTGGATGATAAGTAATCTTACAGAGACCAAATATTTTACTGTATGTTAAGGTAAATAAAGTGAAATTATTTTGGGGAAATCGTTTTCATTTTACTGAATGATGTCTACATGAAACGGTGGCAGTTTAACATTCAATGTAATGCCTGTGAAAATCTGGAGGCATGATTATATCAATATACTATATGATACACAATGTTTTATATCCAAAATAAGTCGGAAATTAATCCCTGCCCCATCAAAAACTAAACTATTAATCCCAAAGAACAATGTCATCCAAATCAGCCCACTACCACATTCTGCAACTATTTGCATTTTAATGTGGCATGTTTCTACATAAACACATACATATGCACATGTGCATATGCATAAAAACATGTATAAATACATCATGTGGAGCATATAAGTTAGATAATGCATATTATGTATACATGATAGAAATATCTACCTACCTACCCACCTATATATGTGTGTATGTTCTTGACCTCACCTCAGTAAGCTTTCGTGTAACATCCAAGTAAAACAGCTTCTGAGGCCATTCAGAACCAGACACCTACCATTACTGACTGAGTCATACCAGAGAGGAGGTCTCCAGTGATCTTCCCAAGATCACTGTGATCCATGTAAGCCACACAGAACTCACAAGTGGTGAATTCTGGATGGTGGGTCGGATCAACCCCTTCTTTTTTTAACTGATGTCCAGCACCCCATCCAAACTTTCAATGACTGACATCTACAAAACTCCAGACATCTCACAGTGGCAAATACTTCAAGGGGAATTAAAAAGAAGAAATCAGATAAGCAGAAGGATGTGACTTGTGCTAAGATTAGAGCCAGTCAACTCTAATCTTCTCTCCTGCACTGAGTGAATAATGATGGCAGTTTCTCCTTGATAATCCCTTACTCCATCCTGCATTGTAATGGTAAAGGCCAGAAAAATAGTGCTGCATTTGCTGGTGGTTGTCGGCCTTTGGGATAAAATCCAAAATTAAAGTATATATGGATTTGGCCTTTGCAGTTTTGTAAAAACACATTTTTCATGTTGAAAGTATTAATTCTAAACCAACTGCCGATGTCACAGTCAGCCCCGTTTACCCACAGGCTGGCCATTGTTCTGTACCAGCCTCATGAAGGATGTGACATAGTGACTTCCTTTTCATGGAGGACTGGGCCCATGCTCCCTAAGTGAAGTGTTTCTACATGACGTCTCCAAAATAATTATCCACCACAACATAAGTATCAACACATAAACACATAAGATCAAAGAAAAGCTAGTACTTTAAAAAATGAAACCATCATAATGTCAAGGAAATGAGTATGTATTCCACGGACTGAAGTCTGTGGTTTTAGATTTAACACACTTCTGTGAACATTGTCAAGCAACACTGCCATCAGTGAGCAACCTTGCAGTGTAAGACCATTCACTACTTTTGCTATATGCCCAGTCTGGTGTGGTTACACTGTTGTACCTTGCAATAGAGTTCAGGAGCAAGCAGCACATGCCTATCCATGCTGAGGTCACTGTGATGACTTATAAAGGGTTTTGTTGCTGTGCCCGCTGGTGTCATACTCATGAGAGTCTCCACTTTTCAAATGGCAGACATTTGATGGCTTTCTAAAAACTGTATTATATGCAGTCTTGAAGCCCTGGGGAAGGTTCCCATCTCTTAATTCAAAGGTCATTCATCTCTTCCCTGGGAATAATAGGTGGTTTGCTGGAGGCCAGCTGCAGGCCAGTCTTTCAGACCTCTGTGTACCATGCATATTCTTCAGGCCATGCTTTCTGCAGTCACTCCATGCAGATCATACTGGGATTTTAAAAACAAGAAATAAAGTGAATATTTTTGGAACTGCCTATACATCCCTGCTGCAATGCATAGGGTTACATGAGAAGCACACTTTCACACTGACATAATTTCCTTAGTAGAAATAAGGACTTGTCAGTAATGATACAGATATTTTCTGCATCACATAAACCAGTAATGAGCGCAAGGCTGGGACTCAGAAAATACTGATGCTAAGCTAAATTCTGTTACCTATCCCTTCTGTGGGCCTGGAGTGAGTATTTTTGTCTTTCTCTCTGCTGTAATCATCACCTGTCCCAAATGAGTGTTGTGATAATCAGGTAACAAACTGAAGCTACAGAAAGCCTGGGAAGATAGGCAGGAGCCCTCCGAACAAAACAATGAGTTTGAGAAACCCAGAGGGATGGGTTTTCAGAAACTCGAGTATTTCTTAATCACATTTCAAGTCAGGTACTCAAAAGCATTTTTCCAGGAAGATCTCATCACTTCTATTAAAGTGATGAGTAAAGAAATTATCACATAATATGTCATGACATAAAAAAAAAAAAAAAATCACAATATCAACCTTTCTCTTAGACCATACCTCAAGAAATCCATGATTATACAGGAAGTTTCATAGAAAACTGATAACATTAGAGCTGATTAATGAAGGGCGAAAGTGTCCAGTAGCCCAAGCCTAGTATTCCTGGACATTCCACTTCCCTGCACTGCAGTTAATCTCTGGCTTTAGTGAAAAGCTCTTCAGACTTGAAAAAGAATACAACAATAACCAGAAACTCACTTTTAAACTCAGATTAAAAAATAAAGCAAACCAAAGAGTTTTATGCATAACAGAATGAAACCTATCACTTGAGGACAGTATGAACTTCTTTATGCATATAAAGAATAAAATACATTTCTCTGCGATGGATGCAGCTTTCTTCTGATGTGAACAGGAGCCATAGCACCGCATGCCATGAGTGCAAGCACACACATCGCCTCATGATATAAGGGGCTGCATGACTACCAGCAATTAAAAGTCATTGAACTGCCACCTACTGTAATGACAATGCTGTAATTTACAAAATGTGATCTGGAAGATCATTTTAAGCCTCACCATCACATGGTACTACAGGGTTTTCTTTTTGACTCTTTACAGCTTAATTCCTTAGAAAGGTTTCTTTGGCTGACTTGATGGGTCTGGCTGGGGAGGGGCAGGCGAGGCTGGAGCACAGCACCTCATCTCCAGGTGTAGGGACAGGGCACAGAGCCTGTGAGTGTGAGTCCCTTATGAGCACAGCTGCCCTAGGTGGGAGGAAGGAGGAAGAACAGGTCTGGAAACAAGATCCAGCTGAACACAGGTATATTATCTTCCACTGCAAGTGGTCTAACAGCTGGACTGGTTGACATTTTGCTCTCTCGACTGACTTTTGGTGAAACACATGCAAAAAGAAGTTTGCATGTTTGTGTCTCAGATGTGCATCTCATAGACCTTGATCTACAGCTGCTTTGGCCGCAGAAGGATTACACAGATAATCCCTCTTGAGGAACTGATGCCGGCAGTCTGTGCACTCAAACTAACAAGCACATCGCAGCAAACGGTCAGGGAGAACAATCCACAAACTCAAGTGTTTTGGCAATGAGCAAATTATTTGTAAGAGAGAACAAACCTAAGGGAACAATAAGGCAATAATCTGCCCATCTGTAGTTCACAAGCAAAAAGGACAGAAAAAATTCATTAATATCTCTTCACTGTAAATAACAGGTCCAACCATATGATACCTGGCTCTCACAGAACATTTGCTTAAAAGTTGGTGGAAGTAAGTGGGAACACTTAACAACTTTTTAGTCAACACTTGAAAGTTTTACATTATTTCATGTTCATGCATATTAATTAAGCTTTCTAGGAATTTTTGTAATAGATTCTCACCAATCATGGAAAAAAGCCACAAAGTTGAGAGCAGATCTTGATTCTTCTACATGACAAAATTAATAGATGCTGCAAGAAAGGATTGAGCTTTCCTAAGAGTGAACTGGGAACTTTATTAGGAGACAATAAATAATATTACCCTAAACCCATTCACATTCCTTCTCAACGCCCTAGAACATTCCTTCTACAATCTTTCCTGATTTCAAGAAACAGTAACTACCATCAGTAAAATCCTTATCTGCAAAGAATGCATGCTCCCTCGGTTTTGCCATAATTTGTAGTTTAGCACCACCTTCCTAGACACCAAAGAATGACAGCTTTGCACTGCCAGATATTTTGGCTTGAAGTCTGTGTGCAAAAGGGAAAGTACAAAGAAGGGCGGTTATTTCCCAGTCTGGTTTAATTACTAGATATTTTTAATCACGAGATAGAGTTCTCCGTCCTCAGCAATTTTTAGAGCTCATCAGTTTTTAAAAACTATCCCACAGCAGACTAGTGCTCCCTGTAGCACTTCAGTTGTGGCAGCTCTATCAATAGCTGTGGATCTGTGCTGCCACAGTTTCAGGGCCCATTGCTTATGTTTCCAAGTCATGAAAACAGAAATTTCTAATGTAAAATGTAGTTTATGTTGAATGTAGTGTATTTTCGTATTAAAAAGGAGCTTGTGAGTGCCTGATCCAAACATGGTATATCTACTCAACATTCTCGGTGCCAATTTCAACTTATTTCCTACACTTAATAATAAATATTAAGGAAAGAGTTTTAATGATTCCTTGAAAAACAAACAATTTATAGTGACAGTTGTCAGCCTCATAGTCTACAATATAAATACTTTCTTCCATAATCCAAGGAGATGATAAGAAAAACAGTAAAGGTGACAGACATAGGGGTAACTGACCTGCATTAGTGTCAAAGACAAGCCCATACCTCAAAGAAAATTCAAGCAAAGCATGTAGATTTTATTTTTTTTTAATGCATTCTTCAGTTTTCCCATTCTGCATGTTCCCCAGCATGTCCTCACTTGCATGGGGCATGTCCAGGATCAGCTAACCAAGAATAAGCTTAATTACAAAATTACCTTACAGTCACCCTCTGCAAAACCTTATTCTAGGCTGAGTTATCTTATCTTGTGACCCAGAAGCTGCCTATACCCCTCCATGACATGGCCTGTTTTACAGAAGTCTCACATACTGGTGCCTATTAAAAAAAAAAAAAAAAAAAAAAAAAAAAAAGTTCTGTTTATTTTCACTTGGCTTAGTGCTTTACTTCAGTGCTATATCAGAGACTCACAGAAGGTGCTCCCCAACACGTGGTCACAACATTCAGGGTGACACATTGTGACCATCCTGCCCCTGTTTCTCCCGACAGCCCAGTGGCTAAACTGCTCACTGCCGTGTTGGATGCTGAAACTGCATCCTCCCTTAAGCCTTTGCTTCCCTCTCCAGTTGTAAAATTACTGTCCACCTAGAAAATGCTTTTAGTATGGGGGAAACCTCTTAAGCATTTTATGTCTTAGTTTCTTTGCCTATGCAGTTACTCAAGCATAATCTGACTGTGAATATGAAGCAACCCCTCATTTTTGTCTCTTTGGAGGAAGAAAAAAAATTATATTGCATATTAATTAAAAAATTACATTGCATATCGCACTTTCCCTGCTAGGTCTCCACCCATCTATCACATACTTAATTTCCCAAAATCAGAACCTCACTGGCAACTGACAGTGGTTTTGGTTATGGCAGTGAGCTAAGGGAAGGACACGTGTTTATGTCTGATGACTCTGGGCAACAACACAGAGAGAAGAGAAGATAATAAATGAGAAGAGATGAGCTGTAGGTGTCAGCCTTTAAAATCTTCCCTGAACTCCACATGTGAATCAAGTATGGTTTCTGGAGACAGCCTCAAGAATATGCATGTGAATGAGTCCTTTAAGTGGATTAGTTTAATTTCTTCACACTTTTGTGTGGATATTCTCATTCAGAATTTTTAAAAGTTGCCTTAATTTCATTTACTTAATTTCCAAGGAGAACTAAAGCAGATTGAAGTAAGGATACTGTAATTCTGGCTAACAGTGTCCACATAATACTGTATAATGCAATTCTTGCCTTTTCAATTTAGTTTAGTTTGTTTGGACTGCATTCCCAGCATGGCCCTGAGAAGGCAAACACCTGTTTGAAGAATGTCACAACAGCACAATTTTAAACAAATATATATTATTTTCTTGTCCTTATTAATGTAGCATATAAACTTTTCCATAGACCTTGCTACTCAATAAAGGCATCTGCATAAATGGATCTGCATGGTCACATGGTACATATTTTTGATACTTCTGTTAAAATTTGAATTTGACTTTAATTCCACCTGGAGTTTGCACAGAAAATGTATTATGTCTGAGAGTTCTTACAACTGTATATATTTACACTTGCAGAAATTGCTGGTTTTCATACAGACATGCCCAGTGTAAACAGGTTAACTCCTACTTAGTAGGAAAACTAGTTTTAGATGTCTGTACTTCCCTTGGCTCTCCAGATCTTCTTAGACACCGAATGTTATCTCTAAAACCCCTCTCAGATCCAGATCAGCCACAGTGTGGGACAAGGAGCTCAGCTGGGAAAGCCATAGGGAGGACTCAAGCATCATGGCATTTTCCAGTCATAATGTTATATCCCTGTTCATTAAATTGATTTTGGCAGTCTGACTTCTCTTTGTAAAACATCTGCACTGTAGATGAGCCAGCAGGTATCTTTGAGGTGTTAACACTGGATAGCAAGCCCTTTACAGCTCTGTTTCATCAAAAGCCACAGTCCTGGAAAGCACAGCCCAGAGAATGGGCAGCTGCCCTGGGCTGGCGGTAATTCTCCATCTTCCTCTCCATCACCCTCAACATTGCTGGTGGTGGCAGAGGTCATAGCTTGGCTGCACACACAAAGGAGAAAGCAACACCTGGGGACTTCTGGACCTCATGAAAGAGTGGCCTGGATAAGGGTCTGTGGGCTGCCTGCAGAAAATAAAGTCCAGGTTGAAGCAGAAAAGCCACACATTGGGAGCTATGGGATCACTCCCTTCAATACTTTTCTTTTGTGTAATCCATCTTCCCTCATAAGTGACTGGTAAGTCAAATATTGCGGGCAGAAATAGATTTCTACCTCAAATGTACTGGCCTGGTGAAAACATTTGTTTGCCAAGCAGTTTTCTCTCTTTCAGGTAAGTGAACTTTGCAATTAGCTCCCTGAGCATTTTATTTGCATGAAAATCATGCCGTTAAAGATGCTCTCTTTATCTTCTAGCTGCTGCACTTCAAATTTGATGGCATTACTGTCCTGTTGGAAATTTGAACAGAACAAAGGGCATAGAGAGAACAGAAGGCACAAGTTTTAACAATTATTGTTTGATGAATACGAAGCGATAGAGCCAACTGTAAAAGCTAGAAAAGTCCTGCTTACAGTTGTTTAACAACTTAGAATTAAATTTTACACAACGAGCATCTGTTATCAGACAATTTTCCCCAACAATCCTTCACCAAAAGCTTCAGCCAAGATAGTTTGCCCATTTCTGGTGTCAAGGCTGAACAAAAAAACCATGTCTCCATTTCTCCTCTGCCTGCTCTAAAACACTAAGACCCTCTTCTGGCAGCTCTAGCAACCTCTGATCTGAAGTAGAGATTTTGAATTTGCTTCTGCAGCAGAAATGTGGCCTTTTATCCCCATGAAGATCCAGGCAAACTTTGCCAACACACCAAAAAGTGATAATTACCTTTGCTTCCCACAGACCAATGTTAGTGCCCTCTGCCTGTGGTTAACCCTCAGTAACCAGGACTGAACAGCCCTTCCTGGGTCATGGCCCCCTCAAATGCCTTGGGGTCCCCAAGCCTCAGCACACCCAGGTGACCATATCCCATTCTGCCCTGGCTGCTGTGTCATATCCATGTGGATATCCCTCTGGGAAGCAGGAAATCCCCTAGAGGCTTGCAAACAGCCTTTCTCCTGACATCCCAACCTTTCCTTCAGGATATATGGCAAGCGACAGGGAATAGCTTTCTTGGAAAACTTTTTCACCATATTTTTAAAAGGTAACATCTTACTTATTCTTGAGTGAAACTTTTCTGTGTGCTGATAAGATCCACGCTTGGAAAGGTGAAGCCAGCTGAACAGCTCACCGCTGAATCATAATTGTGCAGCTGCAAAAGCCATTCAGCAGACCCAACGCAGCTGCTGTGGGGAGCCTGGAACCTCTGCTTGGGCACCCAAGAGATGACTTCTGATTAAAGCAGAGCTGTGAGATTCTGCTATAGATAAGAATATCCATCACTAAAAAAAAAAAAAAACACCTTATGTAAAAATTTATTCCAACATGGATTTGTTCTTCCTTATCCTCCTGTAGGTTGTGAGCACTGGCTTTTTATCCTCAGTAATTGTGGCAGCCCCATCACATCCCTGACAGGGGCAGGGGCTGGCAGATCTGGTACATCCCACCTCACCCTGGGAATCAGTGGCTCCTTCAAGGACCATGTCTCAGTTAGACCCAGTCATGTCCACAAGCCCTTAGGTTTTTCCTGTCACAATAGAAAAGGTGATAAGCAGAGGCTGGAGGAGAGGTCTGTAGCAATGGAGGAGGATGTTTCTCCAAAGGCGTTTAGCAACAGCTCATACTGAATATTTGCAAACTTTCATGTACTGCTAGCAATTGAAAAATTTGAAAAAAAATGACCAAATTGTCTTAGGTCACCTGTAAAAACAGCTTAACTCATACAGATTGCACTCTGCAGGTATACTGGGGAGGAGGCTGCCAGCAAACAGCAGTGAGGACTCACTGGGATCCATCACCTCTTCCCTTGACACACTTGGATCAGGGAGGCATTTATTTCCATGGCATAACAACAGAAACTCCTTAGTTTTAAGACCAGCTCAGACTCATTAAATTCACTCTGATGCCTTTAATGAGTTTCTTTTTCCACTTCAGAGTTCCCAATGTGGTAACTGGATTAATTGGTGTTTACATAGAACTTGGTGATGGAAAGTCTTGGTTAAATGTGTTCTGTAGGTTTAGCACTGTTTGGACTACAGATTCAAAAATTGCAATATGAAGTTATTTAAGGGTTTTCATTCAGCAAAATACTTAAGAGCATGTTTAAAGATAAGAATTTGGGTTAAGAACTCCACTAATTTCAAGCCTAACTTTATGAATTTCTTACACAAAATGAGCAGTTTTCCATGTTGGCATGTATGCCAGATTTCAACAATATTTTATTTAAAGGTACAAGCAAATTACATTTTTGTCAGACATCTGTAAATCTGCTGAAAATGTATCTGAGTTATTTTGCATAAATAATTCTCAAATGTATACTGGGAGATTTTAAATGTTTGGAGACAGATGCCTCTTCTCCATCCTTGAAGAAAAATTGAGAATAAAAGTGTCTTTAACTGTTTAGAACAGATGGTAGGGCAATAAAAGTGCTGAACAGCTATAAAGCAAGTGTCAGAAAATTACATCCATCAGAGAAGACCAGGAGCAGTGAGATGCACAAGTACAGATACTAGAAAGTTACTTAAGAGTAAAGAATGAGACTTTTTAACCCACATGTCATATTATGTCAGGCCCTACGTGTTTTTGGTCCTCCTGATGCCAGTCTGCAATTGAGTGGTGAACAAAAAATACAGTTAATTTCTTTAGTGGAAACAGGTCCATCTGTATTCAGCATTTATCACTCATGAGCAGCAGCAGTTGTATACTGTATGCATTATTGATTTCTTCACTCACCAGTGCTGAAAACAGTGAACATTTTTCACTGTATCTTCAAAATACTCTACCACACATGCTGAGAAACGATTTTTCCTGCTCTTCTCTGTCTTCTGCTCCAACTTGCCCTGTTACTACTTCCATGCAGAACTGAAAGGAAGCAGGTTTCCCTGCCTGGGTAGTCAATGTCGATACTCAGCACCTGATGTACTCACATATGTGTTCATTAATGATTTCAGTGATAAAATTGTCTGTCTGCTACTACCTGAATTTCTGTGGTCTACGACAACTTATTTTCAGACTTCTGTAAATATTATTCTTAATGCTTATTAAATGATTCATCATTACATTATTCTTTTTACAGATATTATCTCTAGCACTCCAGAGCTTAGTGAAGATCTGTGAAACAAAACACTTCTATTCTGCACATGGGATGAGACAATCTCATGCACAAATAGAGGCTGGGTGATGGATGGGCTGAGAGCAGCCCTGCAGAGAAGGACTTAGGGGTATTAGTGCACGGAAAACTGAGTATGAGCCAGCAATGTGCACTCACAGTCCAGAAAGCCAACGGTATCCTGGGCTGCATCAGGAGAAGTGTGGCCAGCAGGTCAAGGGAGGGGATTCCCCCCGTCTTTGCTGCTCTTGTGAGACCCCACCTGGAGTACTGCATTCTTATGTTGGGCCCCCAACATAAGAAGCCCTGTTGGAGTGAGTCTAGAGGAGGGCCACAAAGATGATCAGAGGGATGAAGACAGCCTGAGAGAGTTGAGTTTGTTCAGCCTGGAGAAGAGAAGACTCTGGGGAAACCTTATAGCGACCTTCTAGCACCTGAAGGGGGCCTACAAGAAACCTAGAGAGGGACGTTTTACAGCAGCATGTAGTGATAGGGCAAGGCATAACTGCTTTAAACTGAAAGAGGGTAGATTTAGATTAGATGTAAGGAAGAAGTTCTTCATGGTGAAGGTGGTGAGACACTGTAACAGGTTTCCCAGAGAAGCTGTGTCTTCCCCCTCCCTGGCAGTGTCCAAGGCCAGGTTGGACGGGGCTTTGAGCAACCTGGTCCAGTGGAAGGTGTCCCTGCCCATGGCAGGGGGGTTGGAACTACATGATCTTCAAGGTTCCTTCTAACACAAACCATTCTATGTTTCCATAATTATCTCTCTACTCTGGAAGAGTAATTCAGTAGTCTATTTGAAAAAGTAAATGGTTTTGGGATCTCTCATCATCTACTGTCCTCAGACTTTGAAAGTATCAGTAGAACTCTTATGTCTAGACTCCTCTATTCTAAAAATACATGTATCTCTGTAGGTCTTTCTGTCTTATTTGGGGCCTTGATGTCTCTTTGAGTTCCTCATGATCCACATAAGAACTCTTGTTTTCATTTTTTTTCACTGAAAACTCAAAAAAAGAAGATTGTCCTTAATGAATAAATGCTATGTTTCAAAGGACATTTCTAGATTTTGCAAGACCAGAATATAAGAATTTGAAAAAATACTACCCTTTTAAGAAAACGGAGTTTTAACAGCCATAGCTTTTATGAAGTCATTGTTTTGATTTGTCACAACAGAACTGTGATGCTAACACCACCTATTCACAAACCATGAATCAAGCCTCTTGAAAAATATTTCTTGTCCTTTTATTGTCCTTATTTTCCTTAGGCTTTGAATTAAATTTTAATAAGCTCTGGTTTTGATCACAGTCACATAGCCCACAAACCTGTAAACTGAGAATCCTGGATAAATCACTTGACTCCAGAAACAGAAGATTTATGCCCATCTCTTAAAAAAAAAAGAATAGCAGTGCAAGTCTAGTAGCACTGCAAGTAAATGTCTATAAACAAAAGACAAATAAAGGTTCATTTTTATTACCCAACTTTAATCAGATTCAAGGAGTAGATAAGAAAATAAAGTAGAAAAAGTAGATTAGATACTTTAAGTGTTTCTTTTTGATATAAGAACTTTTGTAGACAAGATGAGTATTATTTATATCTGAAAGTATAATTTAATGGTTTAATCTTCATTGTTTGGTTCCACTGAGACTGCTTAATCACATGTGTTGGCCATGGAATGGGCGTCTTTGAGGCTACACAGAGCAATTCAAATCATATGAGAACTCCTATAATGGAGCTAAGCTGCTTTTTCTTACAGAAGTGCAGAAAATTTCTAGAGTTCCTTTCTTCCCTAGAAATGGAAAATTCTCTTTTCTTTGATGCTTTCGTTAGAACTTATGATATGCAGAATGTGACTTGAAGTTTATTGACAGCAGGAGGATTCATATCAACTGTCTACACAATGATGCCTGCTGCCTCAGATCTGCTGATGCTCCATTTTCTTTCAGATTCATCACCACATAAAAATCAGACCTGTGAATTACGTCTTTGCTTCAAAACTGTTTTGTGGTTGTCTAATGCTTCATACTACATCGCTGTGTAGCAATGCCAGGCATTCTTATCCTGAATGAAAAATAGATGAAAGGTAGCTGGAAATGCACTTCCTTTGTTTTTTTCTGAACAAGACCAATATTTTTTTCTCTATTCATACTCTAACTTGTTCAGATATCTTTACAAAAAGCAAGTATAGGACTTCATAGTGCTTTTGTCTACATCATGCATCACTTTTTACATAGCTAGAGTTACATACTATAAAATGGGAAAACGGCTTCCAAACAAGGCCAACGAGCTTACAAACTTCCTTATGATCATCAGACTCAGCTAGACCTTTAGTATTTCTTTTTCCATGCTGTATGTCAACAAACTATGACTGATACCAAATTCACATAGCTCCTAAGAGGATAATATTAACTCCTGCTAAAGCCAAATACCTCAAAGTTTTTGTGTATGAACAGGAAACAGATTCAGCAAAAATCTTGCTACTAACAACTGAGATTAACATAGCGACAAAGGGGCCGCAGCAAGCAAAGGAATGAACTGTTGAGTTGGATACGCCTAACAGTTTCTGAGAACTGAAGAAATTACTTTCAGAGCCCATGGGTAGTACCTAGAGTCAGTAAGTCAATGGCAAAACTCCTACTGACTTAGCTGAACTACCTCTGACTGGATGGAACTTCCCAGATATTTAACTGCAGACTTGCCCAAATTCACCCAGGCAGGTCAGCCTGCAGGCACCAATCCTGAGTAACACAGGAAGAAAGAATTTGAAATAGCTACATTGGCTACACAGTACATGTTATGTACTGCAAACATAGTAATTAAAATGTACTGCATTGCACAATAACCATCACAAACATA
The DNA here is from genome assembly GCF_965140245.1 of Athene noctua. NCBI lineage: Eukaryota > Metazoa > Chordata > Aves > Strigiformes > Strigidae > Athene > Athene noctua. The sequence goes on from NC_134038.1 coordinate 64,117,713, forward strand.
CACATGAAGCCATAATAACTATTGAGAGATAACTTTTAATCCTTCCTCGTTGTGCTGCCATTAAAGTTTATTAGTTCAAAACATGTCCCTTTTTTTCTAGTGAAGATCCAAAATGTTTGTATCATTGCAAAATTCAAGAGAAAGTGCACACTAGTTTACACAACTGTATACTGAATATACAACCTATGCAATATTTCTTAATGCAATTTCTTAGTCATCAAGGAGGAAATGTTGACTATTAAATGAAATCACAATAGCTTTTTGCACTTTTACAGTCCTCTTCAAATTTCCTGAAATGCAGTCATCCATTTTTTCAACTAGTAAATAGCTTATTAAAGCTGGAGTATTTTCACCAACACAATTCTATTTTTCACCCACAACTTTTTTACTGTTATTGTTTCCTACAATTAAGCCATGCTGGCGGCAGTCACTTGCCCTTATCCGTGATGCTGTGCATCTCTGCATGGCTGTGGGAAAAGGGAGTTCATCAAGAGGCAGGTGAAGGTCTTGGTCTCCTGCTGTGGTTCATACTACCTCAGGCACAGGAATGCTTGTGAACCACTGAGCCAGGAGTATGGCTCCATGCTCTTCATGCTTTCACAAAGAAGAGCAAAGGGAAAAGATTAAATTCAAACTCCTCTTGTCCTTTGAGTCTTTAGATGGGCTAAAAATACATAGAGATTGAAGGTTAAAAAGATTTTTTTAATGTAAAAAAGATTTTTTTAATGAGGGTTCATTACTAAGGGGCTCACTCAGATTAAGATTTTTATCCCAACTCCTGCCTAGCAGTCCTAATAAATGAAAGCTCTACACTACCAGTTACTGAACAGGCATCTGATTACTTTCATACCATAAGGTTCAATGTTTTATTTACAATTGCGGCTGTATTTTCCAAAGCCATAGCTGGGAATACCCTACCCCTTTATGATTAAATGCTCGCAAGAATTTCTTAGCTTTGCTACTAGAATGTGGGAGCAGAGTGTTTGGCAAATCTAAATTAGTGTTTCACTGAAACATGTTTGTGCAGAAAGTTGCAGCAAGCAAGTACTGAAACCAGCCGGCTGCAGTTCTGTACATGCAAAAGGGGTTAAAAAGAACACAAGGCACGTATATCTAGGAGTATTGTGGTAGCATGTAGAACTAACGATATGTCTTCACTGTACAACACAGTACTGAGGAGATCTCTGCAATAAATGAGACAGCTGAAGCAGCATGTTAGGATCATGCCATGCCAGAGTTGAGACAAACTGTGGCTCAGGCCAGATATCATTCTCTCTCAGCCTACAAACACTTTGTACCATACAGACAAATGCTCAGATAAAATCAAAGTGGACTTCAGTTTAAGATGTCATCACCCCCCCAGAAACTGTGCTCAACAGCTTTCCTCCGGCTTTGCCCAAAAGCCTGTGCAGACCCTGTGTGAGATCTGTCACTTTTGCACAGTGCAGGGAGATCACCCAGCAATGTTTTCTGAAACCACAGGCCACACCACCTGCACATCTGTGATTCAAATCCCCCACAGCTACAGCCTGTCTCTGTTTCATTGAAGACTTTTGCAGGACTCTGCTGTTCACACTGCCTTTGACCTTAATGCTCAGATCCTCCTTTGCTAAACTCATCATTACAGGCAAAGTAGCCATAGGACACCACAAGGTCAGTGGAACCAAACTGTCTCAGAACAACGTATGGAAAACTACCCAACACATCTTTGCACTCTCCCAGATCCATAGCCCCACAGCAATATCTGGAAATGCACGGGTCCTACCCATGGGCACATTAGGTTATCCTATGCTGCTCAGTGCCCCAGGAAGGCGATACCCTCGCTTCTGCCCCTCACTAGCACTTCCCCTCTGCTTTGCAGGCACCAGCCATGGCAATTACTCAGTCTCTTCTGAGCAGATGTTCTCAGCTTTGCAAGTTGCCAAGAATTTAAAATCCAAAGACCTTCCACTGTACTTGCACAACAGAGTGTTTGTTGCAGAAAGCCAGTACACACACACCCACCATTTCAGCTTCAACTGTATCCTGAAATTGCAAACTGTGCTTTTAGACCCGAGAAGTCATGGAAGGGACAGACTACTCTTATGAAAGTAGTCTGATGATAACACATCCCACACCCACACTCAGCACTACCAACATCCAAACAAATGGTAAATGGAAATAAATTAAAGGGAAACTAAGTTGAAAATATATTGTAGCTGAAATATCTGCAGTGTATTTACCAACAACAGCTAGGGACTTTCCAGAAACGTAAAACAGGATCATCTTTTCCCTGAAGAAAATAATAAACAAGGGCAGAAAAATATTAGGGGATTCCTATACCTGAGACACACCAGAAGGTCACCAGAAGTTATTTAATTCAAATATAAATAAAAATTAATTTTCATACCAGTGTGAAAGTTCTTAAATAACCACTGAATACTGGTGACTAAGTTACCCTTCCAAAATTTTGCATCACATAACATAATTTTGAATAAATGGCTGAACACTGCTTTCACTTGAAAAAAAATGCCATTTGGGATCACAGAATAATTCCAGCTGGATGGGAGCCCAGGGCACCTCCGTCCAAACTCCTGCTTGCAGTGAGGCCAGCTCTGAGCTCAGACCGGGTTACTCAGGGCTTTATCCACTTCATCCACTTCTTACCACAATGGATTTTTTTCCCCTTCAAAGTAAAGGAAAGATAAGAACATGAAAAGAAGCTGTACTGCAACCCTGATTTTATACCACTGAGGAGCTACAACACCAGAATTTTCTCCTTTCCTCTCCTGGATTGCTCCATTACTTCGTTTAATTAAAAAACACACAGTAATGAGCCCATAGACCAACTGCACCCACTGTCTGAGCTTTTAAATTTCAAATATGACATTAAGGACATATTCAAACGTGACCAGGTTAAAAGCAGCCAAATCATTGTCTAACGGAAAATAAAAGGTCTAGCAAAATACAAGTTCTTGTATGACCTTCTGGGAGAAAAGTCTGCATGAAAGGAACATATCAAATAATTATATTCTTTCCCAAAAGATAAAATTCTAGGAATGAATAAACATTTATACTACAAAAACTTTACATGATTTTACAGTAAATTTGGTCCTCCAGAAAAATATTAATTTACATGTTGAATAGGAAAAGGGGAACTTCTAGCTCAAAAATGCTATGAATTTAAAATTCATCAGTAGATCATCAATTGCTGTAGCAAAGGCCCCTAGCAATGTCGTAAAATAAGTACTTTCTAAGGCCACAAGAGAGGTTTCTCCCAGAAACCGGAGGAGAACTGTACAGCTGTGCTGTTTGGTACCTTCTCTAGGACATACACTGTGTGGAACAGACATTACAGCAAGCTCATTTTGCTTGCCTTGGTTTTATGGAGGATGTAAACTTCTGATGTGGTAAAAATGTTTACAAAAATGCTTTTTATTTACGAAAATTAAATCCCAGTATTTAGGATAACTCATTCTGGCTGCAAAATCTATGTATTTGTATTGCTGTTACCTTAAATATTTTTCAGCTGCAGGTACAGACCTTTTTCCCCCTGGGTTTGAAAGAAAACACTCTTTCAAAATTGCCATTAAAACATATTGATCAGCAGCTTATAGACAGGCCAGTGAGACTGAACTGATGCCATATCTACTGCCATACTGTAAAGAAAGTTTGATAGCATTTTTCTCATCCATGTTCCTTGGAGGTGATGGGTTGCCCTGGTTCACTCCTAGCTCCCTCCAAGGCCCGGGATGGCAGTCTGCTACCTGCAAATAACAGAAAAAAATAAATCCCAAAGAAAAAAGAATTGCTGGCCTGTTTTTATATGTGATTGATTTGATAGTTTAGGGCATAGAAATACATTATTCATTTGCATGTTACTAGCAGAAAATGAATAGCCCCTTTCTTTTGCCACAAGAGCAACAGTCATAGGTGCTTGCCTAGTGGAGCCTGTCCCATTTCTCAGCTTATTTATCAAGAATGAGTTCAGATGAGGAGCATCTTGTATCCTCTTCTTTAGTTGAATAAATCATGATTAATTCTTTTGGGACATTTCAGCCCGGTTGTGTTTTACACCCTTCTCCAAAACATATGCAGTGACACACCACTCATCTCTGGGAGCTGCTTATTTTTACAGTCAGTTTTGTGTACCTTGCTTTATAGTACTGACACATGTGAATATCTACTGAAATGCATTTAACAGCTTTCCTGTCTTTGTATTTATCTATACTTTTTGTGGTCTGTTCTTTTTGTCATTCCCTAACACCGGAGCGATCAACACGCAAAGCAAAGCATCTTGCTACTAAAATGTAAAGCTGTAAAGCGCCTTAAAGTTTTGGTTCCCTGATTTAAAGAATGCTACTGTGTGCCTTAAATCAAAATGGTTGTAAGAGAACAATTCTTGCCTTAAAGAAACTGAAATCATTCAGCATTGTGTAGAAGGATTTGAAAAAAAGGTGTAGACACAAACCAGGTATTTTTGGATACAATTCAGCAAAACAATTAATTTCATCAAAATCTACTCAAGTATAACCTCTGATACAGTTTTTTAATGAAGGTTTATATATACTGAAGATGCAAGTTTCTTTGAACAGATGACAGGTTTTAAGCAAGTATAGGAATGAGGTTGGGTACCGACACAGTCTCTCAAATGCATTTTAAATGCGGAGTTTACAAGGTCAAACACTTCTACAGAGTCAGCCCTGCAAAGTCTGCCAGAGGACTGTCAGACTATGGTTATTTCTTTTTATTTTTCATCTTTATTACTAAGGTCTTGCAGGAGAGAAGGCTTCCATGTTCCAGCAGCACCAACTGTATCCTACTCATTAGGCTATTTAAACTACGCTGAAAACTGTGAAGTAGCTTGAGAGTTTTTGACCAACTTCCTGATAGCAATATAACATAAATTCTGGTCCCAAGTGCACTTACAGGAGAAAAAAAAATCAGTTCTGAGCTTTTACTTTATGGGTCCTGCCTACCTTAGGGATTTTTACACCAAAAAAAATTCCAGTTATTGCAAGTAAAGCTGAGAAGATACACACTTAATATGCTCCTGAAAAAAAAATGTGAGGTGCCCTGAAGCTTTCTATGGTAATAAATCCAAAATTACCATTTGAAGATGTGATCTCATCAGAGGGAATGAAAAAGATCCAATTACAGATTAGTCTTTTTACATCAGTATTGTGATGCTAACAACTCTAAAAGACAGAAATAATTTATTTTGATTTCTAAAATATGCATAATTGACTTCACATACAGCCTGGATGCAAATTTACTGACACAGAAGACACCATTCTTGTTGTCATGTGCAAGAGAAGAATTGCTCTTTAAATATAATTAAAATCCTCAGAGAGACTAGTTTAAATATTTAATGAATTTCAGATCTTGCTAAAGTAATGCTGATTATTTTTCAGATTCTGCACCATTCCAGCTTTGGGAGATGTTTTTGCTGTGAATGTTATGTGTTTGCATAAATATCTCATGACCACTGAGACTGAAATTTTAAATTATCAGGGTGGTGGTTTTTTTCTAATTGTAACGACCACAGTGCACAGGATGTGCATAGTATCTGGCAACTGTAATGTCTCTCCTTCTCCCACCTCCCCTTACTGAGTTTGCAGAAAATAATGCTTTTCAAAATACATTAAAAAATCAGTGTAATATCTTTAAATATTTAAACAACAGTTTAACAGTCGTTAAAGTTAACCGTAAAAGTTAAGACAGTTAACCCTGTCTTTCTGCACATGCTGAGTATTCTGTGGATAAAACCACATAAAATAATGAGATTTATAATGTGTGGGGGGAGACAGATGGGAGCTATGGGAGAGGCAAATCACTGAAGAAGCAAGTTGGAAGGAAGAAATGAGATGATGTGTCATGGCTGCAGGTAGACAGTTGGTCCCTGGCCCACACTGACACTATCTATCTCAGTAGGACGTGGAGAAATTGCTGGAGGTAACAGATGACAGTGGAAGAAACTGGCAAAAGTTAGGGGGAGTGCCAGGAGGGATGGCTGGATTTCACAGGGGGCTAAGGGAAAGGTGTGTAAGCAAGGGTCGAACATGACAGCTGAAGGTTGCAAGGGGGACTTTTGGGCACACTGTACCTCACAAGGCCAACAAGCTCTGGGGATGCACTTCAGTAATTCCTTTCACATAATTGAGGTGGGATGGGCAAAACTAGGAGCAACGAGGAAAAAGTTATTTGGGGCAGGCTGTTTATCTGGGTGGAGATAGGGGGAGGTGGAGAAAAGGATGTAAAAGGGCAGCTAAAAAGGTGATCAAGAAAGGAAGAAGGAAAGGATAGAAAAAGGGAAGGTAGATCTGGGCAGTGTGGAGGTACTTGCAGAGCAGACCAGCACCTGGTCACAGGCTCATGGGACTGTTTGAGCTGGAAAGGAGCTCAGGAGGTCTCAACCCAACCTCCTGTTCACAGCTCTGAGGTCAGACCAGGTTGCTGAGGGTTTTGTCCAGCTAGGTCTTGAAAACCTCCAAGGATTGCTTAAATCGCATCAGTTGTCTTACCCACATCATGTCTCAGCCCTTGCTGCCATGTCCCGGAGGCTGGAGGCAGTGGGGCGCTTTTCCCCCCAAGCATCATTTGGTCCCTGGACGCACTGAGCACAGACCTCCCTTACCAAATCTGTACATTATGGCAACGCAACCCTCCAAAACTGTGTTTGGTTATGTCCCAGATGGCTGTCTGAAAGTTCATTATCCCTTTTGCAGCACCTTTACCCCCCGTCCCAGGGCATCTGACGGACACAGACACAGGTCAGAGTTTAGACAGTGGCGGGTGACTGCGAAAGGATAATATACAAGAAAGTGGTTTTAATCAGGTTACAAGCCATTTATGCGAATTAGGCTGCCTGTCTAGTGTTTCAACATTTAGTGACTTGTGACTGAACTCATTAAAAATTTTGGTACCTAATCATTTAATCACTCAGTTACCTGCACTCATCAAACTAACCAGGACTAGAGAGGACTTATTTCCTTATGTTTCATTTTGATTGACTTTTTACATTAATCACTCTGGGACTGCAACGCCACCTCTTCCTCAGGCATCAGACATGATTTAACCACAGGAAACATCATTCATGTAGCCATAAGGCAGTAAAAGACCACAAGAGGTCAAGTAGCCTGGGTCCTGCTTCAAGGTCAGGGAATATTACACTTAAAAATAAAATGTCTAACCTAAAGACCTTTGGCTGTGGCAGCTCCACAACCACCCATGCAGCCTCTTCCATTGCCTCCTATCCTTGGTATGTTTTTGCAGCACTGTTGGGCCTACAATTCCCAAACATTCTCTGATCTTTCTCCTGTGCAGTGACTACTCAGCGGCTCCTGCCCAACTGTACCACCCTTCTTTTAGCACCATAAGAGTGATCCCTATCTCAAGCTTCTCAAAATTTTTGACTTCTAACCTTGTTGCCATGTGTTCACACCTTCTTGGATCCAAGAAAATCTGCACAAGAGACACCTCGAGCAAGGTGTAAATTACCTGCTCTCTAATCTGACATGAGCCACTAGTGAAGGTGTGGCTGGGTACTCTCCACATCAGCCTCCCACGGGGAACTCTGTGACTACACAGACTCTGCTCCTACACTGCTGTCCTTCAGGGCATGCATTAATGGCTTTTCCTTTGTAGCTGGCTAGCTATTTTTACAAGTAGTGTCAAACCTAGTATCTCCAAACCTTTTTTCCACTGCCAAATCTATTTGCCAATAGCCAATATTTTCAAAATTATTCTTGGGAAATACTACACACTTTTAGATTCCAAAAGTGACAGTTCTTTAGAAAATAGTAAGACCAAAAGATGGGTTAATGCATTCTGTGCTCACGTTAAATAAGTAATTTCATTGGCTGAGCAGAATTTGATGAATCCACATCTGAATCTAAGATTTTCAGCACTATTTCTGCTATAATTTTAAAATCCTGTCATAGGACATCAAATCTTAAAATAGTGACAGTCTCAGGCCTGAAAAAGATGAAATATTTTCTAAACATTAAGAAAAGAACTGGTGAGTGAGTTACCTGTTCCACCAGAAAAGACATTATGATACTCATCTTGCTTTAAGAGGTAGAGTTTTTTATCCAGAATAACAAACCTGGTGTGAAGGTGTATTTAGTTTATAATTTGAAAACATTGCTTTTGTTTATTTTGGGATTTTTTTAATGGTAAAGAGTCCTGTTATTTACAGTTTGACTTCATAGTATTCCAGATCCAATAAACATCTGATTGTCTTTTCTTCCTCTTTCAAAGATGCTGTTTGAAATGAAGCTACTCTTACTGTGCCAGTGTTTTAGATATGTAGAATAATTTGTAGTTGACATATTTCATCACTAGAGGGAAAGCCATTACAACGCTCTTCTCAGTAACTCTGATAGGTACACTACTCTCCAGAGCTGCAAAGTGTGCAATAAGCTTGAGTTTGGATGCAAAGGTTGTAGCAACTGAGTATGACATAGGGAAGACTGGTTTTTTTGCAGAAGGGTGCCCAGGGGAATTTTCCCTAGTCTTATCACATCACACAAGAAAATAAGAAGGAAGAGGCTGGAGCACAAGTGTTCTCGTGAAAGAGAAAACCCCAAGCTGGGCCAACCTTAGCAGTCCAATTGTCCTGCAGCAGTGTCTCCAAGCCAAAACTAGAAGAGAAAGCTATCACCCCTACGAGAGCACAGAAAGGACACAGTGAAGCCTACTTGCACCACTAGCCCTCAACCCACAGAAGTCTGGAAGAAACAGCAGCATTTTGAGACACTTGTAAAAACCACTTCCAGCTGCAATTTCCCTAGCTAGTCTTCATCTTACACCAGAGCTCATTTTGCTGTTGATCATTAAAGAAGATATTGAAGACATCTTGTTCAGTTTTAAAGGCCTGGGGCTGAAAAGACGATTTGGAAACTAATGGCCATAAATGAAAAGCATGGCCAGCAGAAAACTGGGGTGCTGAGAAGGCAAATTTATTGCTCTCTGCTTCTATACCTGTACTCTCTCTCTGTCTGATACACACACTGCAAGCTTTCGGGACATGAATGTGCTGGATACATACAACGTTGCCTCGCCACCCCTGAGCCCGCTGGCTGCCAGCACTGCAGCCTGGAGTGGCTGCTCACTCCAGCTCCTGCCACACACCCCGGTGCAACACCACACCTGCCCTCGCCCAGCTCCCCAAAGGGAGAGACCCAGACAGCACCTGCCCTGGGCACTGCTCCAGCCTTCTCATCGCTGAGGGTGATCTGCATCATCAAGGGAAAGAAAGAAATGAAAGAGAAATGCTAACAAGGGAGCAAACCTGATTTTCAGTGCTGGCTCTTGGGGATTTCATACTACATTTTATCTTTGACCTCATTTGGTAGGAGTCAAAGCAAGTGAATGAGAGAATAGAAAAGTATTGCATGAGCCAGTGCCATTTTGCATGACAATTTGTCCATTTCTAGTTTAAATGTTTCATTTCAAGATAATGAACTTGTCTCCAGGAGCACCATTTCATGCTGTTCTTACAGTGACCTTCTGTGGCAAAGCACAGAAATCAGTATTGCATGTGTAGCCAGCATTAATTATGCCTCTTTGAATCAAAAACTCATTTTTAATGAAACACAGTTCCCACAATTCAATTCTTACTATTATATTTTCCTTTTCAAATAGTGTTACGCTCCTTACCATCCAAATATTGCATCTAAATATCAGAACATTTTAAACCCTGAACTTCATGCTATGAATGATAGAAATATAAAGGGACTGATGAGTGATTTCTTGATAGACAGATTCTCACTTTGCCATTCATGCTTTCTGGTTTGTTTTTTTTTCTCTCCACTGCAACGGTTTACATTTTGCTGCTCTGGCGTCCTATGCACAGATGCTGAAAGATGGAGTAAATCTGGGGACTGACCCAAGGTTATGTTGACTTACACTGGCAACATCCTAAGCTCTGATCAGCCTTCTATATAATTTCTCTATAATATTGTTCCTTTGTCCCACTGCAAAGTGATGTTCATCTTCTTACACAACTTTCTTTGATTGCAGCTGAGCATTCGATTACAAGATCTTCAGGCTTCACAGATGAATGCCTAAAACTAAGAATCATCAAAGCCTCAGAGATTAGACTGAAGAAATATTTGCTATAATTCTAGTTTTGAACAGTTGTCAAAACCCATTCAACTTTCAAAGTTTCTTATTCTGTTCCAAAAACTGGAGTAGCTCTGTGTTTGCATATTGGAAAACCAAGACACATTCATGTGTCCTAGGAGGCTTTTTCTCCTAACAGTAGTTTCTTCTCTTATGAACATATATTTTATCACATTTTGCAGCCATTTCAAAAAGGACTTTTATGCGATTTAAGTGCTATTCCTATGTAATAACAGCTGGCAGAGAAAAGAAGATGAAGAAGAGCAGGAATAGAGGGAGGAAAAGAAAAAACAAGGGAAATCACAAACAGGTTATCAGCAAAGGCTGATCAAGACAGGCTGGTGGAGACACCAACAACCTGCCTCCACCTAGTTTTAGGCCACCTCCTCTGTCTTGTTGCTGCAGATCACTTTTTGCTGTGCAGACAGGCAGGACTTGCCTGTTTTGGTATTAGAAATGACAAAACACCCAGGATTCAAGCCTGTTTCTAGATTTATTTTTTTTTTTCTCCAAGAAACAAATATCGGAAAAAGGAATTTAACTTGCAGAAATCCATAAATAGTAGCCCTTTACTCACATGGGTTGGTTGTCCTATAGCTGATTTTCTACATTTACATGCTTTAGAGTAGCAAGATAAATGACAATCATTTTCTTTACTCACTGACATAGCCAGAATAGCTTATGACATATTTCATACTGATGTTTTCAGGGAAAATTATATCCTTAGGCTGGAGCCAGGGAATAAACTTCTTTCAGTACTTGTTTGCATACACATACAGAGAAACTCATAGAAAAACCTCAGTCAGAAGGATCTTCCTGATTTCATCTATTCTGATCCCTGCTCAGAGCAGAACCAACCTTGAAGTTAGAGTCAATGTTAAAATTAGATCAGATTGCTCAGGGTAGCATCTAGTCAAATTCTGATTATCTCGAAGGATGGAGAGATGTGCTCTTTCCATAATAAACAAGTGGCTTAGATCCAGAGCACAGGCAGCTCAAGGACTTAACCTTTTGGAGTTTATCTGCAAAATAAATTAAGAACACTAACAGAAGGGATCATGTGAAAGCAAAGACACTTTATCCAATTCACTAAACTCAGATCTGGATTTGTATTATAATCTACTGTTCTGTGATAATTTTGCTTTTCAATTCCAGTGTTTTACTCTCACCCTAATATCACAAAAATCACGGATATTTTTTCCCTGAGGGGAAAAAAATTAATTACATTATTACAGGTATGCAATTTAAGGGCTAAAATTAAAATTGTATCAAGATGTTTCCTTTTAGGTTCTCTCTCACCCACAGACTCAGAAAAACTTCCTTTACTGACTAATAGACTTCAAACAGTCCAAAGTTTTACAGGCAGGACTGAACTCTTTTGCTCTTTATCGATGATAAACCTTTTCAAAGAGCTGTAAAAGTAATTAGTTTGGCTTTTTAATAAATTACCTGGGGAAAAAAAAAATTCTTTTCACCAGCTCAGAGCTGTCAGTAAGCAAAATAATGAAATCAATCAGCAAAAATACTGGTTCATTTCAAGATAAGTTTCAAAATGTTGTGGCATGTAGTGTGTTCCACATTTATTTTGAAGGGCTATGCAAAAAGTTGATATTTTGCACTATAAAATATAATGACTTAAAAATATGAATTGGTTTGGAAAAAGCTAGCACAGATAATGTTTAAAATACACAAAATATTGAATATCTACATGAAACTTTTCAGCTAGGTAGGTCCCAGGTGAAATACAGGACCAGACTAGAAGATAAGGGCTGCTATAGCTTAAGCCAAAGTCATTTCAGATGTTCTTGACCCTGGTGAAAATCTCTCTTCACCACCGAAGGTTGCTGAGCTCATCTATGTCTCCATTCTTCATCCATCAGAGTCATGGCCACTGCAAACTCTCACTTATGAAGATGAGCTTGTACTAATATGCTGATTTGTAAATTGAGTTATATACCAGCTGCCACTGGCACAGAGCTGACCTCCAGCAGAACAGGGCTAAATCAACCAGTACAAGTCTGTCAGAGCTATTAGGCTCAGCAGCACACATTAGAGCATTTGTCCTCAAATGAGAAAGAGACTCCAAATTCCTTTTCCTTTTACCTGCCCCTTATCTCTCAGAAGAAAAGTTTAGCCTCAGCCTGTCCATGTTCTTGGAGTATACCGAAGGCATGCCTCCCAGATCAAGCCTCTCGGGACTTTAAGCAGAAGGGCATCTATTTTATGGTTCACATGATCAAGGTATCAATTTGCTCAGCCTGGTTAATATTGGGACATCTCTGGATGCACATTCAGATCCACTATAGTCATTGGGGAAACTTAAGTCAAACAGAAAGATTTTTTTTGTGAATATTAAGAGGCTTCAGGGTTATGCAACACCTAGGCATGGTATTCAGGACCTTTCGTTTTGGACTTTCATCTGGCTTCTGATGCCATCAGCAACAGTACATCAGCACTAGGAAATAAAACAGGATTAAGGCACAGGTCTCCACTGCATAGATCTAGCCCAGGCAGCTCTACACAGCTAAGGAGCTGTGGGTGACACAACACGCGCAGCAGCAGGCAGACTACCCACAGAGAATGAGGATGTCAGAGGAAGTTTGTCACTGCTTGCTGACGTAGCACCACTTCTCCATGGAGCAGTAGGCAAATGAGACAGCATCATGCAGATGACCACAAACCAGGAAAGTCACTTCTTGTAATCCCAGCTGACTTCTCTCTGCTAGCCTGGGCCTCTTGAACATTGAGATTGCCATCAGTTCCTCTTGTCCTCACTTCCAGGCAGATTATCCATCACATGAACCCATCATTAGGTTGAGAAGCGTGATGCTAAATCCATCCTTGATCAAGGCCTCATTTTTCATTTCCTGAGAAAAGTTAGCCCTTACTCTGAACCTAACCCAAGCCCTAGCGCAGCCTGTGCTGTACTGTCCCCAAGTTTTTTGCATGCCATTTCCTTGTTGGGACATCAGAAGGCTGCCACAACTGACCAGGGCACTTGTCCTGTGCTCAGTCTCCAGCCTCCAAAAGCTAAAACCACAACTGCAGCATCAGCCATAATCTTACTCCATCAGCTCTAAATCAGAACATGCCAAGAAGTCCCAAACTTAATCCCTTGGGGTTTCTTCTAACTGGGGTCTTATTCTTCTTCAGTGAACTCAAGCACACCTCTTACGCACTGCTCCCTGTCCCCCCATCAACCTATGCTGATTTCCAAATCAGCTCCCTGTCTGTCCCAGCCCTTATTCCTGTCAAATATTCCATCATTAAAGCCCCAAAGCAAAAAGCTGCAGTTGCCTCCAAAAAAAGTTACCTGTTCACATCAACTTCCTACAAACCAAATACATCTAAACCATAGCCTTTACACATGCTTGGAAAGACAAACCTGGTCTAGCTGTCTTCCTCAACACATTTCACTTAGGATATTCTGAGACTCCAGGTTTACAACTCAAAAATAAATAACCAATAGATCAATATAGAAATTAGAAAATTATGTCTTAAATATTTATTTTATTTCCCTAACTCCTCACTTCTGTAACTGGAACTTGTAATTAACTCTAACTACAAGTTATCCAAGGGAATTCCTATCAGCTCAAGAGGAAAATCAAGGACATGTTTGACAAAACTCAGCATTTTTTTCTGAATGTAAGACCTACCTCTGTATTTAGACCACATAAATAACCTTCTCCTGATAAGCCCAATCAAACTGTACCTATTACTAGGAAAAAAGGTGCTTTGCAAGCTCAAAATGCACAAATGCTAACCTGAGCCCTGGACAATAGGCCTTTTGAAGGTGGAGACTTAAAAAATGCCCTCAGACCATGCCAGTGCACACTCATAGCTGGGTGTAGCTGCCCTTTACACCAACCTGCTCCACTGGAGAAAAAGGCAATCTTTCTAAAAGATACTGAGAGGAGCAGCCCCATGAGTTAGCCTGAATGCACAGTAGCCCAAGATAGCAATTTTTTTTAAAGAAACCAACATGTGTCAGAAGCACTCTATCAAACCTCATTGCAGAAAACCTGGAGTCCAAAACCTCCAAGCTTCCTCAGATCTCAACCCAGACCCCTAACATAAAAACTATTTTTACATGCATCACCCCCTCTGCAAATTCTCAAATCCCAAACCAAACCCCCAAATAAAACTTATTTATTCTAAATGGCTCCAAAACATAAATGCCCTCCAAAATATCCCCCACTTAGAAATCAGGCTGATCAAGGAATGAGACTGGGGATAAACTTAGTAATACAAATTATCAAAACAGTAGCCAAGATTGTTATATGTTCATTATGAAATGAATGAATCCTCCCCTCCTGCCTAACAGTATTAAAAATTAGTGTTTGCAAAAACTTGGCCACCAAACCCATAGGATCCTATACTTCTTTGCAAAGTTGACATGACAAGGAGATCCAAGCACATGACCCATGTTGAACTTAGGCCAAAACAGAGAGTAAAGAGCCTCCTCCAGTACTGCCAAACCAAAACTCAACTTGCTACTTCTGAATGAGATCAGCACTTTTCCAAATACTTCCAGCCCTCTCCACCTCTTTTTGAGGCCACCATGAGTTGGTGGTTCCTGATGCAGGAGAGATGAAGGAGGTGGGCTTTCAGGCATGGATTTCAGGTGAAGATCTGGCTCAGGCAGGGTCCACTGTGGGAGGCCACTGCCCCAGTGCCAAGGACAGGGTGAGGGATGAGGGTACAGTGCCATAACCCAAGGGGGTTCGGAAGATACCAGACTGGTAGGCTGACTCCTACATTGGTCTCTGGACAAGGCTGAATTTGCTTTCTTCAAAGGACTCCCACACCAGCACCCTGTCCTGTGGGAGATGGTCATGCTGGGTCACAGACTCATCCCAAGAGGTGGAGGTCCGTGAAGAATTTAGAGGCCACGTGCATATGAGGCCATGGGCTCAAGGTGGGGTTTCAGACCCTGCAAAGCTCAACACAGGAAGACAACTGAGCTGGCAAGGGCTGCTTTCCATGTTTGGCATCAGTAAGTTTCAGCACTTGAGGCTACACAGGCTGCCTAGACCAGGATTAGATTTGAGGTATCTTTTCAGGACAGCATGAGTACCCAGTTTTAAAAAAATTGGTTGTCCAGGACACACTGAGGGCTGCAGCCTTGTAAAGACAGCACAGCTATTGCAGGGAACAGGACACTTTGATGAGCCTTGGGACAGAAGTTTATCAGTCTTGCTTTGCCTGAATTTGTCTAAATCTGATCGAAGCTTTCCCTTTATTTGATTTGTTGCTCTAACAGCCATTTTTCTAATGCCCAGGTAGGTACACCTAACTTGCTTTGCTTATCTTTGTACAGTATAACCATAACTTTTATAGATAATAGTAACACGCAGCCATTCTGTGTAGTGTGAAACATTTATGACCTTAGCAGAATGATGTAATGCAGGCCTGTATGAGAGAAGAGGCCCTGAAGGTGGGCTCTCAAGAGGTGCTTAGAGGACTACAGGCACAGGATGATGGAGACAGGGCATGGACTAATGCTGAGGGCTGCAGGGCTATAACCCACACACCAGTGGTCAGCGAGAGGACCTGGGAGCTGAACAAACCCCATCTTATAAGTAAAAAAAAAACCATAACAAAAAGAATAAAGAACATAAAGAATAAAGAACAAGTTTCTAACATAGGTAAAATGCACCATACATATTAAATTCAGGTGTAACAAAGAATTTCAGGCTGATGAAGGAAGAACAAAGCACAAAAAGTGTTGGGAAGCATGAATATGAACTTAAGTGGATCCTAGAAGAGGAGGAAGAAACCACCACTATACTCATGCCAGTGAAGGACTCAGAATGCTGTTGTCTCATCATACCCACTGCCCCCAGGCTGAAGCCATTGACCCAGAGGAGCAGTGGAAGGGTGAGTGGGACACCAGGGGAAAGGGGTAGAGCCTAGACAGTGCATGCACAACAGTTTTGACTGTATTATTATTACTGAGGCTTTACATAAATAATAATATTCTTTTTTTTTCACCTCCTTCTTCCTGTTTTGAAAAACAAAACAAAAAACCCTATCCACAGAATAACAATTTTTTTTTATTAGACTGCTAAGACTTCAGTTGTATGAACAGTAAATTCTTGGTATCCTCTGCCCTCCCCCCATAAGATTTTGAATGTCACAAGACTTGTACAAGCATGGATATATTTAGGTGAAGGGAGGCAAGGGTTGCTAGACTCTGACTAAGACTGGAATAGGAGTTTGGTTTAAGGTTGGGTTCATAGCTCAGGTTTGAAGGGCTTTTCCAGAAAGCATAGAGCTTGGGCTCCAAAAGGTCTCTCAGGTGTGGCTGAGCTAAACCAATGTCATTCATTGCGATTCCTTCACATCTTCAGCTACATTTTTGCAGGCATCCCTAACTCTTAAGAAAAGCATCAATCCTTGTTCAGTGACCCTGTGCAGAAGCAGAGCTCAGTGACACATGCAGGAATCAGCTAACAGCTTAACCTGCCACCAGCTTTTTTAACCTTTCTGTTGCCCTGGTGTATCCCAAATCCCAGCTTCAGCCAAGTTGCAGGCAAGAACGATGGCTCAGACTTGCAAACAGCCATGAGTAGGAGTAGGCTGGAGGTGAGTTCAGATAGTACCACCAGCAGTCCTGCAGCTTCCCACACCCTCTGCTGCTGCTGCTGCCCAAATCTGGGGGCTTGAAGCCTGGCAAAGGGTCATGCTGTGCCAGCAGGTGGGGAAAAGGAGAGAGGCTGCCCACGGAGAGCCCACATTAGTTCACTGTCTCCAAGACAGTGTCACCTTTCCCTTGGGCTTCCTGCTCTCTGGTGTCTCTGGACTTGGCTTAGGTTTCAGGGAATACATTACTCTGAACATTTTTCCTTCCAGTTTGGATAATGGACCGTGACCACGGCTCTAAGGCAACAGAAATAGTTACTTAAGCAGTGAACCTCTGAATGGAACTGTCATGCAACAGGGTCAATTTAACTCTTTTTTGCCTTGGACTCTGTACCAGGACCGTTGCCTCCACACAGTCCAGAAGGACACAGTTAAAGTTCAAGTAAACAAAAGATTATTGGTCTGCTTGAGCAACTGAGAAGAAGAGGAAAGATAAATTACACTGCCTGGATAATCATAAAAAGATTGATTGTTGTTACTAGTGTACAGCAATGATAGAGAGAGGGTAAGAGGTTTATCAAAGTTTTGCAGTGACAAAAGATAGAAAAAAGATCAAGAACAAAGCCTTTCCCACTTATATTTATATGACAATTATTCTACTGAGTTAAAAAAATTACTGAGTTCAAGAGAAGTGCTTTTTATCATTTCCTCTGTTAAAAGGAATCCAAGCCAAATGCAAAGACCTTACTTTAAAAAAATAAATCAGCTTATATTCTTTTCTGTTAATACACTTCATATTTACAAATAATTTACTAAGACCAAGAAATATTTTGACCTACCATTACACTGAAAAAATAAATAAATAGATTTTAAGGGGTTTTTCAATCTTCTTTCAGCTTTAGATGTTTTAGCAAAAGATCATTTTTACAGACAACACTGCTTTCATTCAGGATATCAGCTTCCCTATGTCCCTACAGTTAAACCCACATAACTATATTCCTCATCACTGTAGAAAACCATTTTCACAGTTAATCGACTTAACAAGATTCCTGCAAGGATCCCAGCATATGCTATTCCCGTAGTGCAACTTTGTGATGTGTTGCTTCTAAGGTCACTGAAATTCTTTTCATTAACATGCACTTGCGTGACACAGCTGATGCTGGCACACCTTCAAAAGAAACTCCTCTCACAACCCCCTTGAGAAATGTTTGCTCTGAGAGCTTAGCAGTGATCAATGCCTGTGAAGTAAGTCTTGCAAATAAAGCCATACTAACAGAAAATAAAGAATTATGGAAACGCAATAGGCAGTGCTAAACATTACCTTTATGACCCAATCCTCTACAGCCGGACATTTGTTTAAAAACCCTCAGCTAATTAAATTCTTGGCCACAGAGGGAGTCAGCAAGTGCCTTCAGCCAACAAGCCAGCGCTGGCAAGCACTGAGAAAACACACAGGAATACAAAATTTCCTCTTCTGTGGTGGGTGTGCAGCATTTCTTCCTCCTCTGAACTGTGAGTACTTAAAAAAAAAAAAAAAAATCCACCAAGAATGAGGGAATCACCCAAAAAGTCCTCTGGCCAAAGACCAAGCCACTCCACTAATCAGAGCCCTGTTATTTCAGCAAGGTCAGTGGTAGTTAGCCTGAACTTACAGTCAAGCAGCATTTGGCCCAATGTTTTTTTTTTAAAGGCACTGAGTTTTATTGTTTCTGCCTAACTTTCAGTTAAAGGCACAGTAAAACTGGAGGAGTGGGACTGAGCTGGGTATTTATACCAATCCCCCAGCTGCCCCTGCCTGTAACACACTCTGCATCACCCATGCTGCGGCGGGGAAGGCTTTGAAGGAAGAAAACAAAGCAGTAGCATTTACAAAAGCCAGGTAACCCCATGTGGTACATATTTCTGTAATTTTTGTCTTGGCAAGGAGAAAAATTAATAGATCACCTCAACCTCTTAGAAAACTTTTTGTTCCTCACTAGTCACGTTGTCTGGCACCAGAGCAGCTCTGTGTTTGGGCTGAGACCTGTGTCTCTGCTTTTGGTACAGTTACAAAATCCAGACACAAGTTTTGCCCCACAGAAGAAGGCATTAAGGACTCGAGAGAGAAGGTGAAAGAGAGCTATTCATTCTTGGGTAAAAATTTTAACATAAGTTTTCAAAAATAAGAGGATTTTTCCATGCTCAGTTCTCATGGATGAGCAGTTAAGCCTGAGAATTGTTTTGGTGTTTTGTTTTTTGTTTTTTGGTGTTTTTTTTTTTATGAGAGCTTTCCCTTTTTCAGTTGTTAATACATATCTACATATATGCAGCTAGGTAAACAATTAGACATCTAGGTCTTTTCAGCAGCACAGAACAATAATCCAACTAGTTGTTGGCATCAAGCAACTTTAAGATTTACCTTAGCTCTACTTTGCTCAAGTGTTTCCAATAATGCTGTGTCTTCTTCACGGCTGTGCCTCTGAGCTACCTCAGCACTAGGCTGCAAGAGACTCAGAGTAAGATGGAACAAGTGGGTGAAGGTGGCCTTGTTTTACCAGCACAAGGCCATTCGTGAATCTGCATTCATGGTACAAATTCTGCTTCATTGGTACAAAGCATCTTTTAACTGAGGCAATGATGCCCATTTTAGCTGGATCAGCCTGGTCAATGCAACAAAGCATCACCGAAATTCTCTGGAGGAAGGATACCCTCTGAGACCTGAGGAAGCTTCGGCAGCCAGAGTGTGGTGACGTGGCAGAATACATGAGCTGCAACGTGTGAAGAGTGGGGCAGGAAGACTGTCACTACCCAAAGATAACTCTAGAAATTCTTTGTTCTTGAAATTTGGCACCAGTGAAGTGTTGCAGGACACTCAGAAGGCAGTATAAGTAACTTACTGAGAAGAGTATCTCGGAGTTTTCAAATCCATGTGCTCTGTCTTTGAGGCTTACTGCCTGGAACAAACTATACTTTTATCAATTAAAACTTGTTAAACTTGCACTTAACTTCCTTATACTTTTCTATTCCCAACAATTTGAAGAGCCCTGATGAGTTCTGTACACTATTACTATTTTACTATGATACTTCTCATCTCTGAACTGCATGGTGATATGCTAACTCGCAATATTTTTAGAAACTGGAGGAACTCTTGAATGCTAATTTCAGTATTTGGAGTATTACAGTTTTAAAAAAAACCATACAATATGTTGGTGAACCTCCCATTTGTCTTTTGGTGTAGAAATCAAACCAAGTTCTGACCTTGTGAAGTCACTGAATGTACCCCATGAAATGTTTGTTTCATAGAGATACGAAATGCCTGCACTCTGGCTTGGGAACATTAATTTGAGTCGTTATTACAATTTATTTCATGAAATGGAGAAATCAGGAGGAGGATGATAGCCAGGGCATACACTATATCTTTCGCTGATGTCTTGGACACTTAAAGAGAAGCCATTAAAGCTTGTTTTGATACTACTTTCTATTTATTATGTTTATAATGCAACACATTGATAAAGATAACACCTATTTTGTTATAGGAGAGAAAACTTGTCTTACGCTGAGCAGCTGCTCGAATGGATTTCTACACATAGCTGATTTATGCAACGAGATGCTAAAAAATACATATGCTTAAGCAAACATATTTCTGAAAGAAGGTTATCTTTATTCCAGAGCACTTTGCTGCATAGACTGGGTTGGTCCCTCTAAAATGGACACCGTTGCCTCAGTTTAAAATTTATTTAAAGTTTTAAATTTTAAAAAAAGTATTTTTATGATATAGCAATCTAATTTCTGTGGAAATACTGTTTTCTTCATGATGTTCCTGGTCACTGGTGTCCAAAGGTAATGTCATAGCGAGGATACGGTCAGTGAATCCTAGAACTCGTAACACCTACATGGTGCTTTAAAAACCTAGAAGTCCTTTTTTATTGTGTTAATAAAACAAGTGTTAAGGTAAATTTAGCCCCTTGCTATTATCATTCTGTAAGTGGATTCAAAATTAGATTATTAAGGGAAGGTTTACCCAAAACACAGAATGACTAGACTGCAGTATGCCAGAAGAAATAGCATGCTGAGCGACATACATAGACCTTGCTTACTTTTCAATTACACTCCATAGCACAGCACACAACTGCAGTTCCATCACAGCACTCACACATGGTGTCTCATTTTGTGCTCAGTTTCAAGACAAAGTTTTTAGTCTTAATTCATCCCATACTTTAGATTTTTAAATTGTTCTGGTAGTTTATACAGTAAACAAAAAAATCTAACAGCAACATGTACAAATTTATAAGGGAATTTAGACTCATCTGCTTGCCTGCAAGCCCTGTTACTGATCCCCTTTTCAGCAGTGCTATTAGAACTACTTAGCACTGCAAACAAGACCAGAATCTATTTGTACTGGGTATTTTGCTCAAAAGAGTGAAATTCCTGCACGGAGGGGTTTAAAATATGTGGATTTTTAAATTTTAAAAAGAATGTAGTTTGGTGATATTTTATTAATGTTAGCCTTACTTTTTTTTTTTTTTTTCCCCAATTGAAATTAGCAGTTGGAATTAAGAAGGCCATCTATTTTTAAGGGATTCATAAGGAGCTTGTGCTGACTTCATGAACAAACCAAAAGGTTCCCACATGGAAGTGTGCAACAAGTCTGGAGCTGTATTCCCATGCTTCCTGCAAACAAGAAGTGAGACCGAGCAGAAACCAGTAAGGTCACGCCTATCGAAATGATGCAGACGCATCCAAGCTAGCTCTAAACTAGGCCAGAGTTCACCCAGGCTGTAAAACTTTGTCCAAAAACCAGGGTAATTATTCAAGCAGTTCATCTGTTCCAGTAGAAAAAACAATGCTGGATTCATAGTGGAGAGAAGAGAGTAGGACTCTGTAGATTAGCAGTTAGCAGGGGAGAGAGCTGAAAGAAAATCCCAGATGACAGTCCTTGCTTCACAGGCTATTTCTCTCTTCTCCAGCAACCGTTCCTGCTCTTTCTCACCTGCTGACACTTATTTGCAGACACCAGCTTACTGTATAAAAAAGCATAATTTGTTGTGAAGAGTCTGATCCTGTTGATATGTGTTATATGTGATCTGAGACACCATTCAGGATCAGGACGCTCACGGGACCTTGAGTCAGAAAGGTCTTGTTTGGTCAGACCTGCACATCTACTAGATGTTGAGCTTCCCAAGCATGTGATCATATATCCTTCAGCAAAGGTGCAATAAATTATCTTACATGCAACTAAGACTTAAGAGCAGCCCACAGCCAGGAGCTTTCTGAGAATAGCTAGTTAGCCTTAAATCTACACACCCTAGTTTGTATTCTAGTACTCATATCCTTGGGTCTGAAGATCTCACCATGACAACAAACTATGCAATGACCTCTATGACTCAAAACTACATAATGACCTGTATGACTTTGTTACTTCAATAGGGTCAAAAAGTAGTTCTACAGAATCATTTAAAAATAAAACAAGGTTTTCTAATTCTAATCCCAGAAGCTATGACTGCTCAAGTACGATCCTCCCTTTATTATTCATAAATTGCTTGTCCTTCTCAGACTGATGCAAAGCATGTTACCCACTGTAACATTACTCTGAAAAAGGGGGCAGATAAATACAGGTTGGGAATCCATTCATTTTACAGATGAAAAGACATATTTGCATGTTTCCAGTTACCAGCCCACCACCTTGCATGCCTCGAAGCAGCAGGTTAAGCTCTTCTTTCATGTCCACCCTCAACACTATGTAGACAACACACCTATCATGCTCTTACAGATATCCCTGAAAGTCAAGTCCACATGAGTGACACTAAACCCATCAACTGGCTCCAGAAACCAGTGACAACCAAACGTGATAGGTGAATGATCTTTTCTTATTTTTAATAAATCATTTAGGAAAGCACTTCCCTTGCTTAGCTTACCATTTCCTCTCTAACAACACCCTCCTAGATCTTGAAGCAGTTTCCAGAATGCATTCTATTAAAGAGACATTTCCCACCGCTGATAGGTAAAAACCTTGTCATTTCAAACAATACAAGGCTGCATTTATCCAGGATCTAAGTGGGTGGAACTCCAGAGCTACTGTGGAGCGCTCTCACCCTCCAGTAGGATCAATCAGCTTTATCTATAGACCTGGGTCTATAGAAAAAGGCAAGATTTCTGTGATAATTGTGCTACTGGGTAGTTCCTGGACTCTGGGGATTCGCATGAGTTCTGTGGTATTCCGGAGATACCAAAAACCTTCCCTGAGGTTTTTCTGTGCATAACAATTCTTGCCTGACAGTGCTACTCGCCTCTCAGTGAGCAGAACTGACAGCTCTTGGCAGTACACTGGCTGCCTAAGTGCAGTAAATTGTAAGACACAGGCACAGGAATTATACTACACATGATAAAAGTAAAAATCTGGTTCTTAATACATGAGACTGCAGTGCAATCAAGTCCATTCTGAGCTTTTTTTTAGCAGCTATGAACACAGACCAGTAGTTGCATTGTATGTCCCCAATTTTAGAAAGCTGGCAAAGAAAATGTAAAGGATTGTTTTATGCACACTCTTACATGTAAGAAGATTAAGAACAAGTCTAACTAGTTTTCAGAAAGAACAGAAAATCCAGCATTAATCATCTACTGAGATCCAATGTTCCAACATTTCTCACTAATTCATGTGCTTGTCTGCCCACCTACTTATAAGCCAGGTCATTCAAAACTCGAAGTATTTCAACACATAATGAATTAATCATGAGAAGGAATGTAATGTAGTATGAAAGGAAAGTAAAATTCAAATATATGATCCATTAGTTACTAGCTTCACCTCAGATCTGGTCAGGTATTGGAGCTACGTGTATAGGAGTATGACCTCTCTCCTGCTCCTTGTTCCTTCTATGCTGTTTCTGAAACCATTTTCTATAGTAGTATTACAGAATTTTCTCCTGAATAACATTCTACATGTTTTGTATGACACTTTGATACAACTCATTCATTCTCACTGAGTTCTGGTTAATAATCTTCATCGCTAGCCTTGCAGAAAACAGTAAGTTTTGCTCAAAGTGGACAAGAATTTATAAGCATTTATTCACCCTCACTACTCAAAACATTCAGAAAATAAGAACAATAGCACCTTCCCATTTTTTGCCTCTGAAGAGAATTTGTGATCAGCTTCCATCTGCCTAGCTTTTGCCCCCTTGCCAGTTTCTCTCTAGCGTTCTGCAAAATCCTGACTGCAGCACAGTATTCAGAACTAGAGGAAGGCATTAGACCAGTGTGCCGAAACAAGTGAGCCAGAGAAAGGGACAGCATACTATTTTTCCTCAGAATAGCAGAGGGAGCAAGTGAACAAGTTGTGCTGGCTTTACTCCACAGACGCCAAGAGGAAGCCAAAGCCGTCCCCATTTACAGAAGCTCTCTGACACCAAGCATTCTTGTGAACAACAGAGGATAAGCAAATGAAGGCCAAAAATGCAATGCTCAAATTTAAGGCAGTATAAACACTGTGAGACTGTTCAAGTAGGCAACATGACACCTGATATAAAGCATTGACCACCAAAACAAGCCTCTCCAAGCAAAAAGTGACATTAAAGTTAATTGCCGGACAATTAAAGCAAGTACCTTCAGATCAGATGTGGCCAAAGGATTTTGTTCTAAGAAAGCAGACTCTGTCCATTCTTTTCTTATTGCTGTCAGACTGTAAAAACATGGGACTACCCTTAATTTACCTGATTAGTTTTTCAATAGCATATCCATTCATTCCTCACCACACCCGTATACCTTTTCTCTTTCTCTCATAATCAAAAGCTATAGTCACACAAAAACTCCTGTATTGCCCCCTATGGAAAGCAGCTCCAACCTTAAGGTACTAAAAACTACAAGCCTGAACATTTTTTTAATTTACAGTTTTATCAGTTTACATTTAAAAACTTGAAACATTCATGTCCATCTGAGGAACAACTTACATCAGCACTGGTGGAAGGGAATATGAACAGAACAACTACAGGGAATGAGTTGTCTACATCTATAATAACATTCTATTAGTTTTTTGAAGCACTGCTTCCTCACCTCCACTCATTGTGCTTTTCGTTCACGTTGTGAAAATCCTGTGCACGTGCCAGCTCAACTGCTTTTAGATGGGACTGAGCTTGCATAGGTACTCCAGGGGATTACATATACAAACATCATGTATGGGACCCCAAGCAGAGCTATACCATACTGAAATTCACAAAATACACAGCATGGGAAAAAAATTTTACAGCAAGTGGATCCACAGCCTTATGGATCCACTTTGATTGCAGTATGCCGTCTGCTGCTGTGGACATAATTATCCCAGTCTGAAATTCTTGAAAGAAAAAAAAGATAGGAAAGGTTAAGCTTTCCAAAGTTGCTGGGTTTGGGTTTTTTTTGCCTCACCTAGACATGTGAACTTAAATGTTATTTTACAAACCAAGAGAAAATTCACCGCTTGAAACTTAATTTATGAGTCTAAATACCAACTCCGAGTTAATACCCTTTTTAAAGGTTATCTGTAAAAAAAGTCAATAAAGCCTGAATTTTTAAACTCTGCTTCACCACATTCAGAGGAAAAGCTAGGGCAAAACCAGGACGAAGTAAGTTAGTGCTAGACACAATCCCAAACACTGTCATTTTTATTGCAGGTTAAGATTTCCAAGTTAAAGAAGTTGATGTGATCTACTGTAAGTGCATACGTGTCTGTATCTGTAAACCAATTCTGACAGTGACAGAACACATGAATGCAAATGTAATAGATACTAAACACTTCCACAGTTGAAGCTATGAGATATCCTTATTTGCTACAATAATGGTAAAGGAATTCCAATAAAAGGAAAATCACAATGAGGAATACTTAAAGGATTCCTGTATTGACATATACACAAGACAATCCCCTGAAGTCACAGCACCTTCCCTCCCCCAACTATTTCAAAAAAAGAAATCTCATGTTTACAGTGTACAATCTTTCAATTTGATTTGACTTGACACAGGGTGTAAACTCCATGCATTTTCCCTGGTGCTGCCAAGAGGCAGCCCTTAGAATACTGTTTCAAGTCCTGATGAACGTCAGGGAGGCAGAGCTTGCTGGAGCAAACCACTGTTAAGTCACCAGCTGGCACTGAGGTCATGCTGATGAAAACATTTATCTATGCTAACCACTCCATAATATGCTTTCTCACTTTTTACACACAACTTCCCTGCATAAGAGACATATCTTGACTTCAGCATTCTGAGAAGTGTCCCAAGATACAAAAGCACCTCTTCCAAGGTCTTCAAAAAGTTTGAAATTAGAGCTCGTGAGAATAAGCAATTAAACTTTTATTCATAATCATTTACGTATGACTAAAAATATTCACCACAAAAAGCAAACTTTCAGTTATCTTGTATTTAGCAGTGAAAATACTCATCTCTTCGTAGTAAAGCACCAAGGAGTACATCACAGAACAGTCAGAAACAGATTCCATGTATCAGGTTTTTTCCTCACAATGTATATGACAAAGTTGAAAATTTTATAAAAGGCTAGAAGTTCCAGAACAAATTCTAGAGTCACCTGAGTGCTTGGCAGGAACAGTATTATGTAGAAACAGCTACTTTTTTCTGCCTTTTTTGCAAAAAAGAGCTACTTTTCACAAAAGTGAGACAGACATTAATCGGGCCAAACATTGGGTTTCTTACTTCACCTGAATTTTTCAATGGGAGCCAAACAGAACAGTTTGCTAGTAGGAGTATCTACAACTATAAGAGCAGATGTCAAGAGGAAAGGAAAAAATATAATCACCTCATTATAGCCTGATTGGTATAGCCCAACCACTTACAGACACCTACGTCCACTACTCGACTCAGCTTTTTCCATTACATTTAATTAGCATTTCATTCAAGCATACTACATTTAAGAAGACAACATGACTTTTAAGTTAAGTTGTGTACATAGACAAATACATGTACACAGTTTTGGTAGTCATTTAAAGCTGTAAAATTTGTATGTCAAGAGAGTCCTACAGACCCCATGATTAAGGAGAAATAACCAGAATCAGAGTGTTACATACAAAACAATATTCTAAACACAGAAACCAATACAGTTATCAAGTAATTCGAGAATAAAATTGTTATACAAAGAAATGCTGCCTTTATATCATTTCAGAACAGCAAACAAGAAGGCAACATTAAGAAAAGTGCACAGCAGAAAAGAATTGTTCAGTTTTCTGAAAAAGTTGAATTTTTCTTCAGACATCAGGCTTTTGTCCAGGAAGATACTGAGTTAGGATTGCTTGTATTTTCTCCCAGATCAGGCTCTTCTTGCATTAGTTCTCAGTAAGGCGCTTACTCTGACATGTAGGAACGATACATCAGGGCCACAATAATTGCTGCTATCGCTGGGATCACCCAGTTGGACCACGAACTAGAAGGAAGTTTTTGAAACAGCAGTTTAGGAAGTGACAACCAGCAAGTTAAAAAAAAAAAAAAAAATTAAATTCATTGCTTAAAGATGTCTTTCCTCCCCACTCCAACAAATACTTCAAAGTTAGGGCAACAGAACAACCCGGCTGGCCAGTAATACTCTAGCCAAGTAAAAAAGCTTGTATTGTAAGCTCTAGTACAAAGCCTTAACAAGAAGTTTGCTTACTAGAGAAATGTAAGACTAGACATGTTTAAACTCATGGTGTGCTGCCCATCATTCATTCATTCAAAAGCCATTTAGGTAGCGGCATCACACACACTTTCAAGCACCCAAGCTCCTCACTCAGAGAGGCAGGGAACAGACCTCTGAAGTTTCAGCAATAGGCAATCGTCAGCAAGATATAACTTTATACAGTTTGATTCAGTGGTGTTCCAAACTGTTTCTTCCCCTCCCAATTCTGAGAGATTTTCTTTCTTAGAGACACATTCCTCTTATTTCCCTTAGATGCAACAGTTGTAGCAAATTTTAAAAGTGAAGTGGAAAAGTCAGCAATAGCACCAAGTGTCTTCTATTCACCCAATAACCTCCAGAAACGAAGGCCTGTACCCAACATAAACCATTTCATAGATACGTCAATACGTATCAGTAAGAGAAAAAAAGTCTAGCTAGTAAGCGAACATGCTTGTAAAGTAGTACATAGATGCCAAATTGGACTTTCTGTAGAACAGAAATTTTCATGCACCATCCTCTGACATCTAAGCTTCCAGCAGATAGAAGCTGTTCAGCTTTTTAAGCTTCAGAAACATAAGCATGCAGAACTCTGACATCAGGTATCATACTATACCTGGAATTAGACTGAGCAGTGGTTATAAGAGTTTCCTGGAAAGCAAAGCATAAAAAGATATTTACATCAGACAGACACCCCTCTCCATCTTAACTAGCCCTTACAATTTCTTAAAACTCGTCAAGTGGGACTAATATAAAAACAACTCAGTGCATTGCATTTGGAAAGCATTTTCTCAGAATTCCTGTAACACTGTTGTATAGAAGCTAGCTAGCAGCAGTTTCTGTAGGCAACATTGCATCAAAAGTTATTTAAAAAATATACTCACAAGGAATTTTGCAACAAGTTTTCCATGAAGCTAACTTCAACCTCAGGCTACATTCAAAAAGTTTTATTCACCTAAAAGACTAAGATACCTTATTTGCCTAAAATTTAATTGAAAAGTCTCTGAATTAATACACAAATATTTGTTACATCGAACTTACATGAAGAAAGCTACTAATTTACATCCATAAGGCTTATTAAACTTAGGTTTTTAGTGCGGTGTCTCAGACTGCATTAGAATCAGTCAGTTATAGTTGTTACTGATACTGATTTGGACTTCCTGTTCAGTTTCCACAGAAAAAGCACAAGATCAAATCCCACTTGGCAGATGATCCAAACTGCATTTAAAAGATCCAAGCATTAAAACTATACTTAAATTTAGTAGTATAATATCCATCACTGAAAAATTAATTGCTTCAGTATCAGAATATCTGCAAATCATTTAAAGAGCAAAAGATTCCCAACACCCTCTCATAGATTCAAACAGGCTACTTTTGCAAGCACTCAAATCATCACACTTTTACATGTGGCAAATACCATGTTTGAAAGAATAAGACTCAGTGATTAGATTGATGCTGTTTTTATGAACCCTTCCATGGAAAACTAATCCCTAAGTCAAATGGCATGGAACAGCTTATGCCCACACTATCAAGGCTAACACCTTCTACAACAGACTTGCCACATCCAGGGCCAGGGGATGGTTCCCCCCACAGCAAGACAGTAAGAAAAATGCAGCCCAGCTCATCAAAACCTGCTTTTAAACACTATGACACTGGACATGTACATCGAGGGTACTTTAAATACAGTGCAAGGATGAGAAAGACATTTGAAAGCCCAAGGCCTTCTGACAGGTCCTAGAGAGCCAGTGCACAGGGCCTAAGCTGCCCCTTTACCCACCCAGAGTGCAACGCCCTGAGTGAAACTGTCTTATCAGCTACACCCACAGGGCCTCCTAGAGGAAAAGTGCTCCAGCTTCCTTCTGGAATGATGGAAAACACACATGTACTGTAGGTACCTATGACTAGTACTAAAACAAGGGAGGGAAAAAGCCAAGCAGGAGTGTTAGTAAAGTCACCTAAATACATCTTAACTCCCAACTGACCACACTTTGGCCAAACTAATTTTCTAAGTACTTCAGTTTAGTAAATTCCTGTGAGCTTAATCGTGGGATTACTACAACTTGAACTAGGCAGTCTGCTGCTCAGTTGCATTTATGGTTGCTGCTCTTACAGTTTAAGTGTAAAGTGCCCTGAATTTCAAAAGAAATCTGAATAGCAGATGTTATTCTTGATGGGAAGAAGCCCTGAATTCCAGTCATCGTTCCATTTCTTATTTTTATTTATACAGTCCTTAATAATAAAAATAATAATTGCTATAGAAAACA
Organism: Athene noctua; assembly: GCF_965140245.1. Taxonomy (NCBI): domain Eukaryota; kingdom Metazoa; phylum Chordata; class Aves; order Strigiformes; family Strigidae; genus Athene; species Athene noctua. The sequence continues at coordinate 64,147,266 of NC_134038.1, forward strand.
TTTCAGTGTGTGTATTTTTTTTTCTACTTTCTTTCGTTTAACTTACTCGTATTACTGGAAGATTTTACAAAAGTGATTGTTTAAAAGTAATCTCTAAAAACAGCAAGAGTAAGTTACTGTTCCCACTACACTTCATTTAAAAATTATCTTCAACTATTTACTAAGCATACCGCTGTACTGTTAAGCCAGCCCTGAGCAAACATCCTCTTGACACACAGCAGCAGCAACTGTACAAGTTAATCCCTGATGCACTTGCTCCTTTAAGGGACCTCTGAATTTTGTAAATTGAGTACCAACACAACTTTATTTTATTAAAGACAGAAAAAAACCCTTAAAAAATAGGTGCAATACTGTTTTCACAGGACACTTGGCAAAAAATCTACTGAAACAGTCAGTAAGGAAACAGTATGTTCACCTTGAAAAGGGTTCACAATTGCAAGTTAACTGATGTATAACACAACAATCAAATGCCTCTATGTTCTCTACCTACTAGTGTTACCAATATATTGTTAAGCATCTTTTTTCTGCTAAAAACACTTATTAGTTTAATCCATTCTGTTTATAAGCTGATTTTTCTCTTAAACTGACTACTAGAAAACTACTGACTGATTCTAGATTCACCTTTTTGCTACAGCGTAATGTCATCACACTTAACCTCTTAGTTCAAAACCACACAAATTAGAGAACAGCTAACAGGAAGAATAATTTGAAGCCAGATCAATAGGTTTAGTAAGAGACTTACGACCTGAAACACTACACTTAAATCAAGCCGAATTATTTTTGCCTCTGGGGGTTTACCAGTTATGGACAGATGCTGTCCCTAATGCCTAAAAGAAACAGTGTGGCATTTAAAAAAAACACACTTACTGTTGGTTTCTGAAGCTTCCCTCTATCATCCTGCAAGAAAACAAGCAAGAAACATTTAGACAAAACCCAAAGCACTCAAAGCAATCATTTATCATTAAATTCAGTTTGCAATTTATTCTGTTAGTGTACCTATTTTTAGGAAACTGCGAAAGAGCAGATATCAGTGTATGATTTTGAGCTACCGTGAAGAAGATCACTTCCTTGAATAACACTTTACAGTATACCATACAGAAGTGAAACCCAAGTATCCAACATATTTCATTATTTCTTGTGCCCATGAGTTTGCATTTCTTTTGTCTCTAAACAGCACACATAACCTTAGCTTATATACCAATTACAATCATTAGTTTACTTCTGCCTGGTCTAGTAGTATTATCAAGCAAAGTCACTGAACTAGTTTTGGTTCAACAGCCAGTGCAAAGGTCCCAAATTCTACGGATCTTTCATAAACCCATGAAGTTTTACTTGAAATAGTCATATTCATTACCAAAAAAGACCAAAAGTACATAATCTTAACAGTGCTGTATTTGTACATTATACTATCAAGCTGTTTGTTTCATATCAGATGAAAACAGGCACTTGTCAAACAAGTAAGAACTGGACTAGTAGCAACGTTAAGAAGAATTTTACTGGCATCAACTGCCATCTGAAACAGGTGACAAGCCTGCAAGGCTGCAAGCCTGCAAGTGTGTATCAGAGCTGAATTATTTTGTATTAGAAGCTACACTATTCATATTTATCAAAAAAGGACCCGAGACAGATATAAGATTAGGAATCTTACTGTGAAATAAGCTACTCAAGACAGCCATGTTTACCCTGAATGCAAGATAAAACATACACAAAACAAATAGAAGAGGCAGGGATGGGCAATAAAGCAGAACAGATGGGCACACTAGCAGCCTAAGCCTCTAACAAGTGGGTTTCAACTATTAAGGCCTTATTTAAGCTCTCCTGCATCTATCTGAAGGAAGCCAACAGCTCTGTAGCTAGAAATAAATCATTCCAAACTTGAGGCATCGGAAAGGTGCTTGTTAAAAGTACAAAAACAGTAAGGACAGTATAGAAAAGAGGACATGACAGATGACCCAGTGGGAACTGATCATAAACAACCCTGACAACCACAAGTAGGTAACACTGATACAGCTCAAAACCAGGGGAGACAGAGAGAGGGAAGACAGAGCATCAAACATGAAGTACAATGCTTACAGTAGCCATCTTCCAAACATACTTATGAGGAGCCAAGATTGTACTTTTAGATCCAGATGGAAGCCTGGCCTATGTATTTACAATGATGAAAGTGGCTGTTAGTAATCAGTATGCATATGGACATAAGAAAATGTCTAGACATTCTGACCTATCACCTTCAGGGGTTATAGAGTCTCATTATAAAGCTCACAGGGCACATCAGAAAGGGCACGATTCCATATCCAGTTTATTCAAGAAATAAGTTATAAAATATTTTAAAGCAGCAAACTTTTATATATGACCATCCTTATGCTACACTAATCAAATCCCTTCACACTGGGAGAACCTGCCTCCAGCCCAGGTCCATCCATAAACAGCTGCTGGGCTGGCACCCAACCAAACTAGTAGCTCTCCTTTATTCTGAAGGAAATTACCAGAAAAATAGCTAGATGCAAAAGCTATAGTAAACAGCAAGTACTGGTACTCTCATGTACTCACCGGATGAAGTTCCCCAATAATAAAGGTTTCTGACAGTGTCCTTGCATCTGTGGAATGGCCAACATCTTCAAAGTTCTCAGTAGCATCTCCCCCCGCTTGCTCCCTGAGGACCTCTTCACCACCTGGGTGCTGCAATTTTTAGTGAGATTGAATTTGTTACTGAAAAACATTCCACATTTTAAGAATGTAAATTCTTAATTTCTACAATAAAAAAAAAAAAGTCCTTGTAAAATCAGCTGCTAGACTTCTTAGAGCAAACATGAAGCCTCTCTGAATAACTAGAGCTTTATGTACTCTCTGAAGCCAAAACCAATGAAGCTAAATCTCTACTCCATCAGTGACAGAGCAGTAAGAGGCATTACACCTAGCAGCTAAAGCATTTAGAACATTACAGGCATCAGTCTTTTAACAGCCCACCTATTATCTAACATTACATTCCATGTTCTCACTTTTGCAGGAAATGTGTATTTCTATCCAAACAATGCTTTATACAGCAAAAGGATAAAAGCCAAAAGGTGCAAGTTGCAGCATGAAAATTCCAGGTAGATATAACAAAAAGAGCTATTCACAAGAAGAGCACTGAAACAATTGGCAAAGGAACACACAGAATCTCCATCCTTTGAGGCTGCCTACACAAGGCACTAAGGAACCTGACATTCAATTTAATCCTAGTCTGAGTTAAGTATTGGACCAGATAACCTTCAAGCATCCTTTCCAAAATAAACTACTGTATGATTATCTAGTAAACCAGCTACTTTGGAACTGTTTCAGCACAACGGAAAGCTCATACAAAACACCAGGCTAGCAATTTGGTTTTAGCAGACTATGGAATCCCAAAACGACATTGCTGATAAAACCCTTGAGACGTAGAAAAGTGGTCTCCCATTATTTCCTAATACCTCAACCCATCACCATTCTCTTAACTTAAATCCCTGTTCTCCACTTTTATTCTTCCCCAGGATGCACTTTAGGGATTGCATAGTTTCACATTTCCATCCATCAAATAACTGTCTATGTACTGCAAGATATATCACATCTTCTAGTTCAGTCAATTTTCTCAGCTTCATCTAACAGGTAAGTAACATGCCGTAAAAATTCACCACTCAACTTTTAAGTAGGAAACTACTACATAAACACTGGGAATTATTAGGTAAGCAAGTTGAAAGCAATTCAGTGCTATTGGCTTGGATTGAGGAAATCATGAAATAAATTCTAATGTGATCAGTGACAGAAGAAATAAAGCTTTGGAGCCTCAATTCCACTTTTAATTTTATATTCTGTAGCCAGAGGCATTATGAAAATAGGCAAAAATTCTACTATTTAGGGTTATCTTGCTTGGAGCATAGATGAACAGAAGGGCTATGCTTAGACAGTAGATTAAAGAAATAGCATAAATATTTCTGCTAGTCTAAGCCATTCAGGTTAGTTTATTTCAAAACCCCCCCATATTAATCCCCTACCAATCCTTCTCTTAAAAAAAACAAAACTTTTTCATACAGACTGGGAAGACACTATTACTACTAGATTTCAGCAGTACCAGAACCCCAAAACTTGAATCTTTGCATTAAAGGAAGACATTTATCTTAAACTATTAAGAAAGTTGCTTTTAAAAAACAGAACAAAAACAAACACCCCCCACATCAAACCAAAACAACACAACACTTTTTTTAAAGAGCCAAGATACCACAGCTAGAAGGGTAAGGGTTCCCCACCATGACTAAGCAAAGGCAAGGTTAAGCAACTGATAAAGAGATTGGACACAGCAGTTGAGCCAAAAAAGGTTAAAAGAGTGCATGCAGAGTAAAGATTATGCAAGATGTGCAAATATGGCATGCTGACCAAAATCCTGCCCTTGAATCTTTCCTGATAAGCATTCAGGGAAAGGAATGGACAAAAGTTGAGGGATCACTCAAGTTCAGTGCCTTGAAATGTATAACTTGGGTCTAACAAGCTCTCCCAGATATTGCCACAAGTAAGTCTTCAAAGAATTCCTTCAGCAATGTGAGGTTTGGGGGTTTGTGGGCTTGGTTCTTTTATACTATGCTAAAGAACTGTGCTCCCCAAAATACAATGTATGTAGCATCTTCAGCAGAAACGAAGACAAAGCTCCTTGGAAAAACAAACAAGACACCAAAGTTAAACTACCCATCAAGCACTAGTAGCATAAGTAGCATGTAAACTCATGCACTGCAGTGAAACCAAACCCCACTCATACAAATAGATAAAACACTAGTTACTCCAGCAAGTTGTCAAGATCACATGGTTTACATTAAATTCCCCCCCAAAATTCACCAACCAGCCAAACAAGTGGATACCTATTGGTATAACTGCATCTACATTAAAACCATTTCAGAGTACTTTAACAAACCACCTGCAGGTTGCCAACTACAGAAGGATCATACACTAATTTGTTACCAAATCCCTCCCTTGTGTCACTACAAAGCAATCACGTAGCTATATAGGCAGCTTCAGTGAGGCACTACGGCTTTTCTCTGTAGAATTACTTTTTGGTCTAATTAGTAACTGATGCCTTGTCTACAAAACCACAGTACCAGTGTCAACACAGTGACCATGACCAACCCTCTCAGTGGCTATCACACGTCAGCTGAAGGGGACAAATTCACCCTCACCTCTGCCACCACAGCTGGAAAAGTGGTAGTACTTTTTCCTTCACACCAGCAAGACCAAGGTAGAGAGAACCACACACAGAGTTCACAACTTAAGCCATCTAGCATGTGATGTTACTAGTAACCTACTCAATATACATAAAAGTACCTTGAAACTAAACACTTTTTAGATGGCACATCTGCTTAAAGATGCAAACTTAGAAACCTTCTGCAAACAACTAGCACATAATACAACCAATTAGTGAAAAGACTTCACCTCCCCCAATGAAAAGTAGCAACTGTAATGTCTCACAAAGGGCAAGAAGTGACTTTTCTATCAAAAGCCTACCATCTTCCATGGTTTAATAAGTTTCTCAAAGTTTGTTTATATGGGGCCTTTGTTAACACTTCTGCCTGGTAAACAAAGCTTGTGTTTCTACTTGAATGAAGAGCCTCTGGATAGACCCTGGAATTGGAAAGCCTGCAAGACTATATAGTGACTCCTAAAGCAAAATCCTGCTGATACAAATAAATGAAGTGCTTTGTGGTTCAAGGGAAATGAAAAAGCTTTTGCTGATAAATAAAGGTAGTCTAGCTCATTCCTAGGACATTACCAATATAAGAACATAGGTATTTAAGTTACATGCACAACAGATGTCTGTAGAGAGCCAGCACTAGTACATAGCATAGATCAATTCTTCACAGGAGCACATTAGAAAGTTTTCAATAAAGCAAATAAGCAGTTAAACTCACTGCTCTCATCTGGGTCAGAAGTCTGTGATTACTTCATCCTGAACGCCTATCACATCTTCTTCCCCCCGCTGCAGTCATGCAACTTTCTCAGTGTCATAGTTCAAGAGTCTATTAAAGTATAACTATCTTAATTCACAGTTCCTGTCCCCTCCCCCATCCCATACTAGAGGAATAAAATCTATAGGGTCCAGTTGAACTTCAGGGGAGACCAGCAAAAGTCTCCACCAGTGACAGTCTTAAAAATTCAAGTTTTGATTTCTGCACTACAGGGAATGATAAGCAGAAAGGGGCAGCACCAGAGCCAGAGACCCAGAAAACCCCAGCTTTTTGTGCAAGACGAACACTTGTTTGTTTTAAGGGCAATTTCATGTAGCCTGCAGAGTCCGCCAAATTATTTCCATCACCTATTTAAGTTATAGGACAGAAATTCTGTACTCATGTAACATTTTAGGAGCCTAGGAGAATACATCTCTTTATGAGAGTGTATTTTTGAAAACCAGGGGTTTAGATGAACTGGAAAAGGAATGCCCAGTAGGTGGGTACCCATCTCCCCACTTACAAAACATTTACAGCTTACAGTGTCTTGCATAAGAGTGCTAAGAAGTGCTATTTTTCAAAGCATTTTCAAATCCTCCTACAAACTTCATCAGAGCTTAAGGAAGTGATACACTGGTTTTAATCCATAGACTGCAAGGTTCTGCAACAAAAATTCACATGGTACTCTGACAGACTTCAAAATGTGCTAGTACCAGCACCTTTCAGTGGAAGCTATTCGTTACTTTAAACATGGAAGCTAATATGCCACTCCTCTGCGATATCATCATACTGGATGAAAATAACTTATTACCACATAGCAGAGAGAACATTTTTCATTCTGACAGACAATATTTGTTCTTCTGTGCTTTATTTGATCAGTATTTCAAAACATTTTTCGTGGGAGATGTCCATTATATTTAGAAGCAGTGTTTTAAAAGTACAAGTCACAACTCATGAAAAACACATTTTCATTGGCCATTAATATTTTCAACAAATTTTGAGACCACTAACAACTGAAGTCACCTAAACAAAGTCTGTATTAGATGAATATTCAATACATACCATAGTTAGTTTCCAGAATAAGGAATTTCTCTCAGGTAGAGATGTTCCTATTGTTAGCTTCTCTGTCTATCTTAAGGAATCCAACAAATTTCCCACAAAAACCATAAGGAGGACTTTCACCACAATGGGAAGTAGATCAAGACACTGATAATTTCATTCTTATTTTTATATGCCAGCTACTCTTGTTTATCTCATTAGATTGACATCAATGACTGACTAGTGGGATTGCTTTAATAAACGATGGAGAAATACTACCAAGCATTACAAACATATTCAATCCTTTAATTGACATTTAATATTATTCACGTATGTAATTACCGGGAATAGAGATATAGCCTTAAGATCCTTCTGTGAGTACACATGCATTTCTAGTAGCTATTGTCCCTTAAATGATGTAGGACCTGAAACTATGAAAAGGTTTCCCAAATCTTCTGTAATACAGGTCCAACAGCCTTAGAGTGAAAAAGGTGATGCACAAGTGTCTGGTCTCAAGAATAATTTTTCACGCCAAGAGCTTTCAGATACTGCACTCCAAAAGTTGAGGTCTCTGAATTTCCTCTCCTAAAGGATATACTTTGATAATCAAAGAAAATTCAGAGATACATATTCGAGTTATAAAGTTTTCCTGAGATTTGCCATTAAAAAAAAAACCAACAAAAACAACAAAAACAACATATAAAAAAAGCAGCTGCTGGAATTTTCATCTTCAGTAACCCCTAGCATAAGGTGTCAAAGTACACAACCCTTTTCTCTTTCAGCACTTCAGCTGTATTTCAAATGATCTTTTTTAAGCCTTGTCCTTCAGAAACCAAACTAAAATGGTCACACTATGTGATGCTTCCACTCCTTTTCAGCCTCACCACTCCCAACACAGATACATCACCACCTCCAGTCCACTTACTACCTAACTCCAGTCAAGTGTTCACAGAGGCTGATTGTTTCCAAAATGCAATCAAGTTTCACTAAACATCTACAAGTTTTATGAAGAGATAACAGGCTGGACAGAGGAAATACACCCTTTAAGTACTGTAATGGAGTGAAAGGCAGCAGCATTCTTCCACTTGAGAGAGAGGGTGTCTTCAGCACTGAAGCACTGTGAAGTTTTCAATGTCATAATCAATGAGAAAGAATTTCCATAGGTTAATGCAGTGGCTGGAAAGATTGCTTGTCACATTAAGAAATGGGACTGGCAAAGTCAGCTTTCATTCCCAGCTCTTCATTCCCTAGTAAACTGGTATTTGGGAAGAGCAGGGATGAGATGATACTTCAGCAGTGCATCCTTTTCAGTACTACTGGAGTTATTTTAGTAGCCTACACTTAATTCTCAAAATATTTTAAGCTTTCTACTCCTGCAAGGAACAGCAAGAAGTAAAACTGAGTTTGACCAATAATGCTCTTGAAATAGCTACGGTAATCCCCATTTCACTGAGAAGCGTTTACCATTCCAGAACACACCCAGAAGAGGCTAGCTCCAATTTCTCTTCCTTTGTCACATGTAAATGCTTCATGGTGTCTGACAGTGTCAAAAGAATTAGCATGTTACTGGATAAATTAACCAGGTATTAAAAGCATTCAGAAAAGGTAAAAAAGTGTCCTATGAAATATTTTTAATCGGAGGGTTCCATCCCAAAAATCACCACACAATGAACATGACAATATACCCAAGAGCTTTCCTTAGGAGTGTAGCTTCATTTAGATACTTTGCTGAGAATAGTTATCCAATTTCATTATTTATCATCTCAGAATATAACCCAGAAATTTCAGCTCCAAAATCAGCCATTTTCTACTGAAAGCCGTTTAATGTGAGACTGAAATTTGATTCACGTGTACCAGCGTGCATCAGACATCCCACAGTTGTGCAAGAAACAACTATTTAACTACTTATAGACAAACTGAATTCTTCTGATATGCTGCTGAAATAGCAACATTGACCTGAAGGCTGAAATGAAGACTTCCTTGGAAGAGTCTGCACAAGGTAGTGTCTCTTAATATTTACCAATCTCATTACATGCACTGAAGGAAGAAGCTAGCTGTCAGCTTGTTTGTGCAACTAAAATCCAAAAGCTCATTAGATCCTGGATTTTTTGTCAAGTGCGTTTTTTGTTGGGTTTGTTTTGTTTTGGTTTTTTTTTGAGGTCCCCCCCCCAATCTGGAAATGTTTATACAATTATGTATCAACCAAAACTGATCAAGTTTCCAAGAACAGATACTTCAATTTCTCAAACTGCATAAAAACTGCATTCTCCTCCAGGGCTTCGATAATTAAATTGGCCTTGCCTGCATAACAAACTTTCCCATAACTAAATGATGAACCAGACCAGGGGCAGACCTCGATGAAAAAGAATGAATAAAGTCAGTAGACCAGTTTCACAGTCCACCTTGCTGAAAAAAATGACAATTTGTGCTGGCACGCTGCTTAAGAAGGGAATACTACCCGTGTCAACACTGCCTTTGAAAAATTTCTTGTCGACCTTTTATTTGCAAAATATTCTATTAATTCTCTGAATTTTAAGTTGTATTCTTCTGAATTCTACAACCACAAAATTCAAGAAGGGGCTACAGAACTACTAAGGCTTGAATTCTGTTGTGTCTCTACCAATCTGAACTGTACTCTCAAATAAATAAATGTAAGTTACTAATGTAAATTACTAAAAATCATAGTTCTTTTTAATTGGATTCTAGATCTTTGCAGATTGGAAATAATGGGAGTGAGGTAGAAACTCAAAATATCACTAATCCTAGTTCCATCTACTACTGAAAAAAAAATGCTCCGCAGTTGCATTTCTGCATCTCCACAGAAGAACGTTTTAGTCCATTAACTAAAATGCTTCTTTATTAACCATGACTATCAATGATTACAATTGTTCATCATCAGCAAGCGATCAAAACCATCAATCGTTAACTAGGAAAAAGAAAAACAACAAAAGGCGTTCAGTACTCTGGCCGCTATACTCTGCTAGAGTTTGAACTTCTGCCGCCGGGCAGTGCTGCGTTAGGACAGCAGCAGCAAGCGCACAAAGCCTGCGGGGAACTTCGGTTTCTACAAAGGCAGAGAGTTTAAAAGGCAGGTGAAGGGAAACAGCAGTTCCTAGCAGCGGGACGGCGTGCTCGGCACACTCGTTTTTTTCCCGCCCGAGAGCAGGCCGAGGGGCGGCCGCCGGCCCACCGGGGCGCCCGGAGCCCACCCCCGCCCCTGCCCCGCCGTTAGAACCGTCTGCCATAGCTCCACCGGCGCTACAGGGCAGGCCCGCGGCCGCCACCGGACTTTCTCAAGGGCGCTATCGCGACCCGGCTGGGCCGCACCCAGGGCGGCCACCTCCGGCCCCCGACCCGCAGGAGGCCGAGGAGAGCCCGCGAGCAGCAGCCCCCAGCCCAGCAGGCAGCACGGGGAGCAGCCGGCCAGCCCGCACGGCCCCGCGGGGCCCGGAGCGGCGCCAGTCCCCGCAGCGTCCCCGGCGGCGCGGCCGCGGCCCTCCCACCTCTCCCTCAGCCTCCCCGGGCACTCACCTCGTCTAGAAACTTGGTGACGTCGTAGACGCGGTGGTGCAGGATGATCCAGGTGCTGCGGCTCTTGTTGTGCTGCTGCACCTCCTCCAGCCGGTAGTACCGACCCCGCCACGACTCGCCCCCGGTCTCGCTGGAGCCCACCATGTCCCCGCGGCGCGGCGCTGCCCACAACCACAATCACAACCGCACCGGCTCCGCAACAGGCGACAGCCCCGCGCGCACACCGCCCGCTGCCCGGCCGCCAGCCTATCACCGCCCGCCCCTCCTCTCCGCCCGCCCCTCCCTGAGCGGCTCCTCATTGGAGGAGCGAAATGCCCTTCAAAGAAGGCGTCAAGCTGGCTACCGAGGTGGCCGCCGGGGCGGGACTTGTGGGCTGGGTCGGCGGCCTCGTGCCCCGCCTTGTTCCCCGCTGCGGGCAGGAGCGGCGCCCTCCACGTGACCCGCCACCGGTCACGTGTCGTGTGTGGACTCGCAGCCGCTGGTGGGACGGGAGAGGACGGGCCGGGCAAGCGGTGCCCGGGCGGTGCCCGCCGCTTCCTTGCCCCGCAGCGGGCGAAACGTGCCGCGAGGGGAGGTTACCCCGGCGCTCGGCACCTCCGGCGGCGGCTGGCCGCGCCGATTGTTTACGTGCACCGCCCTTCCATCCCGGGGCTGGTGGGCACCTCCCGCGCCGGCAGGGAGCACCCTGCCCTCTCCCGCCCCTCCCGGTTTTCCACCACGCTGGGGAAGTCACACGCGGTACCCCTGAGCACCCGCCGACCGGGCCCTGCGGGGTCACCGGACCCACGGCGGCCGCCCCGCCCCGCCCCCGCGCGCGCGGAGCGTGCTCGCGCCGCAGGCGGGAGGCGCGCGGCTGCGCGGGCGCCCAGGGTAGCCCCTGAGGGAGCCCGTCGGGAGCGGCTGGAGGAGCGGCCGCGCCAGAGGTGCTTCCCTACCGCTCCCCAAAACCTCCCGGCTGCCGCAGGAGCCCCTCGCCCAGCCTGGGGAGAGCCCTCCGGCGGGCCTCGAGCCGAGGCTTCCCTGGGACTCCCCGACTGCCCTGCTGCCGGGTGGGCTGAGGGCACAGGGGGCAGCGCCTTCCCTTCCTCTTGGTGATGGCCTTTCACTCACCCGCCACCTTGTATTCCTTCAGTTTTGTTAAAGCTAAAACAGTGTTTCTTGGCTCTGGCCGCAGATGTGTTTGATGGCTTTGTTTGCGTGTGGGGCCAGAATGGGCTTCCCTGTCACGGCGGCAACCTGTGCTGCGCTACTGGTGCTGGGTCACGCCCGTATGCTACTTTGGTGCCTCAGCAACAATTGCCCCATGTACATGCTCCGCGGTTTTTTGTGGGGTTTGGCTACAGCATGACTTCAGTGATGTAAAATTTACCCAGCATGACCTGTCGAGGCACCTTTCCTCCACACCAGTGCTTAGAAAGTTTTGTTCCCTGTGCGTGTGCTTTTGGTTATCTGTGTGCGGGTCTGCTTCGAACTTCCTCGCTGAATGCCACCACGATCATCAGATCCCATCTCTAGTTCATTACAGTCAGCCTAACAGGAAGAGCAGCTACTGCCCCTCACATCTTGGTGGTGTTCTCAACTTTAATAATGAGGCTTTTCATTCCATCTTCCAGGCAATTGACAAATATCACCACCAAGCTCTGTGATTTACCTGTCCTTACAGAAAACTAGTGATAGCCGTTTTCTGACTGATGTCATGTTCAGCTTAGCAAGAGCTCTGTGGTGGTTTCAGGTTCACATGTTGGGATTGTTGGCATCTGAAGATGTAATTTCTCCCACACACGTTAAGTTCTCCTACTTGTACAGAAGGCAGTTGGGTTTATTTCCTATGATTTATAACTGGTAGTTCTGTCTTAACTGATAGTTCTGTGTTAACTGGTACTTCTCTCTTTATCCTCTCCCCTGAAGGGAGAAGCCATCTGCAAGCACGCTGTTGCATTAGCTTTTAAGATGACTGGGAAGATTTAACTTAGGCTGAATACAGCAAGTGGTTCCCACAGGGGAGTTCGCCTCAAACAGCAGGCGGATCACAGGAGCGTTGCAGCATGTGTTTTACAACATCTTTGCCACAAAAATCCCCAGCTGGCCATTTAGAATTCTTTTAAACATTATGAAAGCTGAGGACCCAGCCTTTCTTTTCTGAGTTTGTGGACAAAATTTTTTCCTCATTTGTTTGAAATTGTCCTTTCCCTTAAGCTGTAGCTTTTGGAATTCTCTAATGAAGTGATAGTCTTGGCTGTCACTTAAAAAAAATCTACTTTTTATGAGTGCTAGAAAAAACTTGAAATGTGTTTTCCTTTAAGGGTAAGAAACAAGGAAACATTATTTTCTTTTAAATTACACTTATAAAACAATGTCTGTGTAATTTTTCGGGGATATGAGTGAGGTTAATTGTTTAATGGGTTGCACTGTATCAAGGCAAAGCAAAATCAGAACAGCAAAGTTATCTTTGACACTGTTTCTCAAAAAATGTTTCCAGTTCATCACTTTTTGACCACAATTTGAAAAATTGCTTTTCAGGTGAATACCTGGTGACTTCAGGAAACGAAATATTTATTGCTATCTTCACTGGAGTGGTAAGACCACTTCCCAAAACAGCTTTAGGGTTTGGAGGGTGGAAAACTATTAAAACAGCTTTTTCTGGTGTGCAGTGTTTGTGCCTGGATTTTCATAACAAGAAGACTTCCTACCTGCCTGTTTTTCTTTAAAGCACTTTGATTGAGAAATCTGCTGTAGTTAAAAAGTGTATTTTCTTTAAATAATGAAATGTTAGATGTTTTGTTATAAATATTCTTGTTTCTTTGCACTGAGCCTGGCCTGTGCTGCAATACATAGGAGTGTACAACAGGCATTCCAACAGGCCCAGTAACAGCTGTAACTTTGTATTACTGTCACTCACATGAAATTTGTTATTATTGCATCAAAGGGTCACATTCTCAGTCTGAAATTCTGATTCGTTTGGTTGTTCTTTTTGGTGCTTTTTAGGAAGCTTAAAAGATGGCTGCGTTGCAGCACATCTCAGTGGTATGGCAGTGAATATCCCTGTATTCTGGATTCCAATTTCACATGAAATATCAGGTCATGTGCACTTCAAGTTATTGATTGTGGCCTGAGCCCAGAACTGCCTCATACTCTTGAAGTCAATCATTTCTATTGTAAGGCAAGGCTTAGAATGTGAGAGACGGCCTTGGTAGAACCACTATACGTCTAACCATATCCCACTCTAAATACCAGCTATGTTTTCTTCATCTTTTGATAAGTATGTAGGAGTGTACTTATTAATCATTCCCACCAAGGCAAAATGCTGTTCTTCACATGTTTCTCCTTTGAGAGCAAGAATGGGAGAACAAATTGTCTGTGTTCATTATTAATCGTATAGCTGAATGTGATTCTGGGTTAGTACAGTTCTGCATAGGTTAGAATACGGTGTTGACCTGTCACTTGAGAAGAGAGGTGGATTTAAGCAAGGAACACGCAAGTTCTCTGTACCACTAGGAAGGGAGACTTGTGTGGCGAAAAAAGGAAAAGATTTCCACCATGCCTCTGTGGTTTTCATTTTCTCTCACAGGCTGGCCACAGTTTTTGTGTGACTTAAGGAGATCTCTGTTGAGCTCCTGGGAATTAAACCCTCTTGCCAGACAGCAGGGGAATAACATCACAGAGAGATTCCTCAGTTCTTGGATCCCAGATAAATTCCATCCCTGGTGTTGACTGAGAAGAAGATGGAAAGGATGCTTTTGTCCTTGTCTTCGCTCTGAATATTTTGACTCTTGTAACTGATTATTTTTTCAAGTATAATGCATTATTTGTAGCAAAAGTGTATTGAGCTGTCTGTTGTAGTGGACCAAGTTATGTTATATTGCCTACCTAATCTTAATCGGAAGATAATTGATTATTCATTTACCTGGTACAATATACATCTAAGGTTCTGTAAACAATTATCTGCCTTATAAAAATGAATTTAAATTTTTCTTTTAAGACCCAGGCACCGCTTTGGGGCAGTCAACGATATAACATGAATGACACCAGGCACCAGTCTCTGTTCTTTGTCAGTCTGCCAGAGCTACAAAAACTCTGTGCCACTACAGTAACACTGAGTTCTCAGATACCGGAAACTGAGACAAGGAGTAAACAGATAAAGATTTGCAGGTAAAGAATTCTGAGGGTTATTATTTTCAGAAGTTCTTAATGGTTGTTATTCAAAGATTTTATTAGCAGTACTAGAATTAACTGTAATAAACCCAGCAAAATTCTTATCAGCAGTAAACAGTATAAAATAGTTCAGAATAGGGTGGGGGTTTTTTGTGGGGGACTTGCTGGCTATTGGGGAAAAAAACCCACATATATATTTTCAGTGTCATCAGCTAAAACTAACAAGGCCACCTACTTCAAATTAATAAATAGTTAAAATTAATCTGTGTTCATATGCAAAGTTGGAATGCTTTATGTCAGTTGAGACTGAGTGAAAAGAATACTCAGAAAGCCTATATAAGCTCCTTAGGGTTCACCAAGCAGTGTGTCGCTCCCTTTAAATAGGAAAGGGGAGAAATGAGAAATTCTGTGAAAAGGAACACTTTTGAGAAATTCTGCCCAAAGGAACACTTTTGGAGAGTTCCAAACATGCCAAAGGCTTGTAGTCTTCGTCTTAAACCACTATGAGTAGGTTAAGAGCAAGTAACTTGGACTGCTCCAATATATTATACTGAGCCACTGGAAACCACTTAGAAGTGGAATGTATTACGTTTGCAGAAGATGAGGAAAATATATTTAAGCTGAGAAAATCGGGTACAGAAAATTATTTTTAATTTTTTTTATTTTTATTTTTATTTTTTTTAATAGAGAGTTATTATTCCTGCATCAAGACATCCTTTCTGCACCTGTTATTGGAACACTAAATCAAATTTCAGTTCTAATGGCGGTCAGTATCACTGTGTACATAGGTTTATCTAGTTACATACTGTTGCGGATGAGCGGAATGAACATCACTCAAAAGAGAGAAGCAGCAATATGTTTTATTGAGGTAAAATAATAATTTGACAGAGTTCAGTAAGTTTGATAAGCTTTAACAGTGATTTGGCAAGTTTCAGTACATTCGATGGCAAGGTTTATTAATTACTGCATGGAAGAAACGTACAAAGGATAATTGAGTTAGAATGACTCACACAGAGAACAGAGGCACAAAGAGTAAAGAGGACCCTCCTGTTGAGTCTTGAGGTTGAGAGTGGACTCCCTTGCTTTCTAAACTCCTTTTTGGAGCCTAGGTGTGGCTGGATCCAGTCTTAATCTCAGACTTGGTCAACAGTTCATGTCTAATGGAGTTACCCATACAATGTTTATAATGTCTGAGTAGTTACATGGATTAGTAACGCTTCTTAGTATTAATTCAGCATGCTATCAGTCACTTACTGAGGATCTGTCATGGGTAAGGGATCTCTCTGCCTTGGGTAAGGAAGGATCTCTTAGTCTCAGGTAAGGAATCTCTAACCTCAAGAGGTGTCCCTGCTCATGGGGAAAGTCACCTGGCGTGCAGGCCAGCTGCTGTTCAGGGAGAGCTCAAATTGGGCCCATCCTGATTTTGGTATTTATAGGGTGAAGTAGTTGGCTGCTAGTCAGTAGTATTAGACAAGACAGATGTCTTTGGTTTAGCTCTGATATCTTGTTCTGTACTTTGTTTATCTTGTACTTTTGAGTTTCAAAACCACATTTTGAAATATTTTTCAAGACACCTTCACTCCCTCGTACATAAGCCAGGGGCTTTCCAGCTCACAAGTTCACCCCAAGGACGTGAGGCCTGTTGCTTCTTGGTCAGCCTGAACCAAAGTACAGCTAGGAATCAAGCGTATCCATCACACATACATGCATGTTTCTCTAAGAAGTGTTTTGTTTGAGGATCAAGAATAATTAAAATTATGTAATTTATAGCAGACTTCTATTTTTGTGCATTAGTAATGTAGATGGCAGCTTATGTCTTCTACACTTGATGAAATGGCCTTTTCAGATAGTGAACATTTTGTGGAACAGAATGGACTCAATTGGTAAGATGCCACCCAATTCACAATGAGAGCAGTAGGGTCAAATTTCTGCAATTTTGTTTTGAGCAGTCTTTTGCTTGGTTGTTAATGTGTCTTTAGCTGAGATTACACTATGCCTGAACTAATTTTAGCTATCATTCTCCTTTACAATACAGGATATGGTGTTTGCTTTAACTATTCCTTAGCATGATTTTCTTAGGCAAAGTCACTGAGGGACCAGAATTTAATTTATGATTTGCTAAAAGACTCCTTAATTTCAGATACTTGACCTTTTTTAAAAATTTATTTTTAGATACCATTTTACAAATCAGGAATATGTCAAGCCTACATAGAGAAACAAGGAGCTACAGTAAGTGCTGAAATATGTCACAGCTCTTAGGGCTGTTACACTTGTCTTCCATTGCTGTTGCCCCGGATGAGTATTTTTCATAGGACATAAAATTTGCACTGCAGGAGCCAAGTTTCAGGTTAGAAAAGTCTGTGCCATAGACAAAATGTCTCTTATGAATCTGGGTATAGTAAGTATATTTTGTCAGAGTCAAAAGTTTTAAGAAGTTCCTGAACAATTCCACTAGAGCTTTCTGCTGAAGTGGGATCCTAATCCTGCTCAGGGGCGTTGGGCTTCGACCTCGAGGCAATGACAGACCTGTCCTTTGGGCCAAAGTCTTGCAGCTTTCCTGCTGGTGTCACCCCCTCTGCCTGTGCCCTGTAGGTGCCACTGATGAGGGTGTTCAGACAGCTGAACTGTCTCCCCATTCACATTTTGGGTTTACCCAGACTGCATAGGACAGTCTCAGAGAAACAAAATAAAATCAGAGACGGAACCCGTGAGCTTAATAGCTGATATATTTTTAGACCATTATGTGTATACTTTGCTATCTTCTAGTATGCAATGTTTGTGGATTTTCTGAATGTATGTGTGGACGCACAAAAATTGCTGAGTCAAAAGTCTGATTGTAGTTGAAGGCAGTAGCTCTCATGATTTATTTGCACAGCCATTTGGGTGTATTTTTCTTTGTCACAAGAAGTGTACATGCATATCTGGATTAGGAAGACATATACTGTTCAAATATTCTTACTTTACAAAGCTGCTTTATGTTGATATGTTTAACTGAACTGTCATGGTTAGATTTTCCAACACCAGCAGATTAGTAGTACGAAATATATTTAATAACCATGAGCTGCAAGCAGATCCTTCAGCATCTCATTAGAAACATCCTCCTGGAGGTGTATTAGTTAACTGGGTTTAACCAATTTTAATTAATTTCTTCTTCTCAAGTAATGCTAACTGTCACCAGAAAGCTATGCAGGACAGGCAAGCAGTCAGGCAAGTATTACTGCTGGGTGAACAAAGCTACATCATCTGTTGTTCGTGTGATTGTAAGAAAATGTCTCTGGTCTTGAGTTTGACAGCAGAGTTAATGTATGTAAACTTTGGATATTGTGCCTATTGTCTGAAAAGAGATGCATATCTAGTAAAGTATTCCATATAGTTCAATTAATCTTTTCTCCAAGACTATTATTACCCCCATGAAAACATTAAATGAATTGTAGTGCACCTTACTGTGATGACGCATGAAATCTAAATGCCTACATCAAATACTGTGCTGACCTCCTCTTCTTGCCAAGTAGATGAAAAGTAAAAATGTAACATATACTAGCACTTGGCTTCGAGATGCAGTAGCAGTAACTTTGATTAAATTTTGAGTGAAGCCTTTAAAAGAAATCTGTTAAATTATTAATAATGTATTTTTCTTTTCTCACTGATGTTATTAGCTGGAAGCACCACAAGCAGTGAGTCCATCCATTCTCCAGACCTGTCTCTCCTACACACTTACAGCCAGACTTGCACCTGTATGGAACAAGGCTGGTCATCTCTTGGTGCAAGGTATTTAACTGACCTGTTCAGGGATCAAGCATTTAGTTTTCGGTTGTTTATTGTTGCATTTATCTTCGATAATTTAATTTCCATCATTATTTCATTCAGTTATCCTACGGTTTTTTTCTTTGATTGCATTTCTATTGTTCCTCTGTCCAAGTTCGATGATTTAAGTTAACCATCTCAATTGACATATCATTCACTTTTTCATCTTCCTCCTCATCTTTGCAACAGATCAAATAATTATTTCAACTGAACGTAGCATATCAAATTAATAATTTCCAAACCAAATATTGCTGGACAGTAAATGCTTTCTAAAACTTGGGCCTGTTTTTCAGATTCAGACTTTCATCAGTGGCACTTCTGCACATGGGTTGCGTGCATAGAGAAGTGTTTTTCTGTCAAACCATCTCCTCCTACCAAGTTCTGTCTTTCTAGATGGTAGTTCCTTTGCCTGACATCTCTCTACTAACTCCTGTGTAGGATATATGTGAATTACCAAAGTATGGAAAAACAGATGTGTTTCAGCTACTTAATAACAGTAGAGCAATTGTATAGATGATTCCAAATATACATTGAGAAAAGTGTGTATGTTATTGTCTTATTTCCAGTCACAATATTAACAGTATCTTGTTTTCATTCTCTTCAAAATATATAAATCTCTGAATGAAAACAACCTATTCAGGAATAGCAGCTAGAAGTAGTGGGGTAGCTGATAAAAAACTGATTTTAACGAAATACATTGACTAACAGTAATATGACCCTGGTACATGCAGCTTGTCTAACCATATATGTTGCTAAAGCTGGGCAAAACTGATGATATGTGGTAAAATACGTAGTAATACTATACAGATTTGCTGTTGAACTTGCGATATTTATGAACTGTTAGTTAATTAGAAATAGTTCTATGTATAAATTTCTTACTGGGAGGAAAAAATCATGTGTAACTTGCTGTCCACTAATATACCTTCATATATTTTTCTTTTTTATACAAGATGTTAAAGAATCAGTGAAAAGTTAATTGACAGAGTTTTCCTCTCCTTAAAAGGAAAAAACCTTTCAGAATTCATGACACACAAACAAAACTGTGTGATTTCTCTTTTTTTTTTTTTTTTTTCCTAAAGACATTAGGCATATGGTTTAGAAAATAATGTCTATCTATTTTATTTATTAAGGAAAAGATTTTTTGTCGCGTTCAGGAAGGCAAAATGCTGTTGGTAAGTACAATATTCTATTAATGGTAAACTTGTGAGAGCAAGGGATAGTTATGTGCTTTCATACTGCCATGATCTCGGAATTACCAACACAATGTCTTTACATTTTTCATTCTGTCAAAATCCACTTGATAGCAGATGATGTTCTGTATGTAATAGTTGTCAGCTCAACTGCACTTTTGAAAAATTACTCACAAAACCCCTAATTCTTCTACTATTAATCTACAGCTATAGATTGAAGTTTGCCATTTAAAAATTGTGATTATTGCAATTAAGTGCCCTTGCCTCAAATTATGAGTCTTGCAAGTGATGTGAAAGTTCCATAAGAACAGATAAGAAAATGAGCTAAAGTGACTGTCCTGTATATACTATGTTTGCTGTTCACAAAAGTTGAGTCACAAAGCATTGCAAAAATTATGCAGTAATACTTTTATACCAGTATAAAAGTTAAAGATTACATCTGGGGATATTGAAGCCTAAATTTGTAACAGGGACATATGTTGAGGAACATAATACATCCAGTCCCTGTGCTACAGCTTGCTCATGGCTGGGTGAATGTTCTGGAGATGTGTCAATAACTGCTTGCCTTGCTCGTATAGTCTTTCCTATTGACCACTTCTGGATTCGGAATGCTGGGCTAGAGGACTCACTACAGTCAATGGTTATAAGAACCACATTTGCTTTGAAAATGGGTGTTTCTGTATCAAGGATATCAGTATCAAGCATCCAGTTCCATGGGCAGCGTTGAGTTCCTAGGGAGGTGTACTGTATGGATGGTAATTCATTATTATTTTAATTTTTCACAGTTAAATGCACATAATTTTAATTTCCATGCTGAGGAAGACTTGCCTTTTGATTTTCAAATGCAGCATTTTGACTAACAATTATCTTAAATAAACATTTGGTTTAGCTTTCTGTCTAACAGGTGAACTGTAGTTCAAAACAGGGCTTTGTGCTTTGTTTTTATTTTAGTTTTAGACCTCAGTGTAACAGAGAGACAGCTTTGCATCAGTGTGGAGGCTTGCTCAATTCGGTTGCCACCCCCTGAGGTATAAAGCAGTTAGATTTTCTAGGACTGTATTTGTCTTACTAATCTTCATCTTCTTTTCTGTTAGGTGACTTGCAAATAGCATGATGGGATGTCACGTCCCGCTCAGACAAGGGGGACAAGTGACTCAGATTTGCAAATCCCCAAATGGAGCGGACAACAAGTCTCCAACTTCAAGCATTTATTAACTACCCACAATGTACTAATTGAACACACAATAATTGTCTAAGTACATAGCAAGTTGTGGCAAGCAATATAATATGCCTTGCATTTCTCAATGGAAAAAGGAAAAGAGGAAGATAGAGGGAATGGGGGAATACAGATCACCGGTCTGGGTTCCAGCGCTGATCCCACCAGCGAGGGTTCCAGGAGGCGGCTGTCTTTTTCGCTGGCATTCGTCTTCTTCACCTCTCTCCAGACAGCTGGGGGGCAGAGCGGGGGCAGGGGGGAGGGAAAGAGAGAGAGAGAGAGAGTCCTTTCTTCCCCCCTTTGATTTATATCCACTTTCCTTGGGTCTGTCCCCTAGGTCGACCCGCATAGCTACGTATCCCATGTACGGGGAGGGGTAAGGTGTTTCATGGGATGATGTCATTAGCATGATCATGTCAGCCCTCGTTAGCATATTGAGGGGTGTTAACTTTAATATGCATTTTGTGGATAATGAAGCAAAGTTCATTCACCGGACACATGGCCCTTGAAATTTGCACAGGTGCCCCAGAGGAGAGCTGTCCTGTCTCCACAGGGCTCTCTCCCCAGCTGCATCGGGCAGTGTTACCAGCTTCGACCTCCACAGAATGCCCCCTTGACTCATAGTTTTGTCTTGCGAGTGCATGAGGCATTTAGTCAATCAGCCTCAGTTTTTGCTTTCACAGGTTGTTTTTCTTAGTTTCTCACAGGCCTGGTTTCTCATCTCTCACATGGGGATAGAAGAGCTTATTTCTGATTGCATTATGACAGTAATATTCATTGACTATGCATTTGTTATCAGTGCATAACAGCCATATTATAGATATATTGATGCATTCTAGCAAGCATTGTAAAATTGAGATTCTAGGCTAATTAAGAGGCTTTTAAAAAATGCTAACAGAATACAGTAGTGAAGTGTCTTTATGATTCTCGATTTCCTACTAGCAGTGTTTTCTAGGCGGCTTTCACTCTCTCACTGTAATACATAGACGGTTTTGAGTAACATCTTGAAAGTGAAGCTACAGATAAGTTGTCAGTACTAAGTCCCTGTATATAGTTATTCTGGAATCTGCTTAATTTTCTATACAGCTTCCAAAATATGGGAGCAGCCTGGACTATGCTACTTGTAAGCATAATTAATAAATTGTTTAAGAAATTATGGTTGAGGTTGAAACATTACTATCATTTGTGACAGTCATGTCACCTTTGTTGAATATGTCCATACATACAGGGCCATATTTGCCAGACTTGCTGTTTTTTTCCAGAATAAGTATTTCTGATCCAAGCTCTTCTTTCTTAGAAGAATAGGATTCTTCTGTGAATCAGAAGTTGGACAGCATAAACGTTAAAGTTATGTATAGGAATCCAATTCAAAAATGACACAAAGCAATGATAGAAGTGATCATGATATGGCTTCATTATTAATTTGATCAGTTTAATACTTTTCTAAAACAAATGTCCAGATTTTCGTGAAGAAATGCAAATCCTGGTAGACCATAGAGAGAGAAAATGAATCTCAAATCTAAGTGTTTGATTCGGCCCTACAGTCAAGTTTTTTCACATTGTGAAAATGTGCGGTGTTTTTTGACTTCTCACAGGGTGAAACTATGCGTCCCATTAATTCTGCTGCTTGGATCTTTGCAGCTGGTCAGGCGGGGCGGTGTACACAGTTACTAGGCTGTCAAACATGGGTTTCTGATTACAGCTTCAAAAAATGTGCATGGAGGCGAGACAGTTCTTAGCTTGAGAAATTCCTTCTGTTCTCTTACTTATTAAAACATTTCAAATAAAGTTTAAATTTCACTGATTTAAATAACCTTTAAACCTTGTACTTGCATAACTTGGAAGTGTAGGCTCTAAAATAAGATAGCATGCGGTTTGATAATGGGAATATTTTACGAAATAATCCATCTGTGAAAGCTGATAGAATAATAATAATGTATAAACTTCAGTGTATTGTGATACACAACTATTTCTGAAAATTTTAATTTTATACTGCTGTAGAAATATTTGCGAATAACTTTTTTTTTTCTGTTTTAAGTTAGGAGATTTTGATATTTCAGCAAACACCTTAAAGCTGTTTGACAGCAATGAAAATACAGTTATTCACCACCATTCCATATTAAGTAACTGGTGCTATGTTTTGCCAAGGTAGGAGTTTGTTTACATTTCAGCAGAAACAAATATTTCCTGGAATGTTTGCCATACAAATTGTGAATTTGATACTAGTGATAAGAACACTTCTGTTTTACACCCTGTTTCACGTTCAGGAATCTTTGATTTTTACTTTTATGGTCTTAGTGTTAACAGAAAATGAGTAAAATTAACCAGCAAACCAAAAATGACAATTTAACTATTATTTCAATTTTAGTAATCTCTCTGCTATTTCTGTGATATGCAAGAGAGTTAATTTTTCTCAAATATAATTTTAGCAGAAGGTACCAATTTAAAGAAAAAAAAAATATTTATACTTTGCCACAAAGTATTTCTATTTTCACTAAGGGTTTTCATCGTAAAAATATGAGAAGAAATGATACATTTGCTTTTGTTCTGCATTTACTGGTAGTATTACAGACAAGAGAATAGACTTGCAGGTGCCAAGTTATTTTCTGTATTTCAGGAAATATTGCTATTGTTCTGTCATAAACTTCTGAGCTAAAGATACTAGTCTGCAAAACATAAACATAATACATAAATACTTTCAGTGACAAAAATATTTACTTTTTTTCCCTAAAAGCCCAGTATATTTTCAGCTGAGATTTATGACACCCTTTCTAATCATCCCTTCTTTACCTATGCACAGCATGAAAATGGGTCAGATCATAAACATCAGCCACATAATTCCTCCAGAATCTCCTTTCCGTTCATATGAAGAATTTCAGATGCACTGGAAGAATCTGGTAAGAAACAATATACACTGCATTCATTTTCCCCTCCCTTTTTTGTACCTATCGAATTTGTATTTGTAATACATGTTTGTGGTTTTTTTAAGTATGGATATATTCTTCCAGAGGATCTCAAAGAGCCAAAAGTATACTTCAGTGTTTACTTCAAGCCAATAGGGGAAAGGTTCTTTACGTATCCTTTCAGAATTTTTTTGTTGCATTTCCTCTACTACACTTATAACAATGATCTAAATTTTCATTTTTGAATACGACACACTTTCTTCTTCCATAATTTCATAGAAGTCAGTGGAGAATTGTTTCACTAGACAAGTTGGAACAAAATATTTAGTCAAGTCTCTTTGTCCTAGTATTGAATAATAGTAAGTCTAATAGAACAGTTTGCTTCACAGCTTCTGTAAACATGATAATGCCACTCTAAATGGTGATGTAAAAGGAAGAGTTAAATTCCTGTAAAAATATCACCAACAAATATTCGTTTTAAAGATAATTTTCCTGCTAGGAAAGGCTAGACTGAGGATCACTTGTATTGAGTAATCTTTACTATGGTAGGCCAGCATGGTATAGTCGTGTTGGAGTCCTGTAACTTTATAAACTTCAGTCCCTTAAGAAAGTAAGTGCTTCTTTATCATTTTGAAAAAGCTTTAGACATGTTCACGCTTTCTTCTCAATGAAGATGGTTCATAATTATAGAAATGTAAAGAAACTTGTTATATATCCCTGAACACTTATTTAGATACCCTTTAAGTTGCATTCGAAGTCAGCCAGTGCAGTATTTCCCTAGAACAGATTCAGAAAGTGTGTTGAAGTCTTTTCTTTCTGACATGAAGCGTAATCTTTCACATATATGTGGATTTCCAGTAAAGATGACAAGTAAAGCACTTTATGCTACACAGGAACTCTCCAGGGCTCCGGTGCGTATAAGGTTTTTTTCTAAACATATTAATAGCATGTACTTTGTTCATGGTATGAAGTGGTCTTTGTCATATTCAGAACACAGTAAGAGCATAAAACTGTGCTTTTCACAACAAAGAACTATCAGTCATGTAACTTTCAATGAAATGTATAATTAAATATTATATTGCTATCTGCCATTGTTATGTTGCTGTTCACATCACAAATACAATAAAAAATTGGACTTATCCATTGATATGAATATTTGCAATTCTATAGACGTTATTTTACAGTTGGCTATCCAGAACTTTCTCAAACCTCTTCCATAATAATAATAATAAAAAGAGCAACAACAGTAACAGTTTTTAAAATTATTATTACAATTTATTTTTAAAAACAAACCAAGAAAAATACCAAGTTCTGTGGACTTACTGATATAAAAACACTCAAGCTGTAAGATTTACTCCATCGCTGGTGATGGAAAGGAGGCAAGCAATCGAAACTACTTTAATTTGAGACTGTGACAAAAGTTGAGACTCAAAATTTCTTTGGTAGTAGTGTATGAAAGAAGAAATGAAGTAAGTAATTCTGAACAAAAAATAGTGACAGAAATTGGAGAGATTCTAAAATACTATAATCCTCTTCCAGAAAGTAGTTCCTGTTTATGTCTCTTCAGTGATCAAAGCTAGAATGGCTCCTCTTTGTCATCTGCAGTTTTTATAGACATCCAAACTGTCTTTTGCTCAGAATACATATGCTCTTAGAAGTCTTAAGAGATGAGGAGCCCTGTCAGTCAAACTCTCTGCAAACCCCCTCAGAAGGGGAGGCATTACCTAGTGGGAAAGCACTAAACCAAGATAATGGCTGTAATTTAAGTCTTTCCTTCTGAGAAACACGATATTCCTGCATAGTTTATAAACAAAGACTTGTGGGGAGCGAAAACAAATCTTCATTTATAGTGACAACAAAACATTGTTTAAAAATATATTTCATTCTAATTCAAAACAGGGAAATGCATGGTTATACATTGTGATGTATATTGAGTTGATACCATATAGTGATGCATTAGGTGGCACTATCAGATTTTTAAATCCAGTTTATTCAGTTTAGTAACTCTTGTATTGCAGGAAATAAAATCTAAGCATATGAAGCTGGCTGGTGAGATGATTTGTGTAGTATCTCTAACGCAGGCTCCCCCAAAGAAACAGACTTTGCCTGGAATTTCTTCACCATGCAGTATAGAAAACAGCCACTGGATGGAGCGTTTGATCAAAGAGCCAGAAACACACACTTTTTGGACTAAGGATACGGAAGAGGTTAGCATTGAAGCAACTGAAAAATCTATGAGTAACAGGCAAATACCGGGAGTACCAGAATTACCAGTTGTGAAATCTTTAGGAATGCCTGTAAATTCAGCCTTTGAACTCCCTCCCGCAAAAGTCAGCAAAATTATACCGATTTTTAAAGGAAAGTTAATGCAAATGAATGGAAAGATCACAAATCAAATGGATGGGAAGAAAAGAGAACATGCTGAAAGACATTCACCAAGAAAAATTATGGGTGTTTCATCTTCTATGCTGCCTGCATGCAAGTCCAGCATAACTCATGTTTACAAACCCGTTAAAAATATGTTAATTAAAAGTCCTACTCATAGCAGCATACTTCAGGTAACGAATGCAAAAACATATGCAAAACATGGTATACCTGTATTTCAGTGGAAAAGAGAGTCTGGTGGACAAATGGCTAATTCCGATGTTTCTCATAACTCAGCTTCAGGTGGGAATTCAAGTGAAGTCAATTACAAAAAGGCAAATTCTCCTTCCTTTCTTAAGAATGTTGGGTCAGCACTTCAGAAATCAAGCATCAATCTGAGTCTGAATACATATCCATCTCCTTCTTCCAGTGCAAGAAGGGAAAAAAAGTTTGCAAGTCAAAATACCATGCAAGTTTGTGAGAAACAACACCAGTCAAAAAAAATACCTTTGCAGATTTGTAACTTAGACAATGAAATGACAAATTTTGGCTTATCACAGCAACAGACAAAGAGATCAAATGAAGGAGCGGGGTTAAATATTAATGAATCTGTCTTAAATGATACCGTGTGTATTGCCAAAAATGAAGAAAATAAAGCAGCATGCCATTCTAAGGACTACAGTGCTACGACAACCAGTCATCATTCCAAATCGAACTTTGAACAGGTATGGCTCATTCTCCCTGGTTCTCACAAATTCAGGCTATTCTAAAACAATGTTAAGCAGTAAAGAGCATGACTTTCATCATGTTCTACCATCATTCTTAATATAGTTTAAAATTTCTACCATATAAGTTAATGTTAGCCACCCACTCCTGCTATTTTTATGAAAGGGATGCTGATCTACTGTGATGTCTGAGATATACACTTTCTTTATTTGGGACTTTTAAGGTGGGATAATTAGTTTTCCTTTCTTTATGACAGTTTATCAGTTTATCAAGGTTTGTGTGAGGTTAACATGGTGAAATTTTCAGTGTTCAGTCTGTCTTCATATGAAACCAGACTAATGAACATCTCTTAGAAGGAATCACAA
The DNA here is from genome assembly GCF_965140245.1 of Athene noctua. NCBI lineage: Eukaryota > Metazoa > Chordata > Aves > Strigiformes > Strigidae > Athene > Athene noctua. The sequence continues at coordinate 64,174,500 of NC_134038.1, forward strand.
ACCTCATCTATCACTGCCGTGTGTGTAAGGCATTGTGCTGTTAGACAAACATGGAAGTTTTGCAAATACAAGTTTAATTACCGTTTCTCTAAAAGCACAAGTTGCAACAGGAAGAGTTCCTACTGGGCATAAGGAAAAACAATTTTCAGAGTGAGAGTGGTTAAGTACTGGAATAAGTTGCACAGAGAGGTTGTAGAGTTGTTACCCTTTCAGGTTCTCAAAACTTGACTGGATAGGGCCCAAAGCAGTGTGATCTATCTTTGAATTTAGTTCTGGATTGAGTAAAAGTTATGATTAGATGACAGCTTGAGATACTTTACAACCTACATTTTCTATGATTCTGTCTGCATATCAATAAAATATATAGCTGAGCTGATTTCAGTGCAATTTTTATGAGGATGATATCCCACAGGTTTGGCACATGGATGAAATGTGTTGTGCTTATCAATTTTTTCATCTATAAAATGTAATCTGGTAGGTTATTTCAGCTTTGTGTTATGAGGGCACCTTTTGAGAAAGCAGGTCATTTTAACAAGTAGAAAAATGCTGAATTTTTTTTTGCTAATGAAGGTATAAACGTCTATACTTTAAGGTGCTTATAGGGAATGAGTATCCGACATGTGAAACACTGACCTCAAAACTGACTTCATCAATCAAGGAGAGCAACATGGAAGCATCTGTAAAGAAAGGTTGTGCCAGAAGAAGGCAGGTAAAAAACCCTCACACATATATCCCTTAATCCAGGCTACAAGGACCTGAAGTTTAAGATAAAAAAGAAATTTTAAATTTTTTCATTTTAGCATGTTCCAGTTAAAACAGGGAGACCAAGAAATGCTAGCCTTAACCCATGTAAAATTAACCTTAGCCATTGGTTATGTTATTGTTACTTCAACTGTGCATTTAAAATATTTGTCTCCTGCAAAAGATACTACTAAAATGAAAATGTTTAATGATGTTACTTAATGTAAATATGTTTCTGATTCTACAGAAAATGGTTTTATCCTGCCCAATATAACTATGGGCATTTTCAGTGGCTCTGTGTCTCATCTTAAGTGCTTGAATTCAGCAATGTCCTGTAGAAATTAGTTCCAAAAGCCTATTGGTAACTGAGAGTTTTTAAAAGTTACATTCTCTTAATTATTTAATATATTTAAGTTGTTATTTTATTACTAGATGGGGTCAGCAGCAGCAATTAAATAAGTTCTTCATAATGATCATTTTTTGTAATACTTTTTCCTCTGGATGCTGCTCTAATGATAGTAGTGTGTACTTTGAAATTCCTCTTCAAAATATTTTTTCATTATTCTTAAATATTGCCTTTGTCTACCACTGGGCTACACTTCTGTTTCTAAATATCAGATCTTTAAAACTCAGTTGTATCTTCCATCTTCTTCTCCTTAGAACCACATTCTCTACCCAGAAATCAGGCCCATTAGAAGGAACAGGTCCCAAGTCTCACTACAATTGTATCTTCTTATACAAACATGTATGCATTATTTCAGCTAACAGCCAGCTGAAAGCACTGTCCAATGCTGTACAATAACTCTACAGAATAAGCCAGGAGGAAAAGTTGCCTGCATTTAACACAACACAACACCCTTTTCACCCAGGTTCCGTTGCCTTTTATTTTTCATTTCAAACATGACCATCTGAGGTCTCGTTACCCATGGTCGATCTGAAGTACCTTTGCCTAGTCACATGTTGCAATATATAAACTTACCTTGTCAACACATGTTGATTAAGACCTTAAGAACATGTATCCATAATTCAGATTCTTCCACTTAATTTGCATTTATTGACATTAAATTTTATCTGTCATTTTTTCTTTTGTTATGCTTTTCAAGCCAAATACAAGACAATTCTATAACTTTTAATGGCAATTAAAAGAGTACAGCCTGTGCTGTCTGTGCGGCTCAGAAGGGGCGGGTAGAGCAGCCTCAGGGGCCTGCTGGAGGAACACACTCCTACCCTAGAGCTCAGGCTACAGCAGGGAAGAGGGGAGCTGGTGTGGGAAACACCAGCCCAGCTGCTCTGAGCTGGGCCCATCCAACTGCAGCTGGGAAAGGCCACAACTGAGTCTGTAGTTCCCGGCCCAGCACTGCAGCACTACAGCAGTAGAGTCAGGATCAGTCTCACAAAGAAGAAAAGAAGAACAGCAACTAAAAATAACTGTGGTTATAACACCCCCTGGGGTCTGAGTACTGCAGGGAGACTTCCACCATGATACAGATTAAGTGCTGAAGTCCTTTGCCTGCCACTGGGAATGGCTCAGCCACACTAGGGCTCATGAGCATGGAGCTAACTCTACACCTGGAGCAGATGGACAAGCGGAGAGCTTGTAGCTGGTCTGGCTGCACTGCGGGGATGGGGAAGGGGCGCCAACCTGTCCTAGTCATGAGGCGCACGTGCCTGGGGATGCCATTCCTCTCTCTCCAAGCAGGCTGTGAGTAGCACAGGTACCGGCCGGAGCCCTGCAAGTTACTTTTGGGAAGCGGCAGGCAACAGCAAGTTCTGTCTGCTGGCCACACTGCCAGTGCAGCACTGCTACTGCTAGAGCCAGGTGAGGTGGATGCACAGCTCTAGAGAAGCTTCAGTTGGAGTCTCAGAACAGGAGAGGGACCTGTCTATTAACTGGGGTAGAGATGGACTCTCCAGTGCTCATTAGTCTGCTTCCTCCTCTCTCCAGATTAAAATACTGTGGTTCTGACTGAGGACGCTGCTAAACACTTCTCTGAAGCTTTTGTCATTATCTCAAGTTTGGACACCAAAAGGATCAGCTGGCTTTGAAAATCTTGGTTGCCAGCATGTAAAAGGGTATATTCAAAATAGCTCTCATTTTAATTATCTACCCACTGTACATATAAACATACTTTACATTGATGTTGGAAAATAGAAACTTTATTATTTACTTCTTGTATCATTCAACTAAACATTTCACTCAGAAACAACTTTTCAGTTGAGCTGTTAGCTTAGTATTTCTGCTTTGTTTGCTTTACTGTTTTTTGCTTTTTTTTTGTTTCGTTGTTTTTTGTTAACAGAAGGAAGAAGGTTATTCAAAGTTAAAGAAAGCCAAAAGAAGTAAGCCTTCTATTTAGGATGTTCTGGAGTACTGAAAGAAAACTCAGGGTATGCTTATTACAAATCTGAAATATTTTTCTTTATTAAAATAATATCATGTCTGTAATAGTTCCTGCCCTTTTGAATCATAATCATATCAGCTGTCTCCAAAGGAATACACTTTACTAAACGAATGGCTTCTACAGCAAAATAACGAGGTATCAGAACCTAAGATTCTTGGGTTTGTTGGACACTAGCAAATAAAGCTTTGTGCTTTCTTGGTTAAACAACATTAAATACAAAGGCATGTTGTACTTAGTAGAATTTAGAATTTGGCTAAAATTTGTGTTTTGATTGGCCGATTTTTCTTTTAGACAAAAATAAACCTGGTTTTTGTGCTGCTGAGTTTCTTTTAAATCTGAGCTGAAGTTAAAACCATAAACCATTAAAGTGAAGCTATGTATATAATATCTATACATGAAATGGGGTGGCTAAATGCTTTTGTGCTGCTAAAATCTAATCTGAGGACAAAATGGTCTGTCATACAAAATGAATAAATTTAGTTTTGTGGCCAGATATTTCAACACACATCATAGGTGGTTGTCAATAATAGTCTTGCAGGATAGAACAAGCTTTTCCTTTGAATATTCCTTTGAATATTAAGGGTACATATAGCATATGAAACCCACCAGTTTTATTGACCTAATGTCTATCCCAAGTTATCAGTAGTAAAACATGCAGGAAGGAGTAGCCTATGCAGTTAACTGTTTCAGAGATAAATAGAAGTGTATTTTTTCAAATGAAAATATTGATGTAAGCAAGATAGTCAGACAGACACAACAGCACAAAAATGTATATTATACAAAACAAATTGGAAAACATAGCAATAAGGAAGATATAAACTGTGTATCTTTTAACCTGCCTTTTGGATTCAATGTGATAACAAGTAGCCAAATGTGCGCTTTGTCTCAGAGATGCACTTTATGTCCTTCCTTTCTTTGCATCCATAAATTTCCTCCAGTGAACATATATATATTATATATATATATATATATATATATCTCACTTGTCTGCTTGCCCTGAAGAAAGTCCATTGTATGGATGGAAGCTTTCCATATACTTCAGTATTCAGCATATCCTGTTCCTGGGTCTAGCATTTCATCTCTCCTGCTTCAAGCCAGACAGTTCAGGCATGGTCCTTCTTCAGAGGTGATCTGTTTTAGTGATTCAGCATAGAAATCTCTAGGTCCAAATTCTGTGACTTTCACAGAGGACTGATGAACAGAAATGGTGCCTCTGAGAATGATCAGAACTTTACTTCTTTACTTAAAGAAAAAAAATCTTTTTTTTTTTTTTTTCTTATTTATGAGTTAAATGCCACAGGATCAAATTGATTGAAGTAGGCAATGCTTAAACCCTGGAGAGGAAAAAGTGTCTTCCATAAAGTATTTAAAATATGATTACTAAGAATCCCATTGGTACAGGTTCTTCATTGGTGCTGATGATTTTAAAAGAAAACTAGAGCTAAAATAACTTCTGCTATTGGATCAGTGCCTACAGTTTTGATTCTGAAACGCTTTGCTCAGATTTCTTTATTATGTATTGCATTCAGAGTGCATGTTTTCATTTGAACACTTGAGAATTACTTGTAAGTTTTCAAATTTGCTGTGTAGCAAGATTTATGGATGAGAAGGTCTTATAATGGAATTCAATGATGTAGTCAACGGGAAGGACTTGGATCTATAATTCATGACAATAAAAACTTTTTTTACAATTATCTTGCAAAAAGGGTCAGTTTTTATGACTATTGTGCCAAGCTGCACAGCCTCTTAACTTGACCAGGAAATCACAGAATAATACGAATTTTCTTCTTGGTTTTGATGGTGAAAATAGTGTGTATGTTGATAAAGCAGCATAACAGAAGTATTTAACATTTTAAGGAGTTGAACATTTGATTCTAATACTTAATCATTCTCATTCATTCTGGTTTTACCCACATGCAGACAATCCCCACTCTCAGGAGGGGTATTTGGGCTTTTCTTTGTCATAAAAAGTGTAGCTGCGTACTAAGCATGAGTTTGAGATACCTGCCTCCTGCCCCCATATTTAGGGGTCTGGACTACTCTGGGTACATTGTTCTTTTTCAAGGCCAGTGGAACCTCCAGGGCTGCTGAAATGACCAGCCTGTGGGGTGGGGGCAGAATATCAGCTGCTGAGTGAACTCTATAAAGTCTGTTGAGTATATCTACTAGATTTCCATTGAATTTAAACAAGTTTCGACATCTAACACATGTAGACAGCTAAATGTAGGTGGTCTAACTCTGGTGGAGCTCAAAACCATCCCAAATCAGACTTGAACAGTTATTCAGTTTAAATAACACTAAATAACATATAGCACCAAAACTGATTGTAATATTTTGGGGGCCTTAAATTTAAAAACTCAGACCTAAGAGGAAGCATAAATCTGGGCATAGTACCATAAATTTATCAAGGGGAGAGTTCTTTCTTGTTCTGTATAAAAATACAAACATTTACCTTGAATGCCCTAAATTCAAACTTTGTAAACAGAATGCAAATACAGATGTGGAAATACAGCAACTTTTTTTGCATATTAACCATACAGTTTTGTCTTTTAGTTTCTTCCGTGATCTAAACATTTTCTATGTTTCCCTCCATGCAGGTTCCCAAAAGGGCATTAACATACTTGAGGATCTCTGAGCTTTGTGAATTTTGCTTTATTTGACAACATTGGTACCTGTTCTGGTTGAAAAACTGAGGGTTAAGTACATACAGTTAAGTGAATCTATGTATCAACAACTACTCCAGACAGTTCAGGTTAATAAGCCTCTAATGAATTTGAAAATTTAGCTAACTGCTTAGTTTTTGAATAACATTCTGTCTGTCCTAGTACTTACTTACACACTTAATCATTCTTCCAAGTTATTTTGAAGTTTCAAGTCTGTCTTTTGATGATATAATTATATTTAATTATTTGCTACAAAGTCTAGGCCTCTTTGTTTCATCAGTAAAACATTCCTAAATAACTTTTCCTTGTCAAGTCAAATGGTTAGAAAATTAAAAGTACATTTTTTCTTAGGGGAATAATCTGAAGGCTGGATTTGATCAAGCTTCTTTAATTCTTGTTATAATTTTTAATGAATTGCCATTTTCAGAAATGAAACTGTTCTGTAAAAGAGGTTTAAGTCTAACTGATAACGCCATTCTTCAGCAGTTCATGCAGAATGTGTATAGCTGCCCTCTGAGTAATTTTATCAGCATACATATATCTCCAATGACCTACTTCAAGGTATAGTTACAAATATATATGCATACATTATTGTTGCCCCATAATCACTGTTTTCAAGTGAATATTATTGTGTTACCTGGAAAATAAGATTCAATTGGCACACTAATTCCTAAACTCAAACAATATACAACTGTAGTTTACCACTTGCTTTGGATATACATTTGCAAAACTTTTTTCCTAAAGTAATTGGTACAATAGAACTTTATGTGCTTTATGAAAACCTTTTAAAGTTTATATTGCTATAGCTGTATTTTTATTTACCTGATTTTTCAAAGTGGGATTTTGGCCTCCTACAATGACATCTTTCATTTTGTTGTGTTTGGTTTTTTTTTTTTCTCAAATGGTGACTGTTAACATTAGCTCTAATTTAATGGTACCAGTGCTTAAAAGGAAGTGGGCACTTCAACAACATGTAATTTTCTCATATGTAATACAAAAAACAGAAAGCAACATAAATATTACAAAAATCAGAGCAATATGCTCATCAAGAAATCAAATTATATTTACATTTTGTCTGGATATTGGTATACAAAGCTACTTTTCTGATGCTGCAGATTAGTTATCCTTTCATAGATTTGACTGTGTAATTGATCTTTTTCTTGTCTTACAATGAGAAAAAACCTGTGGAGCAGTTGCATTTCTGCTATGCTGTATAAAATAGGGCTTTATCTGATCTGTTTCCTGTTGTTGTTTTTTAAATGCTCCTGGTTGCCACATTTGCCTTGTACTATAACAGAAGTAATTTTGCATTATTCTTTCATTTTCAAATGTTTACATCATTTTGTATTATCTACTATAATACTCAAAATACAGAAAATTTAATTATTGCCAATCCAGTTTTCATTGAAAATAAAGTATTGAATTATTAATTCATGGTAAATAGCTGAATACTTCCTAGTCTAAGCTGTAGAGGAGGACCCTGTTAGTCTACCCCACCCAGCCACTCCTTGTAAATGTGTAGTAACGTGTTGATAGTGAGTGGAAACATGCTGGGTGCAGGAGTGGTGGTGGAAATGCCACTAATGGGGAGGAAGGATTAGTGCTGTGGCTGCCTTTGGAGGATTTGGTGATGCTAAAGGCACCTTCCCTGCTGCCTTACCCTTCATTCTTTCTATGGACGGGCTGTAAAGCCCATCTGTTTCTCATTTTAATCAGTTCTGACTGACTGGGCAGAATACCCTCACTTCTGGCAGGTACACGAAGGAGGTATGTCAAAGCACAGGAACCCTTGATGTCTAGGATCACCTGGAGTCTCCATGTGTGATGTGTGCAGGCTTGATAAAGGAACAGACCCCTCCACCTGCCCCAAAATATATAAATCTACATCAGGAACAAGTGCAAATGTAAAAGGTTAAAACAATCCCCAGGTGTGAGAAACTGGTTAGACGTCAACTGGCAGAAGATATCACCTGCCCTTTGACACCTACTGGGTTTTGTAGTGGTTTATAGTTTTTTCATCAGTTTTCAAATCATCTGATTCTATCTCTAAATTGATTCAGAGTTACATTTTCAAAAGCTTTCTCTGACCACTGTATTAGAGGCTTCAGAAAGCTTCAGTTGAAGAATTTATAATAAGTTAATATTATTTAGTAAATACGCACTTCCAGAGAGTGATCTTTCCTCATATTTTCATAGTTTGACAGTGTTCTTTCCCTCCCTAGTCTTCGCAGCTGTAAGCCACAGGGATTTCTTACATACTTCAAATTGTCATATGCTCAAGCACTCTTCAAATCTGAACTTAGAAATTTACAAATTATTTTATAGGTGTTTATAAAGCAGGGAAGCTTACTGGTTAGTTCTTTCACTGTCAGTTTTGTACCAGCTTGTGGTTAATAGTTGGTTTAAAAATAGAGCAAGACCTCTAAAGCTACTATGTCACTATATCACAAAATAATTTAGTAAATACAGCAATTTAAGGACTTTGGGCTGCATGGATGACATGCTCATCCTAGCTTCATGGAGAACCATGAATTGAGGAATTCTGTGGCATCTCTTGTACTAGTTCATGAAAATGTTATGTCCCAGCCCTGAAAACAATACAGTGCTCTGTCTCTCTGTAAAACTGTGTAGTTCTGCTGGCCCACGGACAGCACAGAGCAGCAGCTCAACCTCTCACCTAAAAATTTGCAGCCAGGATGAGCAAGTATGTTTTCTCTGGGATCTGTGCAGAACTTGATGCAACCTCTGAACAGCTTAATCCCCCCAGGGTAGCATTAGAATCTGGGATAAAGCAGTCTAACTTTGCTGGAAAGTATGTGAAAATTTTTCCCAAAGAGCTTACTACTCCACCAGGAACATAGTTTCTTGCAATGATTGGTTTATTGTTCAAAACAGTGACAACAAATTTCTTATTAAACCCAATTTGTAAAACGGATTTAAGCTTGCTCCAGCAAGAGAACAAAACTATCAGCAGCTAATTATGTCTGATCTTCTTGCAGGATGAAGCTTCTTGTCTGGGATCAAATAATCCCTTTCAGGAACAGATAGAGTTTTGTTCCAGTGTGAGAGCCACCCAATATGTGTGTAAATATATATACACACACATATGTATATGTGTAAAAGCATATGTGCATGTATACACACATACATACATATATAGCTATGTTCCATCACAGATATTTAAAAAATATGCGGAGTATGTGTAATGTGAAAAATGTTGTCCTAGTACAGAGAGTTCAGATTGGGCAGCAGCATTTGGTAGTTCTTGTTGCCCAGTACCAGGGGGTGATGTGCAAGGGGTAATTTTCATTTTGTCACCCTGATTCCCTGTCCACGACACAAAACTCCATTTACATCGATGGGCACAGGCTGACAAAGCTTAGCTGGTTTTGACTGTGCTGTCTCTATCAGTATATGAGCTTAATTAAATACCATTACAACATCAACTACTATTTAAATAAATCAACAGTTAGCCAAGTGTGCCAATAGTTGCAGCTTGCAGTGTGCCTATGGTATGAATTCTTGCATGATGCCAACTTAGTAGGTGAAGGTAAAGCTTTCACTCTTTGCTCCATGACAGGACCTACCTGTTCCAACGCATGGGTCTGGGAGTTGAAGAGGGCAGCTGGGCAGGTGATCCAAAGTTGAACCTTAACATAAATAAACATAAAGCCTGTGGTTATGTGCTTTTTAGCTCCCACAGTCCAGTAAAGTGCATTTCCCTTAATTATGCATGATATCGCAGCACAGATTTTAGCAAGAATAAACATTCGTCTTACACAGCAGCTGGCCGCCTGTCTCTCTGTTCAGCCGGTGAACAGTACCAGGGAAATCAGCTCAGACTGCTCAGTGCCAAAGTGCTTTCCAGAATGAAAATAAGAAGGGTTATTCCACTGGGAGGTGCTAGCAAAAGATACCAATGCCTACACATCCAAAAGAGTTGCAGATAACTATTTAACTTTTTATGTTACCTTTTTTATTATATTATGCAGTAGAAAGATTTTTATTGCAACTGGAGCTGCATGGCTCTGGGATATTGCAAAGCAGATGAGGTGAATGAAGCAAAATTAAACCTCTGCTGAAGAGGAAAAAAGAGCGATAAGTTATAATTTTAAATGATAACGTGTCATTTTCAGTCTTCAAAAGAAAAATGTATCAGAAAATTAATTTCTTTTTTTACCGTTCATACTGTGGAAGATCATACGGAAAGAAGAAAAATGGACCCTCTGTAAAGCAGACAGCATTCTGCAGCTTACTGTGCATCTTTTAAACATATGTGACCAGCATTGTAAAGATCTGAAATTTGTGTAAATTCAAACATTTGTTAACCAGGAAATTTCTTTAGTAGTCTTTCTATTGAAAGAGAGACTTAAGTAACACTCAGTTCCATAAGGTTTTATTTTCTGGGCGATCAGAGACTTTGAAGGCTGATGAAAGCATTTCATTTTATATCAGATCCCACATCTCCTTTAGGAATGCCCTCACTAAAATGCCACCCAGACAAAATGAACACTTTGTCCTATTGACCAAACGTGTGTTATTATTTTTCAGACTTATGGTACTCATTGAATATTCTGCCTATGTGTCGGTTGTTTTGGGGGTTTTTTGTGTTTTTTTTTTTTAATTTTAGAAAGAATAACAATAAAATCTGAATTCTGCACATCAGTGTGAGTAAATGCATTCCAGTAATGGAAAACACACAACTCCCAATACCGAGGCACCCGGCCAGCCTGGCTTGGTATTAAGCATACATTTTCATTAATTCTCATTTAGAGATGAATTGATTGGTGTTAGCAGTGTAAGCTCAGGTAGGTGAACCACCATTCAGATGTAAAGGAAAAAACATCAGTTTCATGACTTTGCCTGTACTGGGGATACTGGGTGTGTGTATATCCATCGGCTATTGGCATGCATGCATCTACTTAAATCTGAGGCCCCAGCTGGGTGAGGGATGCTGAACTGTACTCCCTCACATCCTGCGCTCCCCTGGCAGAAACAAATCTGCTGGCCCTTGGGTCAGAATGCTGATTTTACCTACTTTCCCAGGCTTTTTCTGGGCTGGAGAGAGCTGACTGGGTGGGAGTGGGCAATAAATTGAGTTAAATCACAGAGACACTCCTTTAGAAAGCTGGTTTGCAAGTTTGACATATGACTACAGAGATTAATTAATTTTAAATGAGTTCAAATTAAAAGGCTAAAAGGTACTTGCTTTCTGCATTGTTATTTAGTGATAATAAGACAGCGGGAATTTATCATAATTATGCTGGGAGTGTCAATACTCTGAATGCTGTATACATCTTTAATGAGGAAAGTTCTCATCTACTTGGATCTTTTAAAATATTACTGGAAAGTTTAAAAGGTGCTGTAGAAGAAGGTTTTTTTTCTTCTTGGCAGCTTATAATACTTGGGTTTTTTTCCAAACTTCCATTAAAAAACCCCTTATTTTAATGCTATCATATGGAATTTGTAACCCAAGCTGGAGATCTAAAGCGGTCTTACTGGCGGTTGGAAAGGAGAACACAGAGTGGAAGATCTCACAGAAAGTGTCTGCAGATTGAGTAGAAAAATAAAGATACACAGAAGGAAAGCTTTTTTGGTGAACAAGCCCACTCCCCCATACATCGAGGGCATACCCATCTAGCTGGAATCTCAGCTGAACCTACTGAGTTGTGCGTCAGTAATGAGATAACATTGAAATGATGCATCATTAATTTTTAAGACAGCTACTGTTAGAAGTAAACTATCAGACTTTGTGAGGAGTGTAATAGACCTGTCAGGGCTACATTTTAAACCCACAACATTTTTATTTTCATGTCTCTGAAGAGTCAGTATCTGTTTAAGTTACAGCAATGCTCATTTATTGTGCAGTTTCACACAGTACCCAGGGGAAATTTGATGCAAAGTTTAGCTCCTTCAAATGGACTGCACATGCCTACTACTGCATAATCAGGGTAAGTATTTTCAGAATAATTCAGAATAATAACACAGCAGCCTTTTAACGTGTTAATTACAAAAAAAAAAAAAAAAAAAAAAAGGTTAACATAGAATGCTCCAAGTAGGTTTTTTTATGTTTTTGTGAACATAGGATAAATTATTTATGGAGTAACTCACTGTTTCCTCAAGTTATAATACATTTTATTATCACTTTTAGATATAACAGTCATGTAAACTCAGAAGGTCTGTAAAAATTTGGAAGTCACATAGCATCTGGCTATGATGCTGTTCTGATGAGCTTAGACTCAGACAGGAAAAACTCATAGTTGGAGGCATGGGCTATGGATAGGAATGGAGAGATGCTAAGTATCAGAATTTATAACCGATTCTAGGTCACCTGATTCCCACTGAGTTCTTCGTACCTTTTATTGTGTCTCCCTTTATCATTATGGTGGCACTTCTGTTAAAGCTAATTAATCAGTCATACTGAATTCTGTGTCATTTTTGTTACTCCCCTCTCCCACAAGTTTATTATGCATGCTCAGTCCAAAGGGGTGACTCACTGCCTGCATCCAAATGAGGGTCTTCCCACCTCTGCCTCATGAACTACAACGTGCTTAGAACTTCAGTGTGAATAATGCACTTTCGGGAATGCTCTAAAGAAAGTAATTAACAGGGCTGGCTTTCATTCCTATTTGGGCATGTTTGGGCTAGCAACAATTTTCATACAGTTTAGGTTGTTCACTCCTGCTTAATAGGACAGATGTGATTAAAGGCATTCAGACTGTCAGAGCCACATGTCCTTTGAAAAGGGAATCTAATAAGAATTGCAGTAAGCTTTATTTTTCCCATTACGTCCTTTTGAGATTGAAGGTATTTCATTCATAGCCATACACATTAGATTTCTTTTATTTCTAACTTTCATTCTTGGGGGAAGAAAATATTTTGACTTACTTAAACTAAAACTGTGAATATAAGTATTCTGCTCATATATTTGCTCATGTCTTTTTTATCCTTGTTCTTTCTTTCTTCATCTTCCATTGCTTCTTGGTTGTGCTTAAAACCTGTTGTCTCACAAAGCTACACGTTCCTGTTCATGATGACGTTTTGCTGTTCTTTGCTGCTTACTGCTTTTCCTCTTGCTCTGTTCCTGAGTGGGTCACCCACAGCCATGGTCCCTTGGGGTGTCCCTGCCCCAGGTTGTCTCTGTCCCTGCCAGCATCTCCCTGGCCAGGCGTGCCAGACCAGCTGAGCGGTGCCAGGACCAGTTTTGCTTGCAGGCAAGCATTCACGTGGTGGCAGGACAAAATGGCTGCAGCCCCCCTTGGACAGCAGGACCTTGTCTCCTGTCCCTCAGCCTCCCCCATCACACTCAAACATGGTTTCCCATTCCTGATCTCCCCCATCAGCAGCATCAGCAGAAGCAGTGGCAGGGCGATGTGACCTGTGTGTGTGTGCCCGGTGCTCCTGCGCCTGCAGCTGCAGAAGGCACCTGCCATGCTCCCATCCTCAGACTCAGCCCCTATGTCAGTTCTGAGCAAGCCAGTGCTTCCCACAGCCACTTTATACAAGGTCAGAAAAGATCTTAGCAAGAATGGTCTTTGTTTAATGCAAACTATTTCCTCTAAGGTGCTGATCTTGTTCGGTACCTGGGCCCTGGCCAGTCAGTTGCCTCCCCTGATGTCCTGATGCCCATCCCTGTCTTGCAGTGTTTATACAGGTTGATTGATGGTGCTGCGTGAGTCTCAAGGAGCCAGTTCCTTCCTGGGCCAGGCACCAACTAATTCTGTCTGTCAGTTCATGAAAGAAATCTACTTCAACCAGCCTGGCATGCCCCAGAAAGTCAGACAGCACCAGCGTCTTCCACAAGACTTTCTCTCTCCTACAGTCTTACCCCAGTCCAATGTTTTCTTAGTTTTCCAGCCAGAAATCTCTGTCACTAACCTGTGTTTTCTTACCCCTGTCTTGGCTTCCACATTGCCCAAGCAAAGATTCAGGGAGGACCAAGAAGTTTGCCAGTTGTCTATTCTTCCAAGATTTGCTTTGAAGGGATCTTTGAGATAGGGACTTCGAGACTTGTCCTTTAGAGCTGTGGCTTTTCTAGGGTGCCGAGGGTGAGGGAAAGCGCTGCTGATTTCAGACAGATGATGCTCTTCCCCTGACTGCACCACCATCTTTCTTCCAGCTCCTTCATCCTTTTAATGGAATGATGAGTGATCACTGCCAAGAAGTATATCCCTCCAGTTGTATATATGGATATCTGGAAATTGATCCTGTAGTATCCCAAGACAGGGTGACGGATATACCAGCAAAACCACCCATCCCTGCCAGAGCTAGTGTTGACACAGAAGCCATCTAACAAGAAAGTTTGTGATGGCTGCACCTACTGCACAGCTTAGTTCCCATTAGGCACTACCAGAACTACCCGATGAGTAGGTATATGAAGGATGTGAAGGCTAAGAAAAAACAGAGAAGGTGAATCCATCACTGACACTAATCAGTAGCCCTGTGCAGACCTTCAAGCAGTTAGTTTCTCTGTTGTGAAGCTTTTACTCCTTCCCTCTTTGCCTTCTTAAAGAGGCTATTCTTCAGACTTGCTCTTAGTGACACCCCTGACTACAAAACGCTCTGCAGTGGGTTTTCTTGGACTGAGCATGGTTTCTTTTGCTTTTTTTTAGAAAAGCAGATAGCCTTGTTTGTCCTTCTCCTGCCACGGCAAGTCTTATCACATCCTTCATGGTGGGCCTGGCTTCCAGAATATCCCACACTGGACTGAGATTTCACAGGGCATGGAGGCCATGAGAGTTCACTTGTTTGCAGTCCTGTTGCCTAAGTCTGAGCAAAGCATGAGAATGAGGAAAACAAAGGTGTTTTTAACTGAGGCAATACCAGTCGATGTTGTTCTTTACAATGGAATAACATCTACATCTATGCAGGGTGCTCAGGGAAACCTGAGGGTGCAAATACTGATTGCTCCATTCAACACCAGCTTCTGGCTGCCGGTGGCTAGTGTGGGGAGCTCAGGATTGGATTTCCCCACCTCTTCCCTTTTTGTGTTATGTGGCAGTGGTAAATAGTAATGTAAGCCGAGCAGAGCCATTTATGTGGCACCAGATAGCTAGGTCCCTGGATGTAATGTAAACTAGCTGGGAGAGAGCTGCAAGAGCTTGGGGGTGGAACCCCTGCACAAGGTCTGCCAGGGTGCCCTGAAGGGCTGCAGAATGGATACAGGAGTGCTTGAGCCTCAGCTGCCTTCAGGATTAATTTAATACAGGGGTATAGAGGTGACCTCAGATGAATCCTGTAGTTCTTGACTCGGCTAATGAAATGTCATGGGAGTTTCCATATGTAAGATTTGGCCCCAAACTATTCTTAGTACCTGGGGAGTACATTTTATTGCTTAGAGTTTGTGATTTTATGGGGAAGTAAGTTCTCATGCCCCTTTGTCACCCATTTATCAGCATGGCTGTGTTGAAACTAAAATAAATGACCTTAGAAAGGAGAACTTTATGTAACAAAAATACTCTTACACTATGTATGGAAAGCATGTGAATATTTCTGAAATATGATCAAAACAAAACCCAGATGACTTGAAGAGATTGAAGTAACATTATCTTTCCTTTATTCAACCCAAGCAGAATTTAAATCCGCTGCAGGCAGTCTCTAGAAACAGCACTTAATGCAATGCCAGAATATCCTGCAGCAAAGGTGTGGCGCATTAATGTAAGTGGATTGTCTTTGATTTCCTTTAGCTGTGTGAAAGGGCGTAATCAGTTAACTGCGCTAATAGTAATTGTGTAATTGATTCATTCACAACGATTAGCTAAGTGCAGTGTTGTTCTTCTGTGGTGTTCAACAACAACAAAAAGTTAGGCCATTGTCTCAATTATTAAAATAAACGTTGGCTAGTTTATTTTGTAGGGGTCTTTGAAACTTGTGTTAGAAAGACGACAGTAACTTTCTAGATTACTATTTTGCAGGTTTTGGGGTGGCTTTTTTTTTTTTTTTTTATTCTCTGCTGTGTTTTCTGCATTTTTGAGTAATACCTGTTTCTTCTGGGCATCTGAGGCCTCAGTTTATCTGTCCCTCTTCATGTCAGGCTAGAGTTGGCAAAGAAGAAACAGCTTTCTAATGAAAACACAGCTATTGAATGACTGGCTGAACCTTTAAGGTTTTTTCCTATGAGTTTCGTTACAGGCAGGTGAAGCTTTGAGTTTTATTTCATTCTCTTTAGTCAGCCAGACTGTTGTCTGGTATTACTTTAGAGTTTCCAGTGCTGTTCTGGCCTATTCTTTAGACAGTGGATTTCTCTAACTTCATAAACAGACACTTGAGATAGACAAGAATGCAGATGTTCGTTATACAAAGCAGAAGAACAAATACATAGTTTTTTGTATTTGCCAATTCTCAACAATACCTGCCTAGAGAAATATTAAAATAAAACCATATGCTCATAGAATGCTCAATGCCTTTTAAAATGCTATATAAAACAGTAATTTACTGTGTTTTTCTAAAATTTCAATTCATTTAAATAAATATATAGAGACTTTATAATTAAAAATGCTAACAACCATTCTTGCAGAGCATTTTGCTTGAGCGGATGTAGCTTGCCAGTGCCTGACCCTGACTTACTCAAAGATGTCTTACTTCATGAGAAAGACATTGTAAGAATAGGTGGCTGGAAGCCAGCATCAGACAGATTTAATTGAGAAACAAGTGAGAGGGATTAGCCACTGGAACAAACTACGAAGAGAAGTGGAGGGCTTTTCATGTCTGGATGTCTTCAAATCAACAGTCAAATCTCACATGGAAGAAATGAGTAATCAAACAAACATTTTTGGGTCCTTAACAAAGGGTAACTGTATGAAAGTCAAGGGCCTGTGATCTATAGAAAATCACAATATTTAATTATTCCTTCTGAGCTTAAATCTGAGTTTAGGGCAAACTAAAATACTGATACTGCAAGTGTGAATTTCTGAACCCCGAATTCCCTTTTCTTCAAGTCTGCCAAACTCCAAACATCCAACTATTGAGGGAATATGAAAATAATTTTGCAAAAGCCCCGTTTTGAAAAGTTGCCAAGAAAATCATGGGCCTACATGTCACAGAAGACATCTGTAGGTGTAAACTTCTCACAGCAGAGAGAAGCTGTTTTTATCCTGATGGGCCATCAGGGAGCCTGACTGAGAGACAGTCTGCCTGCCACTGGTAGTCTTTGGCCCAGAAAACCCCTTGGTGACCCCAAGTGTCAGACTGAGATAATTCTTTGACCCGGTACATTATTCTAGGTGGACATCAAATGTAAATGCTTCTAGGATTTGATTGTCTTCATGCTTGACAAGTCCAAGGACAGAAAAATGATTTGACAAAACTGACTTGTAAGTCATCACCAGTTCTCTCAAAACACATTTTCCATCTAAGCATTGATTCATGTAATAAAACATTCCATTATTTGATAAAACTAATCTGTCAGAGATTAAGGTACAAGAACAGACTATTACGTGGGAAACAAATCATTACAAGCACTTATTGTCTTAGATATTTGTGCTGATAGTCTCCACTCTGAGACCAGCAGACAGACTCCACTTTGGATTATGCAGGGTGCTCTGCAGCAAGCACTGGGAGCTCATGTAACCCACTGCGATCACCTTTCCGTGACAATAATCACAGAATCATAGGATGGTTTGGGTTGAAAGGACCTTAAAGACCATCTAGTTCCACCCCCCTGCCATGGGCAGGGACACCTTCCACTAGACCAGGTTACTCAAAGCCCCGTCCAACCTGGCCTTGAACACTGTCAGGGAGGGGGCAGCCACAGCTTCTCTGGGCAACCTGTGCCAGTGTCTCACCACCCTCACAGGAAAGAATTTCTTCCTTGTATCGAATATAAATCTACCCCCTTTTATTTTAAAACCATTACCCCTCATCCTATCGCTACACTCCTTGATAAAGAGTCTCTCCCTTTCTTTCCTGTGGGCCCCCTTTAACTTTGATAGCAAGCATAGAGTTCATAATCAGTCAGTGTTTAAAATGCGCATATGAACAATGGCACATCTTCTGTTTGTGTGTAACAAATTAATGGTAATTAGAGGAGGAAGAATTCAGTAGCTTTTCTCTTCACAGTAAACTATTGTTTGTGAGATATTAAAAGAGCTGCAGCTCTTTCAACCCACTTTTATTACATTGCTCTTGCAAAATAAGCAGATATGTGTTTTAATTTCAGGCTAGCACTCTAATCAGTGGGGACTTTTTTTCAAAATTAGAAAGAAAAATTGGTTCCTTTGCTGAGTGGATTCCTGTGATCTAAAGCTGCAGTGAGATATTTCCCCTGTTATCAGTATGCAGCTGCTTGCTTTAAATCTTTAACTTCTGAAACACTTTTTCAAACATGCCCGAAATAGAATATTGCATGTGGAAATAAATGAGTTTGTGAAATCCTTTTAATTATTTTACTTCAGTGAAAAGATTAAAATCTAAGTCTCTCTCACTCCACATCCATGTTGTAACTTTAAAGAATATAAAAGAGATTAATCATTTTCATGCCAAATACAGAACAAAGTCTATTTTTCCCTTTCCCCCACACTATCTGAAAGACATCAAATTCTCTCACCCACCTCCTGTGTGTATGAGTTGAACATTGTCAAGTACAAATTAAGGATCTGATCTAGCAGTTGCTTCTGAATGTAGTCTTACAGAGCCGTGCCAGCTGCGGTGGGGAATCGCAGGCTTGATTCAAAGCCTGCAGAGCACTTCCCTAGTATGCTGGGGATCAAGCACCGCAGAGAAATAAAAAGGCTCGGAATCTGCCCATATCTAATTGTAAATGCAAAAAATTTCTTACTGCCTCAATTTTCGAAAAACTTAACATCATCTAATATCATTTAATAATAGAATGGCCTGATGGGTTTTTGGGTAGGAAGATGTACTCATCATGAGTGGCTGTTTGGGAGTCAGGATGGTTTGGAACTAGACTTCAGGATTCGGGTCTCATACAGTTTTTCTTTCTGGGCTCATACAGTCTTGTAGTGCCATTTGCTCCCAGTGGATATACTAAGCCTTCTGCCCTGCTCTGAGGGAAACCAGTCACTGGGAATAAATTAAAAAATGAAGGCTTAAATGTAGCCTACTGGCCCCTGTGCTACAGCTGGTGAATACCACACCACGCTCTGCAGAGCCATGAAAACCTTGATTGCAGTTCAGTTAGCTGTAATTTGCACTTTGTATCTGTACTCTGCATTTTAAATCAGGTGTGCATTAATGCATCAGTTATCAAGAATGAGCAGCACAGAGTGTCGAGCTTTTTAAAAAGACTTATTCAAGGCTAGCTGATTTCTAATGTGTGTGATTAGTTGCAACCAAAATTACAGTAATTGAAATAAAATTATACAGAAAACAGCACAGGAAGCTTTTACATAAGAATGGGCCAAATGATATAACAAATGCCAAATTGATATCTAATGCTGGTTCAAATAAAATGTTTATAAGAATTACTTATGCTTTGAGCTCAGTACTGAAAAAATGTGAAGATTTTGTTTATTAAAAAATACTTCAAAGCTATTAAACTCTTTGTTAATGGAGGGCATGCCCATATTTGTAAATGCTATAAAGAGTGACACTAAAATTGGGCGTTTGTTTTATGCAACTTAGTGAGCATCACTCACAGCAACAGAGGTCTAAATGTTATGGGGAATTCTGTATCCCAAAGTCCCCTTTTCCTCAAAGTCTCCAGTTCCCAAATGGTGAGTCTGTTCTCTGAAAAATCATCATTTGAGCTAAGGTTTCTACAATGCCAGTTTTGCAAAAGGGTTCTGGAAACTGTGGAGTCATATGCTTTGCGGCAGCACACAAAGTAGGGCTACTCCTGGGTATGAAGGTTTTGGCATCTGCAGGACCACTCCTTCCGCTGAGCAGCCACAGAACAACAGATCCTAGACAGTAAGCCTAGTAGGTAACTTAGCAATAAAAATACACTAGTTAAGTGCCATTTTTGTGTTCCTGTGGATATTTCTCAAAGCAGACACATTTTTTTTCAAAATATTTTCTTGGTTTAATTGGTATCTCTCAGTCTGTAAAAAGTTGCTAAAAAAATTCCCAAGCAGCTGGCTGTGGAGGCTTTACACAAGAAATAATACTTAAATACCCTTGGATCCAATCTTAAGAAGCACTGCACTTCTCTAGAGCAATTTATCCCCAGAATTTTCTGTAATGTCTGGTTGGCTGTTGTCTGTTTTCCCTGGCTCTGCTCCATGCCTTTGAGTAATTCCTCTGACTAGCTCACTCAGTGGCCTCACCATGAACAGATTTCCCACTAGGTTTCAGATTTTTCCCGTGCCTCTCAGGTATTCTGGGTCTCCTAACAAAATTAGTCTCTGTCCCTTGGCTGTGATTTGACTGATAGGAAAAAGGGTTTCTATTCCTTGGACTCTGTATTTGATGTTTATTTACCTGATTCTCTGACCCACTGCATATATGTTTCAACATTTCATCACCTACTTCCTCTGGAACACTGCCAAATGCCACCTCACCTTTAGAGCTTGCAACAGAAAGTAAATGAACATGCACTAAACTTGCCCTTGACCCCAGGGAAGCTGACCTTGGTGTCTGAGCTAACCTATCTACCTTACCTCCAGTCTCCACAGCTGTAGTGGAGGCATTGCTGCAACTCCTCCCTTCTGAAAGGACCAAAGGAGAGAGGTACAGAGCTCTCCCACTGCCTGATTGTCTTCCAGTGCTGCAGACCACGGAGGTGGTTCGTTCTTTAAGGCTGCTAACCCCAGCACTAGCTTGGGCTTCAGGGTGCTTTGCCAGGCAGGCAGGATGCCAGCCCAGGGTGGTAATGCAATACATGCACAGGGGATGGAGGCTTCAGGATGAAAATGCTAGCCTGAAGGTCAGGGTTTCACTCTTATCTTTCCTCCAAGCATCTTGTGTCCTTCAGCATGTCAGTTCAGGCTAGGCTTAAAAGATACTTGTGCTGGGAGATGCACATAAGTACTTAGCTGGAGTATCTACCTGCAATGTACCTAGTTCCCCATGACTGTTAATAATCCAAGTAGTAGTGTAACTAAATACTTCTTTTGTCTCTAAAAATCGTTAGAAACAAGACCTGTTTAAAATACATGGAAAAATTAATAGTAGCAAAGCTCTGCTTTGTAGAGGTATTCCTCAAGGATAAACGCATTAATGTTTGTGGGGTTCTCAGCCTCTATGTCCTGGAGACTGTAATAGTGACAGAGGCATTTCAAGCATGGGGAAATACTAAAACGTGAAAAAAAAAAAATCACAAATCAGTAGGTTACTGTCATGGTTTGAGCTCAGAGGGAAACACTCACTTCCGCCTTCCCCTCAGGACTGGGAAGGAGATAATAAAGCAAAAGGCTCTGGAATCAAGATGATGACAGGGAGGGATGAGTGACCCATTATGGTCACGGGCAAAAGACGGACTTGTTAGGGGAAGAAAAAGAACATAAATTTTATTCAGACACTAACAACAACACTTAACAGACAGTGGGACAGTGAGAAGCATTACGACACCTTAAAGACACCTTCCCCCCACCCCTCCCTTCTTCCCGGGCTCAGCTTTGCTCCTGATTTCTCTACCTCATTTTCCGCAGTGTCACAGGGAGCAGGGAATGGGGGTTATGGTCAGCCCTGTCGCTTCATCCTCCTTAAGGAGAGGACTCCTTGCATTCTTTCCCTTTCCAGCATGGTTCCCCTCTCACAGGAGAATGTCCTTCGTGAACTTTCTTCAGTATGAGTCCTTCTCACAAGCCACAGCTGTTCCCATGCTGTTCTGGTGTGGGCCACCCCTGTGTGCTGCAGTCCTCCCAGCACCAAACTACAACAGCAGGGGCTTCTTCCTTCACATTCCCAGCCTTCTTTGGATGCAGCCACCCGCTCCAGCGTGGGGTCCTCCACAGGCTGCAGGTGGGCATCTGCTCCACCATGGACCTCCATGGGCTGCAGGGGCACAGCCTGTCCTCTCACCATGGGCTTCAAGGGGTCTCTGCTCCGGTGCACCTCCCCATCCCTCCTCCTTTCTTCCACTGACCTCAGTGGTCGCATAGGTGTTTTCCTCACAACTCCTCTTCACAAGTCACAACTCTTCCTCCCAGGTTCCCCTTAAATACATTATCACAGAGGCACAGCCACCATTGCTAATTGGCTTGGCCTTGGCCAGAGGTGGGTCTGACTTGGAGCCAGGGAGCTTTGAGAAGCTTCTCAGAGGGGCCACTGCTGTAGCCCCCTGCCCCACTACCTAGAACCCCGCCATACAGAAACCCAACAGAGTTACCTTCATGTAATTTGGAGGTAGGACGTTTGTCGCGTCTTTTAGAAGTTGACTGTGAACTTGTTTACCAGGATAGCCCGGTCTATAACACAACTAACCCTTTGTACAGCTATAAACTCAGTTGAGGTGGTAAAGAGGATCCACTGGGTTGGCCCCTGGGGGTGTAGATGATACAGAAATGACCCTGTGCTTTGTAGGAGCTGAATATATAAAACTCCTCTAGGCCATAGGAATGAGGTTCTGAATCACTGAGGCTTGATTAAAGCCTGAAACATGTATTTTTTGTGGGCTATTTTGGGTTTGTTTTTTAAGGCAAGCCAAACCCTTAAGAAGTTTGCTGTTAGATATCACCTGCTTATTTCTCATTATTAAAAATAAATCTATTTCTCTGCCCTGAGGTAACAAGTAACAAATAGGTAAGGCATAACAAATGAATATGTCAGAGCACAATTTGACTGTGTAATTTTGCTTGTGACACTAGACGAGATGTTAGTCTGTCACTAGAACAATGCCAGATTGCAGCAGTGAGGATCTGACTGCTAATTTTCCTCTCCCAGTGGTCTGTACTATTTTGAAAAGAAGTTTTCTTTAATGAAAATTCCATTATCATTATTCTCTTTCACTACCATTAGCTGAGAAGGTTCCATTTACTTTATTAAAAAATAATTTTTCAAATTAAGTTATTCTGATGCTTTCTTGTTCTGATGATGAGAAAATCTCTGAAAAATGAGAGGAATAGAAATGTGCTGCCTATTTTTTTTTTCCCCATAAGGAATATATTGTAAAAGATACCAGCTCTATCAGCACTGTTCTTGTGAGAGTATTTGTGGCTTTCCTGGTATCAGGGCTGTTTTAGACAACTATTCTGTCAGACTCGGAGTGGCTCTCTGGCATGTCCCATTTGATAACTGATGAGACTGTACAGGCAGGTTAAAATGTTCAGTGCCAGATCCTCAGACTGTGTAAAAAGCCCTGGCTCCATTAACTTCACGGGAGATGTGTCTATTTACACCACCTGACACATAGTGTGAAATGCAGCTATTGTACATGGAGGGAAGAAGATATGAAATGTCAGAGAGACAGCCACTGACAAAGGGATTATATTTGACAACAAAAGAGAAAGAGAATTAAATCTCCATTGCTTTTTTCAACGCTGCTATTAAATGATCTTCCACTAACTAATGCCACAAATCTTCTTTTGCCTCCTACAAGCAGCAGGCTTGTGTTAGCACTGATCACAATTTATAACGTGCTAACAATTTCTGAGGACCCTTCTAAGGAAAATCTTAAGCTAACTCTCAGATATTTGAACATTGCAACAAAATTAGACCAAAGATCCTCAAATATTCATCCCAGATGTTAAAAAGTCAAAATGTTGTTGTTAATGGTAACAAAACAGCTCATAGACAAATTCCTGGGAAGCCTGTGCACCTACTGAAGAGAGTGTGACAGGCTTCTTTGCTGTAGCCACACCATTTTCTGGTCCAAGACAATAAAGCCCCAGGGTGCACCATAGATGCAGGAATTCATGCCAGTGATTTCCAGGTGCTTACCTGGTGGATGACAACACCCTTAATTCTCAGCAACAAGCCTTTTCTCTCTCTCTAAGCTCACTCAGAGGTGCCAGTTTTCTTTTCAGCAGATGCCATTCTCTGTTTCTTCTGCCATGCAGCAAGGAACACATCACTGATTGGAAAATAAAGGTTTTTATTGCCTCCTTTCTGCAAATATGATAAGGTATGACAAGGTATATGTTACCTTTATCCTTTCTGGCATTCTAGCGAATTGCCTCTATGTTTTTTGGCAGTCCAAGCTGCCCCCTTACTGCAACGGACGTGGAAGGTGAGGCAGGCGCATCCATGGCTGCAGTCAGCTGGGTGTCATTGCAGCTTCAGGCAGAAGAGGAATCCCAACCTGCCTGGACTTGTTCCTACCTAGAGACCCATGGGATGTATTCAGTCTTCTCCTTTGCCTAATATGGGTCAGATTTATGAAGGATTACTATTTTTTCAGCATTGCAAGGGGTCAGTTTCAAGGTCTCCAAGACTGTTTTATTAATGAAAACTAAAATGTTTGAAAACTGTGCCAATTAGGAGGTCTTAACAGCCTTTGACTTTATCTTCAGATCTGTTGTAAGTCATGTATGGGGGAATATGCTTTCATACAATTACAAATTAATGAGGAGTATGTTATTTGTGACAATGGACTCTTTGTGGTTTATGGTTTGTTTTTCAAAAGAAGACTTTGTGCTCTCAGGGCAATTTATGTTGGAACAAGAGTGTCTATACACTGCAGGTGTCTCATTAAATTCTGCTGGTGATTAGAAGAAGCAGCCATGTGCAGAGAAGTTCATCAGGGGCTCCATGATTTGTGTTGTCATGCTCAGTTTTTCCCTAATAGCTACACGCTGCTTAGTATTGATGCTCAGCTGCTGTGAACAGAACTCTGCAAAAACAGTCAGTTTCCATTCAGAAGTGAATGGCGTCGAGCCACCTATTGATTTATAGACAGGCACATACCCCTTTATAATGACCGTGAGAACATTTGCTACTTACCTGTTACCTTTCTTTAGGAGTACTTTAAAAATAATTTTCCACTTGACAAACAGAAGCACGCAGCATGATGTTTTTACTGGTCATTTTCATAGAGAGATCTGCAAAGGGGTGCTTTATACAATTTCACTGGAGAGAGAGAGAGGTTGAGAAAGTTTGTCAGTATTCCCAGTTCTGGTTAAATGGTTTGGCCTGAAGGCAAGATGGATACATGCCCATTTCTTCCCAGCATAGACATGTGTTTGAAAACAGGAACTTGGCATAATGCTTTTAAAAAAACCAACAACTAAACACAAAACAGCAAAGAACACATCGCTGTTCTTTGTATATAGATCCCTTTTGCATCTGCCATATATACTACTTCTGTGGGGAGAAAAAGCAATAATATTCAAGTTTCTAACAGTAGTGATACATTATTTAGAATCTTGCTATGTCTTCTTCATCTTAACAAATAAAAAGTATTTATTTTTTAATTTCTGCAGAATTTATTTTGTAATTCTCTGCTAGCTACATGACAGCTACTTCTTAAAATCTTTGTGCCTCCAGTGCTTAGCTGATCTCTTTTCGTAGTTAATCCTTTGTGCCTGAAATAAAGGAGAGCAGTGGGGTTTTCTCAGCACTGAGGTTCTGTGTGGGAGGAAGTCACACCAAAGGATACCAAACTATTGGGCTTGATTCCAATTTTTTCTCATGTTGAGGTCTTTCAGTGGACATAGATCATACTAATATCCATTCTTGCCCTGAAGGTCTTTTACAGAGCTGGCCAGAGGGGTCCAAACATGAATGCAAACTCAGGCATTGTTCATTACTCTGGTCCTGTCCAGCACCTGGCACAATAAGGCCCTTATTCACTTAGCCTAATAGAGACAACAAAATGTTTAAACCATGATCATATTGTCCTAGAAGTTCAGAGAGAGATTAATTTTGGGGATTCGAGAATTTTGCAGGGGTTTCATCCTGTTGGCAGTGCAACTCTGCAGTTCCTTGGCATTTGTGAAACTTTTCTTCTCCTTATTCTGCATCTTCTTCAGAGCCTGAGTTGGCTTTTGCTAGGCCAGAGTGTGAAATCTGTGTTTCAAATTAGAGTAGAAGATGCCTGCAAACAACTGGATGGGCTGCTTGTTTGATAAAGACCAAATAAGTGCTTTTGGCTCCTTCACATAAGGAATAGCCAAGTTACAAGAAACATTTGGGTGTTTTGAGTAAAATAGTTAAGAAAGACCCTTATGTTTCTCTGATTTTTAAACTGTGGTTGACAGTTTTGAAAGGCTGCATGCTGGCACTGAGACATGGAGGTCACCTAGTCCAACCTCCTGCTCAAAGGAGTCCCAATTAGACCAGATTTCTCAGGGCCTTGTCCTGTCAAGCTTGAGTATCCCCAAGGATGGAGACTCCACAAGCTCCCTGTAACACTGTTCCAGCGCTTGAGCCTCTTCACGGTACAAAACTTTTTCTTAATAATACTGAGTTGGAATTTCCCATGTTCCAGCTTGCGCGTTTGCCTTTCATCCTGCTACCGCACACTTCCAAGAAGAAGTTTGGCTCCATCTTCTTTAAACGTTCCTGCTATCTGTAGACAGCAGTCACTTCTTAAGGCTAAACGAGCCCAGTTCTCTCAGCCTCTTCTCATAATAATCTTCCATATTCCTATGCAAGAGAGAGGCTGTATTTTTTTGGTATGGCTTTCTTCTTCTAATGAAAAGACACCATTATCTTCTGCTTTCAGTAGTGCTTCACAGCACTAGAAGTATCCACAGAGGTATATACGAGCACCCTTTAAAAGCCCGTACCTATTGATTTGGCATGGCTCCAGCTCTGCTCTGCACTCCAGCATCATTGCAGCTTAAGAATATGCACTCAGAGCAGCTAGTTTAAACATTTATAGCCATGTAGTTGCACACTCCAGCTACCAGACTTTTATCCAAATGCCCTAGCAGGTCTGTGTGCCTGCACTGAAATCCCTGTTGCTTCCAGAGATGGCATCTGACCTGGCTGACAGCTTTGTGAACTCCCAGACTACAAATCAGAAGCAGCTTTGCTGTGCTTCTCTGTCTATAATAGAAAAGGATGGAGCCCAACAAATTCTTTCTCTTCCTTTATATTTTCCAGAAAAACTGCCTTATTTTGTAGAGGTTATTCAGACAATTCTTATCTGTTTCCCACATGGAAGATAATATTAAATTCACCCCTACAATCTTTTTACAGCAGGCTGCATTACAAGAGTATGTCTTTCTCAGCAAAGTTTGTGCAAGGCTGTCAAAATCCTGGAGCTGTGGGAACAGGGTGAAATCAATTGATGAGGAGCTTCCATGGTGCTGCATTTGTTTTGTTTTCTTTCACTGCCCTTGACATGAATGCGGCGTTCCTCCGAGGCACCAGTCTCGACATGGGACAGGCTCTTGCAGCCTGTGCCAGAGGAGCAGGAGGGTGAGCGGTGGGGTGAGCTCCCTGCACAGCGCCCCACCATTGCGCCAGGACTGGGAAGGGCCCCACTTACGAGAGAGACTTTCCTGGAGGAGATACCACAGCGTTGGGAACGGTGATAGAGACTTGTCCTCCAGCACCCTATGAAGATCCATTAGAGAAGCAGCTTTTATTTCCCAGTGGTCTTGCACTCAAGGACTTGGAAAGTGAATGCTGGTAACTCATTGCCTAACAATCAGTGCTGTCAGAGGAGAGGGGCTGAGCTACAGCCTTCAATCAGCAGGTCAGCCTGATCTATCTACTTGTCATCCAAGTGCAGGAGAGTGTGCCGCTGAGCTCCCTGCCCTGCCCTAGAGCTGAGAGGAGGTGGCTGAGGTGTGAGCAGAACCACAGCCCCATCACCAGCATGCCAGGCCCCGTCACCAATCCAGCATATGTGGAGCGGTAGCGATGGACTACACCATAGTCCTTGAAGAGCATCCCTGGATTGCTTCTGAGACAACGCAGACATGTGTCACCCTTTCCACGGAGATTTCAGCTAGGGAAAGAAAAAAAGCTCTGGGCTATAGTTAAACTTCTGTATTCTCACATTTATTAAATGAGCTTATTGCTCGTATTACTCCTACCCCTGCCCATTTAAAATGCAAGGAGCTCCTGCTCTTCTGCTGATGTGAATCAAGAGCACACATCAAAATGCCAGCAAGTTATGCTGGTGTAGATCCAACTTGAGCCCTAAAACATGCTAATATCACATGTGATTTCACATAAGTGCATATGCAAGGAAAAACCAATGCAAAAATAATGAGGTGGAACTGAAGATGTGTCCCTGCTATTTAATGTAGAATCCATTTGCAGGCATTTCAGTAGTGCTTATCACTGTCCTGTCTGGATCTTGGCTTCATTTCTTTGCTTTTGAGAAATATCTACTGAAATGGCAATGGAAATTCATGCAGTATACTTGCATTATCTAATGGCTCTTCAGCAATATTGCTTTGGCTAATATAATGCTGCTCATCTGCTGTTTTCTAAGAGTGGGAGACTAGAACGTGATCCAACAAATGTAACTCTTTAATCGCTTAAGAAAGCTCAGTGAAATCAGAGTAAAAATGCAGAATTTGATTAAGCATTCAATTAATTATTCATTATTTCTCTACACCATGTGATGCTCATTCATGTTGCTAACTAGTCTTGCATTTTCCCAATTTATATAAACCATAATAGGAAATATAAAAATACTGGACATTTGTGGACTATTCACTGAGCATTTGTTACATGAAGTTACAGTTCAGCAGACAGATGCACGAGTATCTGTGTGCACGCACACTGTCTTTACTCCACAGACAATTGAACATGGTGACTGAAAGAAAGACCCTGGATATAAGTTTATAAGGGTTATTTTTTGGTCCTCTACTCTCTGGTCCCAATATACAGTTTTGCCAAGAGTCAGTTGTAGTCTTAGCCCGTGTGAAAACATATCTGAACATAAGTTTGGCAAAGCACTTACTTGTATATATGTAATCTAGAATCAGATAGGATAATACTGTTATTGTTCCATTAAAAGCAAAACTCTGAACGCTGGAGTAATTACATGGATATTTACTTAGTTATTGTTAGACACTGAGTCCATTAATCCGGACCTGGTTTCATGTAAAAAATATTTAGTCACTGATAACTCTCTGCAAGATTAGAATGGTGCCTAATAACACTTGAACAAAAGAAACAATTAATTTTTGAAAACTATTTTTCCAGATATCCACTTTCTTGTGAGAATGGAAGAAATCATTTTCCTAACTCCAAAGATACAACCTGAAATGTCTGACATAGAAGTGGGAAAGAAGTAATTGGCATACCTGTGGAATTTGTTCTTTTGAATGGGAAAGAAGCAGAAGAGGGCTTTAGATTATGCAAATACAGGCAAATGTTAAATCATAAAGGGGCATGGGATATTTTTTTCAGCTACATACATTTAGGCAGAGAACCTCTTCTTTAGAAATAAACATTAACCTTGTTCTTTCTTGCAGCTTTGCATGTCGTACCTTTAAGAGAATGAACCCATCCTGAACTCAATGCAGCTTGGTCTTTTCCTGCTGTAGCATGAATCTTGGAGAGATTATAACCAATTTAAGCAGGATGGGGGATTCTGTTTCTAACTAGCTACAAGCAAACCGCTAAGGAACCAGCAAGAGAAAATGAGAGGTATTCACAACAGTCTCCAGCTTGGATTACATGTATCTTGAAAGCACTAGCAGCAGATGCTTGTGGAAGTGATTATGCACTGGATCATATGCACATCCTTCTGGCTGCCGTCACCACTTAGGCACATATGTAGCGTAGGAAAAAGCCCCTCCAGTTTACAGGAAAAAGGAGCTCAAAGTATATTGCAGAAGGCACCAATAATCATGGAGTTTAAAGGAGCTCAGCAATCACTTTGTGCTTAGGGCCCCAAGAGTGAAGGATCAAAACTTTATAAAAAACACAGGATTATGGATCGTAGCCTCTCAGGGGTTTCAACGTTATGCCATACTTTAATTTATAGATATAATAACACTTTTATTGAGAAAAGCTATTTTTTCTGCTTTTTTGGCTGACATAGGCTGTTACTAATTAGAGCAGATTTCTGCATTTATGTAAATAGTAATTCTAAAAGCTTTTACAAGTTATTCTGTCTAGCCTTCAGGCTGCAGACATCATTACACAGCTCCGCAGTCTACTTGACAGATCCTTAGACGCATACAACAAATGGCTTTGGAGATGTCTGCACTGTATCCCCTGTCCTGCTGTTCTTTTTCATTTGAAAGAACTACAATAGAAGTGGGATTTTTTTTCCCCAATCAATTTATTGATGTTCTCTGATTTTTCAGTAGGGTATCTCTTATTAGCTTCAGTTCTGAGTTCAGTTGTCCTGGATTTTCATTCTTCCAAGCAACTCATTCTTTTCCTCTCTCCATGTTGCTGCCTTTTTCAGCTACTGAAAGCCTAGTAGCCTTTCCCCTGATTTCACTGAGGATCCAGGAAAGTGGCAGCAACTAAGGCTCCTGCAGAGCGACTCTGCTTATTGCTTGGACTCACTGCAGGTCAGCCCCAACTGAGGGATTTCATCATTCATCTGTACAAGGCTTCTGAGAGCATCTGCCAAGATGCTAATCTGATTGTATGCTTCCACAGATACTGGTTATGGGGCTCTTTTACAGTTGGTTGTCCAGATGTGTAAACTGATATTACAACCACAAGGCTCTGATGTTACAGCCTGATACTCATTAAAAGATGCAATTTATCACCTTCCTGCCCATTACATACAACAATATGATCTGTTGAAAGACACTCAACATGGTATGTGGCTTCTTTAATTCTTTCTTTTTTTTTTTTTTTTTCCCCTGAAAACTACATAACATAAACAGGTCAGCTTGGTCTACACTTTTTAACAAATGTAAAAAAAAAAAAAGGTGGAGCCCCTAACTCCTTCAAGTTCACAATTTTATTTTTCACCTGTAGGAAGTGTTTAATTCAATGTTTCTAATCAAAAGAAAACATACCCTCCTCTCTCTTCTCCCCAGTCCCAAATATCTGTTGTTATCTCCAGTGCTTCTTCCAGCAATGTATCTGTATCTGAATGTTCTCAGTGGAGGGGGCACCTGCGAATTCACACTAGGGACTAGTAGTCTCTATATGAAAAATTGTGGCTATAGCAATGACCTGCTATTCTGGGTTAGTGTGCTGGATTTGTGTGGTGACATTTTTTGGTATCAGGGGAGTGGGTACAGCAGTGCCCCCCTGTGAGAAGTTTCTTGAAAGCTCTCCCAGCTCCAAGTCAGACCCACCTCTGGCCAAGGCCTGGCAAATTAGAGATGGTGGCTGCACCTCTGTGATAATTTATTTAAGAAGGGGAACCTGGGAGAGGGGGTGAGACTTTGAGGACGAGTTACAAGAAGGACACCTGTGTGAACATCGAGGTCAGTGAGAGGAAAGAGGAGGGAGGGGGGAGGTGTGCTGGAGCACGAAGCTCCCCTGTATCATGTGGTGAGATGGCAGGGCCACCTCCCTGACACCCATGGAGGTCACCAGAGGAGGAGAGATTTTGCCTGTGGCCTCTGGAGGACCCCTAGGACTCTGAGGGGAGAAGAAACTGCCGCTGTGTGACCCATGACAGAGCATCTCAAGAGGAATGCATCCTGTGGGGGGGACTCATGGTGGAGGACTGTCTCCCGTGGGAGGGATGCCATGTGGAGCAGAGGGAAGACTACAGCGGAGTGCTTCCTCCCACCTTGAAGAAAGAAGCGGCAGGACTGACTGCACCCCCATCTCCTGCCCCCGCACTGCTGGGGAAGGAGGTAGAGATACCAGGAGAAAAACTGAGCCTGGGAAGAAGGGAGGGGTGGGGGAAGGTGTTTTAAGATATGGTAAGTCTTCTCATCGTCTGTGCCATTTTCATTAGTGTTTTGAATTAAAGTCACCATCAAAACACGAGGGAGACCATGTAAATTGTCTGGAGCAAGGAGTTTGCTTTGTTTCACATCACTCCAGTGCAGGACTGTTGCTTGCAGCTGCTTTTGCAGACCATAGAATGCCAAATGGAGAAAAATCTGCATTTTAGAAGTAGTTCTGTGAAAATTTTGAGCAAAGGGTTGAATTTATCTTTCATAAAGATTATGAAGTAGACCTCCAACTCGACTCACCTATTGTAAAATGTGGGAATAGACAGTGTATTTAGATTATCGCAGAGTTGAAAGCACATGCTGCTAACCGAGATGTAAAGAAGGAATAAACAATGACTTAATGCCATTTCTGTTTCACAGAGAGCCATAAATATGGGGAGAAAGTTGCTGAGTAAGGCACTAATGCAGCAAGTGGTAGAAATGAATCAAGAGGTAGTGCCACTTTTATAAGGAGAAAAGGAATCAGGAATAGACTGACCAAGCAGAGATGGGGCTGAGATCAATTGATCAAGGGAACAGCCTTCTTGGATTAAGTGGCCATTCCCAGTGCCAACTGCTATTAGTGAACCTATATAACAGGAGTAATCTTTTATATGGAGAGGATGAACAGCATGAACAGTCTTATGTAGTTTGTGATTTCACAAAGCTGAGATGAACTAGATAACAAACAGAGATGCTGGTAGGCAGGTGCTTTGGAGATACCTGAAAGTGAGAGGAAGCAAGCAGAAACCGCTGCAGCCCAAGTTAACAGCACAACCAGTATGCAAAAATGAAGTGGGAAGCAAAGGTGACTTCAAAAACTATATGTGGACCTCCTCTTTTCTGGATCTGACTGCTGGGGCTAGGTGAAAGTCTCTGCAAAAGATTTTGAGCTCTCATAAAATTTCTCATCTGAATTGGGATGTAAAGTAAACACCAGAAAATGCTGAAGGTACTAACCAGCTTCACTGCGTAGACCAGATAAAACACTGGGTTTTAAATTGCGATTCATTTCAATCTTTGTCTTTTTGGTTTTGCAAAGCAAAAGCTTTTTCAGTATGAATTAACTAAAGTTGAGAAAATAACTTGCAATTTTTTCCGGATAGAAACGGTCAAAATGGAGTATGCTAGATATTTTCAAAGCTGACTTAAAAAAGCATTTTAAATTGAGAGTTTTGGTGTTAAAAAACAAACAAACAAACAAAACGAAACACAGAACTCTTGTAGTGTGTGATATAATTATGGACCATAGTCCAGGAATACATCACTGCCGAATTTCCCAGCTATTGCTGCTGGCTGTTGTATTGGCAACAAATGGTGCCAACAGCCCTGGTTCAACAGCACGCAGGACTCTCAGTCAACACCCGTCTGACCTGGCTGTGCCCTCTGAAGTCTGTGCCAGCTAAGTATCTCTTTATGCCAGAGATATTTTTGGTGGTCAGTACTGCTAAGGCAGTATGAAAAGGGCTTTGTCAGAAGGGAGCACCAGGCCATGTGAGCCTGGTTCTCCTTGTCAAACACCTGGATAGGTATTTCCACCAAAAAATGCAGGTGTAAAATAATACATGCTCAAATGACTGCAGTTTGCACTTGTCTCAAGGTAAATGGCAACTAAACCAGTTTCTTCATTTTCTTTTCTTTCTGTCCCAGAGAGATAAAGGCACAACTACTATTTTATTCTGTTTTGATCACTGCTACCTGTGCTAAATAAATTGGAATATTTCATTTGCTTCACTGGTAGTATTTTTCTCTCCCCTTTCCCAGGTTTGAGTGACCTTACATAGTGCATGGAGGGCAGTGAAGGATCATGCCCTGTGTGACACAGACACTCAGATTCAGCTTGCCTTTCCACTCGCCAGTGAAGGTGTATCAATGCCAGCCAGAGCTGGCTGCATCAGTGATATGCAATCTCACAGCCAAGTGAGCCAAGTACAAATAACCCATTTGTGTTGCTCTTGAGAGGTTTCTGAGGATTATTCTCTGTATCCTGAAAAGAAGAAGTGAAACATAATGACCTGAGAAAGTGTGTGGTGGGGGGAAGCAGGTCCCTGACAGGTGGAGGTGGCTGCAGCCAGGCCCTGGGGGCTTTGGAGAAATCTGTCAAAGGCAGTTTCCCTTCCTAAATCCTGCCAAGGAGAAGGACCTTCGGAGCAGTGACATTCCACCAGAGTTTGGCTGCCACCGGTTTTCATTTTGCTGTGTTTTTTTCCATCTATTTTAAAACTGAAACATCACATCCAACAGAAATTTAACCTGTTTGAAATGCAAACCTGAAAATGGGAAGGGGAGGCCTGCCATGGTGGAGTGTAACACTGCTGCAAAGCACCGAGTGTCTGAGTGATTCTTGCTTTTCCCCAGTGGTGCCCTCTGGACTTGAGAAGGAGGCAAGAATTAATGGGACCAGGGAAACAGGAGAGCGGTAATGTATAAAATCTTCAGGTTCCCCAGCAGCATTTGGGGTATATGCCGAGTCACTCCCAACCTAGCAAGGATCAGGGCCTTCAGTAGGGAGGTCATGTGGGGGACACACGAACCCCGATCACACCACCAGGCTCTGTAGCATCATTTGCACAGTTGGAGAGCTCTGTGTTTTCCCTTCCCAGGGAACCCCACGGATTTGCATCTCTAAGGTTTTGCACCTATCCCCGTGTCTCAGAAGGGTGGATTTTGTTGTGAGGGACTCGCAAGAGCACAAATATAAGCTGGTACTAACAGAATCAGGGGACTTGGAGATAAAAGGCTACCTCAAGACAGGATCATCAATGTAACTGCATGTACATCATTCCTGACAGGCACTCTTGCCTGTAGTTAAAAATCACAGCTTATGAAGGCTGAAGTTTTCCCAAATGATCTGTGCCATATATCCACTGTTCTTTACTATTAGAAAGCCCGTAACATGTCTACCCTGAATTTTCTTTACAACAGTTTAAACTCAGTGCTCATCACATACACCAAGGAATGCTGGACTGGGCAGTTCTATTCTTTTTCTCAGCCTCTTTCTGTTTCTGAAGAGCGTTACCATGCTTCAGTCTCTACTTCCTCAGGCTAAATGCCAGTTTATTCATTCTTACTTCATCAATCATATTTTCACAAAGTGGGCCATATTTTTTACTTCATTTTTCCTCTTTCTCTTTCACCTCTTTTTCCTCATTTTCTCGACCTGGTACTTTGTCTGTCCCCAACCCTTTACCATAATCGGATTCTATCCTTAATTATTTTCTTCTCTATCAATTTCCCAGCTTTGTAACAGGGCTTATTATGGAATTTGGGTTTCTTCTTAGTCCTACTTTTGCAAAGGATGATCTTAAAGTATTGAAACATTTTCTGTCTCCCTGGTTAGAGGACAAGCATGGACTGAGCACAACTTAGTCCGGAGCTCTTAAACTGTAGCTCTGACTTAGCAGCAGTTTGTCTTCAGCACAGCCCCAAGAAAGGCAGCCAACCTTGCCTTCTCTATGAGCTTCTTGAGGGCTTGCATGATTTTAAAAATTGTGATAGTTTATTGCAAGGAATAGAAAAAAAACCTAGCAAAAGTCTGAAAATTTGAGCTAGCTTTGGGTGAGTGTTAAGGTCTCCTAATCAGCTCGCATTTTTCTGGTCACAGGCAGTCTTTAACCACTCCAGAAATAGAAAGTTTATGTATAATTAGTGCTCACAGGCTTCAGGGCCATCATAAGGCTGAGGGATATAAAGACTAAAAAGATTAGGTTGTTGTTACGTCTCTCACATCCACAACCCAGTATTGTCAGTCTTAATATTGAAGAGTCCTTCTGAGCTGAGGGCTGTCATAGGCTGTTGGGTTTTCTGTTTGTGAAATTTTTAATGCCTTCATGCCAAAACAAGCCCAACACTGGGCCTAAACACATGCAATGTCTTCCGAACCTGTATGTTAGATCCTCCAGCCACAGCTACACATTTGAAAGGCAAAGATAATGATTTTAAGTTAATCTAGGTATATTTATTTATGCAACTGATTGCAAGATAATGCATTCTTATTAAAAATTTCCTTTTATTCATTAAAAAAATACTGTGTGAGAAAACTCTGGATCGGGTATTTTTCTGTTCAGCGCAAAGGACAGATTGTTGGCATTCCTGGGTAATTCTGATCTCTGGCAAAGGAGTGCTTCTTATCAAGTGCTCTGATGTACAAGTGCCTGAGGGCTTGTTCACATGGGAAAATTCAGTGGCATTATTCATACCTCTCCACTGCGGGATATGAGTGCCCACATGGGAACTCCACAAGGGTATAATTATTTTGCTCTAGAAAAGTCCTAAGTACCTTCATATAATTTCTCCCCAGAAAGTTAGCTATGGCACAGGTAGTGCAACACACCAGAGAAAATGCATTTGGGGACATCAGAAAGGACTGCTTTGTACAATAGCAACTCTTCTTTCATGTGACCATACGCTTCCCTATTTGAGATTGTTTTTTCAGACAGAGCACTCCGTCCCTACTTTAAGAAAATCTCATTCTACAGAGAAATTCAAAGAAACACCATGCATGTACTTATCCACACCCAATATTAATTACCATATTAGTTTTTCTGCGCTTGCATTTTTCTTCTGTAAATGCATCCTCACTCTGAGCACTGCACTCAGACAGATGCTATCTGAGCAGCCACTACAGCTCTTGGTAAGCAAACGATGTGCTGAATGCTGATGGAGAGGGCTAGCGCTAGCTCATGAAAATAAGCAAGAACAGAATCCAGGTAATGTAAAACAATTTCACACTCGAAAGGATATTAACAGGATGTGCTGCACTTGCAACCATGAATTTCATTTGTACAGGAGAAAAGCAATCTCTGTGCTGTAAATGTAATACAATGGGTAGGAGGGATGGGAGAGAAAGAAAAAAAACACAGACTGCCTCATACACAGCATCCCTTAGCAGTGGCTGGGATGTGGCCTCTGCAGTTCTGCCTTTTGTGTCTACTCTGCCCTTTGCAGCTCTCGCTGAGTGACCCGAAGCAGGTGGTATAACTCGGAGAGAGATCTCAGAGTCCTCTGGTGTCCTGTAGTCTCCCCCTGCCCCGGCTGGGCACACTCCTGCACAGCCTTCTGCAGCTGCAGCTGCAGGGGGAGAGAAACCAAGGGTCCTCTGAGACTTGGGGAAAACCAGCGACGGAATATTTTGTCACAAATTACCTGAGAAAAGGAAAAAGAGCAGATTGTTGTCTTTCAGGAGCTATAACTAATGCCCTGCTGCTTCCCTAGGATTGCAGCAAAATGTCATCTGAATCAAAAATGCCTCAAACCATTCAAAGAGAAAGGTATAGAAAAGGAGCACCCACAAAAGCTACGCTCTGGCTGAGGACCCTCCCTTCTTCTCAGACTGCTCTTGCACTTCTGTATAACCAGTGCTGAGGGTGAGCGGGTGGGAGCAGCAGGCCAAAGGCCACGGAACTACACTCCCCCGCAGCCTCTCTGCTGCGCTAGTGCCTCCCATCAGCCCAAGTCTCAGAGTGAGACATATAAGAGACAGGGTGACACATAAGACACCTCATCCCAGGGCCAATAACCCCATGGACCCTCCTTTCCACTGCATCCATGTACAACGTCTGTAAAGTGGAGAATTGCAGCCACAGCCCCACCACTGCTTGAACATGGACAGCGCTAACTTTGCCCTTAGTGGAGGCAGTAATGCTAATCCCCTGCCCTCACTTCCCTCACTCTCCTACCTGGGGCATTGACATAACAGCTACACAAAAACACGACAATAAACACTAGTGAATATAAAGATGTGTTTGTGTGCCCCAGGACGGGATCTCTGAACAGGACTGGCACTTAGGTGGCCACATTTAAAAACCTGACTGCCTTCATCTTACAGTCTTCCTAGTACATACCATGCATTTTACAGTCAATGTGATTTTAAAAGAAATGGATTCATAAAGCATCCGCTGTGTCTACTCACTTGCAAGTTGTTATTGGCTCTCTGTGCTCCACATTTTCTGTTTTTCAGATTGCATTTTGAAAAGCAATCAAAAAAATTACAGTCTTCGTCTCCTGTGCAGTTCTGTTCAAGGATGTCCCTCATTTTGGGTTCAAAAAATGCCATATCCACATCAATGGCCACCACCTGTGGATCAAAACAGCCCATCAGAACTGGCACAGCACAGCTTGTGGGACAGGGCTGGGCAAGTGTTCTTTGCTGCTTGCTTTTGGAAATGCTGTGCTGAGAGCATCTGCCAGCGGGGAACTGGGATCACAATAAAAGGGCTTTATTTCACTTAACTGAATTGCAGTAATCTTACAAACACCGCTTTTTAAACAAAACCAGTCAATGCTTACGACACCAGGAAAGGGAAAATTATTTGTGGACAATATGCATTCCTGGTGGCAACTGGATTGATTTGCCTTAATCTGAGAGTATCCAACTTGAAGATTGATCTGCTTGTTAGCTTATGCAGATGGCACCTCCACTTTTTAATTATATGATGGTGCAAAATTATCCACAGGCCAGACAGTATCATTTCAAATTCACCATTCAGACTAAACCCCCGACTTTATCACTGTGGAGAAGGCCCTGCACCTGGTACAGCTCCTGCAAAGCTGCCATCACATATAGTGGGTTCAGGTCTGTCCAGCTGTAGCAAGACATCCCTGAGGTTGCTGAAAGTCTTTGGCTTTGCCCAGTCCCGTTTGCTATGGCTTGACTCATTTATTGTGCATGGTTCTTGTTATGCTTGTCCAGAAATTGGTCCATAGCAGAGTCCAGACAGCAGTAGGTCTCAGCAGAAAAAGCAAGGACTGAAGGAGTCAATCAATTTGCTCGCCCTGACACAAAGCTTGCAAAATAGTGAATACACAGCACAAAGAGGTATGCAGACCTGTTGTCCATGACAGGTTGGGAGTGAAGGCTGTAGTCTCAGTTTCTGCCAGTGTCACTCCACCCATGGATACTCCACTTGAAAAAACCACAGCAATGAACAGGGAAAGACAGGAAGCCAGAAATGGGATGGCAGCTGCTTGACATGAGACAGCGAGTGACCACAGCGAACACAGCCTGCCTTCCGCGCTGCGGCTGCAGCATCAGTGTATGTTCAGAGCTGCACTTAACACTTGACAGTCAGGGTCAGAGACTCTCTCCTCTGCAGCAGCTGACACACATTTTCCTGGAGGGAAACATCTGGGACCTGGGCAAAGCAGAGTTACTTGGCCTCAAACGAAAGTCTCATTTTTAAGATTCGACCTCCCAGATAACAGGGGAAGCTGAACTGTATGGCTGGAGCAGCAGCTCAGTCAACTCCAGCAACTAAAGGTGTCTGCTCTGGTAGAAGACAAAATAAACCTTCCACAAGCAAAAGAAAGAACACAGTCTAATCTTCATTTTATTCTACTCCTTTTTCCCCAGGGAAAAATCTTAAAGAGATGAGCCATAGCTTAAAAACTCAGGTATTTTGAAGCTTTTTGGAGAGCCTGATAATGATGACGTAGCCTAAGGAACTGCACACGTTTGGACAGGCAAATTTGTTTTCTCTTCTTCTTTACTTCCTTAAGCTTTCTGCAGTTTTGCTGTTCACTTTTTTGGAGAAGAGACAGTGGAAGTGGTGCAGGGTTTCCCCAGCCCTAGGGTTGCAGCACCAGCTCCCAGGTGGGGTTTCTGCCAGCACTGAGCACCTTTGACAATTTATCTGAGCAAATGTTCTTCTAGGAAAAACAGCCGTGGTTCCCAAACGTGTGGCTGCCAAAGGGCTCAGTGGTTTCACTGAAGTTCATCTATTACAAAAATGTGTGGGCATCCAGCCAGGCCCTGTGAAGACAGATCTAGGTGACATTCTACCTATAAACAGCTACTATTTGGTGGGGTTTGTTAGGATTGTAAAGGATGGTGAGGGTATCTAAGGAAATGCAGGAAGGACCCAGCTTGGCTCCTGACCAGATTTAAAGTCGTTTAAGGTGCTGTAGCCTTTCTAGTTCTCTCAGACATGATGATAAAATAAGGACCTGTCCCAGGGCACTGTATATTCACCTAGACCTCCTTTCAACTCTGCCCCTTATATAGCTCCATGGTGGCTTAAAATACCCCTGGCTGATCTACCAGGCAGTGATCTCCCTGCTCCGTGCTGCATGTGAAGGCTGGAGTGAGGGCTGGAGGCTTATCCCCACCATTTCAAAATAATCCTCAAAGTAAAACTGTTGCACTCCCGGCACATTTTTGTGGGCATTAGCAGTCTTGTTACTGGGATGAGGAATGGTGGTACTATTATGGGAGGTTGTTATTAGCCTATACAGGGTACAAGAAAGAAATAAGTGAAAAGGTTGCTTAAAGCAAACACGAGGGACAAAAAAGAGGCTGCCTTGCCATGTCCCCATTCTGGAATTGGTTGGTAAAACCACCTAGAGTTTCTGCTTCTCATTCTCTTTCTTTCCTCACCGATCAGCTCTCTCTGTCCCATCCCCCTTACTGCCCCGCAGCTTTCTGACTGTGTGTATGTCTCAGCCCAGTGGGGTGGGATTCAAACGGGAGATACCAACGAGCAGTAAGTAATGTACGACAATTGCCTTGAGGATTCCCTGCCATCCCTCACTTTGACTAAATACTGGTACGCTTGTTTTAAGTTTCTTGCTGTAGCTGCTCAACCATTCCCTGTTCAGCTGCTGTATTGCACCTGAATAAACAATGGAAGGGAAGGGAAGGGTGAAGGGGAAGCACTCTAATTGCTCTTAATGGCTATATGTTTAGGCAATGGTTGTCTAGTACTCTGAAGATGCAAGTGTTATATTAACACTGGCTGAGTACTGAAAATAGCATTAAAGTCCCTGAAAATGCTCTATATTCACTCGGAGTGCAGAAACCCCACTGACGTCACTGCAAATTGTGAGCCTGGTTCAAACACTTACTCACCGCACTGTGCCTCCAGTCTCTACACACAATTCCCACCAAAACCAGTGGAATTTCTGTCCGAAGAATGAATGCAAGACACATGCAGCAATGTGATGCTGAGCTACATCACTACCTAGAAAACACACATAGCTATTCAGGTCTAAGCTGAGTTACAATGAAAAGTCAAAGAGTAACAGTAGCAGGGAGTTTCATGTCGCTGTCCCTGGATCACTTCCAGACCTGATAAACTGAACACTAAGATGCAAAAACGAGTGTTTGGATGTGGGGAGTTCCTCTTGTGTCAGGCAAGAGAATTCAGGCTTAGCTTTCAAATTCAAAGACTTTTTCCTTTCAGCATCAGTACCAGAAATAGTTGCCATGACTCAAATTACAGCTTCATTTACAGCTTTTGGGATCTCCTTGCCTTCAGGAGGTATCCCTCACCACATCCAAGAGACCCTGTCGGTACCAGTGCCTTTAAGGAGGTGAAACAAATCAGAACCGAGCAAGCAGCTCTCAAAACAAGCAGCAGGATTTAGTGCTCTGAAACATGGCTACACGTATTACAAAGAGGAAAAGCAGTAGAGAATCTCGCCTGTCACCTATAAATGCATTGGTTTTGCAAAAACTTGGCCAAAAGCTGTACAAGGAGGGAAGTGTCTTTTTTACACAGCCACTTTCAGATTAGAATTTGACCTCAAATTGCTGCAACACCACCCTAAAGACCCAACTTACCGTGAGATCATGCCTGATAGCGAAGTTTTCTGGTTTGATGTCACACAGGTGAAGTCGGTGAGAGAAATCATTATCAAAATGCTGTACCATGTCCAGAAAGCTGAGTGCAATGTCAATGATGGCTCTCACCCTGCTTCTGTGGCCAGCAAGGGAGGGACCGACCATGCTTTCCAAGGGAAAAAGAGTTTTGTGCCAGGCATGTCCAGCTGTGAGATACTCCACAGCATAAAAGTGTCCACAAGTGCCAATAATTCGTAGCACGTGTTTGCTGAAGTCCTGCAGCAAACTGAAGTAGATATATTCTTCTTGCTGGATCAAGGACCACATGCTGGCCACCTGTGCTTTCCAACGTGGCCCCTTCTTCCTTGTCCACAGGGGCCCCATGGTATTGTTAGAAAGCTCTAGCCCCAGGACATTTTTGACCTCCAAGGCTACCATCAGCAGAAGCTCTGTTTCAGGAATATCCTGTGTTTCCACCTCCTCTAGCATAGTGAGATGCTGGTAGCTGGAGAACATTTCCTTTTTGGATTTCAGGATGATGGGCTGGCCTCTCCAGTCAGCCTGGATGACCTTCTTACCTCTGTCATAGTAAAGGCAGTGTTTGTACACCAGCTTCTGTGCCACACACAGATCTTCACAGAGGTCACCAGTCAGGGCTCCACTGCTGTAGTCGAGACACTGGAGTGAAAGAGCAGAATATTCACAGCAGGACCATACGTACCACTTAGAAAAAAGGCAAAGAATCAGCAACAGTCCTAAGCTCGAGAGGCTTGTGGCAGTTGTGGTACTGCAAGCACACACCTTCTACAGCTGTTGGATGATTCAATGGTTTTTCAGAAGTCTCTAGAGACCTCTTACTAGTAGGAGGTTTGCTTCAAAACAGGGATTCTTGGGATAGTAAAGGACAGGCTTTTGAGGGGCAAAAAAATGGACTAGATGACCTGCTACTCTTAAGTTTCTGCCTTATATGAATTCAGTGAGACAAGCTTTGAACACACTTGGCTGCGCTACATGAGCTTCTGGGCTGCAACACTTTAAGGCACAGGAGACAACTTCCACTATAATGCAAGACTTCTCAGGAAGGTTCAACACAGCATAACTGAGACAACTCCACTTAAACTACAGGAAAATCCCTGGGTAGCTGGATTGCTGGGAGATCCTGCAGCCCTGCATGTTTCAACCATGCCCTGAACGAAGCTCTAAGAACCTACTTCTGCACTACCAGGAAACACAGAGGTTGCACTCAATGCCTCTTGAACCAAGAACTTTCAGAGTTTTTAATATGTAAATGCTGTAGCACAAAATTACTTTTTCAGGTTTCACATGTAATTATCAGAAGTGACATTTTAATATGAATTGCTTAAATGCATTTTTTTTTAATTGGAAAAAAAAATCAGCTGGTGGAAACATGGGAACTGCTGCTTGATAGTTAAGCGGTCCCTGCAAATTCTTACAAGAACTGCAAGGATTCCCTCACCATCCCTTCCTTCAACCCATAATTGTTTCCATACCATAATTTCCAGAAGTGTAGGCAGTTGATATACTCCTATGGGCATTCAGAAGTGCAGCTGCAGGGACCGCTTTGGGCAAATCAGTAGAGGGGATGCTCAGAGGTTTCCAGTGAAAGGGGAATAAACTGTGGTGGTGGAGAAAGCCAAACATCTGGGAGGCGGCTTGTCAGTGTTAGCCTTCTTCATTGCTTTCTGGCATTTGAACCCTCATTTAAACAAGTTGGCAGCTCCCCCTGCATGTGGACTACTTGCAATGGCTGCCTGACCCCCACCTCATTTGTGACTTGCTGTTACACACATAAGAAACATGATGATAAAGTGATGTGTTTTCTTAGGACAATCTCTAAGGTGTGCACCAGAAGAATACGTTCTGATGCCAGGCAAGGTTCAGAGTCAAGCCTTAAACAACACACTGGGGAATGGGTGCAGGATTAAGTCCAAAATCCAGGAATGGTGATAAATTAACTAAAACAGCTCTCTGAGGTCAGTTCAGACAGGCATAAAATTTATTTATACTCTGATGTTCTCAGAGCCCAAATGAGAACATTCAGTACCACCAAGGAGAGCCAGGTAGGCAAACTCTGGCATGAATGTCCTGACCTTGAGTCCAGGGGGATGTACATGTGTGAAACACACACATCTGCATCCACATCCACATTAGGATGGTCAAGCAGACTCAGTGGGCTGTCTGCAGACTTCAGAACACGCCGATCAATGTTCTTGCTTTTGAAAATCTACTCCTATGAATGTAATATAAATTTATTTCCCCTTTTTAAGTATGAAATGTAATTTTCTTACAGAAGTAGTTTAGCAGTTCTTACCATCTGGAACTCTAAGAAATTTAGAGAGAAGATTACAAACAGAAGGAATTTTGGGAGTCTTTGGAATGTAAGTATAACCACATTTAAAATCATTGTTCTCCTGTGAAGAGGACCCCAACCTAACACTTCTTCTGTTATAGTAAGAGAATACAGGACTTAGTCCTGTAATTAGGTCCACATGGGTGAACACTTGCCGCTGTGGACAATTTTACTTTTCACTCTTAGAGGGTCTATATGCATGGACCTCTTGCATCTAGAAGAAGACATGCCCACAAGACCTGCAGTCAGACATGTGAACATGCAGCTTATTTTCTTGTGTTGTCATGACATCATTCTTAATGGCACTAATGAGAAAAAGTAGTTGTGGAAAAAACAGTCTCACATTTCCCAGACATAGGACATGAGTCATTTCTGAACCTGGTTGCTGTTTAGGACTTGTCTGCTGTTCCAGTTGAACCCATAAATCTTTGATTATTAACCTAGTATCTGACAAACAGTCTCTGAATCGGATTCTTACACAGAACTTGTGCAGTGTTTTGCAAACTGGGATCTGTGAAAGGAGTTCCTGGTCTCACTGCGATGAAATACAGATCAGCCTTCCAGAAGTAACAGTCTCTGCTGGTCACCAAATGCAAGCAAGGATTTCAGAAAGGTTTCCTCAAATAAGCAATCAAGTTTGAGCAATTCTCAAGGTGTCTCTCTACTCACAGAACGTAGTGAGTTGTGAGTGGCTTTAAAAATCTTGTTTCCTGTTCATCATAACCTAGAAGGTCAGCAAAGCCAGACTGCACCTTCACATCCTCACTAGCCACCCCCCTTACTCCAACTTTTAGTGGTTTATGTTTCGCCATAAGCATAGTGCACTAGGTAAGCTTAGCTCCCCAGCCCTCTCACTATAATACTTCCTTTTTCAGTCCCTGGATATTTTTGTGTTTTTATTTCCTCCCTGTTTCTCCTCTCCATTTTCTCCTCTGCCAAACTTAGAAGCACAGACTTCAGAACTGAATGTTGTTGTGCAGTGCCGCAAAGACAGCCAACAGCCCTTCCCTAATTCACCTTTTTGAGACTTTCGGAGATTATGTCAGCCTTTCAGGCACAGTCTGCACTGGTAGTTCATGTTGAAGCAATTATTTGACCCTTTCGTCCTTTCAAAGTCATACAGTTTTACAAGACAGTCTTCTGTTGGCATGGCTTGTACACTTGTGCTCCCCAGTGTCCTAGCTTGCATTTTACTGGATTAAAACACATTTTGGTAGACTGCAAACATTTAACCAGGTGATTCACATTACCCTGCACTGAAAAGATGGTCTGTTTATTATTTACCAATCCAGGAACCTTTGCACTAACTGCAAAGTTTACCATACAAGATTTTATATCATCATGATGACTGCTGATCAATTCCCCGAATAAATCTTCCAGAAATGGTCCTCGACGCTGCCATCCCTGTCTTAATCACTGCATTTTGAGATCTGTCAATGAGACAGTTTTAAATCTACCTAACAAGGGCCTTTTGAATGCCACTCAGTGCCAGATTTTTTAAACTAAAATATGAAAGTGATACTAAGCCAAAAGCCTTATAGAAATGCAGCTATA
Organism: Athene noctua; assembly: GCF_965140245.1. Taxonomy (NCBI): domain Eukaryota; kingdom Metazoa; phylum Chordata; class Aves; order Strigiformes; family Strigidae; genus Athene; species Athene noctua. The sequence continues at coordinate 64,219,400 of NC_134038.1, forward strand.
CTACACAAAAGTGCAAACACAAGCATGGTTTGGACTTGCTCATCTGTTTTTGCTTAAAATTTCCTACATAATTTTTAATATCCTTAGCACACTTATCAAGATGTTAAAAAATCTGGCTTTAAATTCATGTAAAAGTTTAAATTAATGTAAACCCCGCTAAGGATTTATATAAATTTAAATAACTTTTGCTGCACCACCATCACTTCTGTGTGGATCAGGTCTGAGACTGAGTCCTGCCTTGTTATCAAGTACTTCTCCTGTGTAAATGAAATACTGAGCAAGATTCTGGAAGGCATCAAAATTAACTGATTTCTCCAGAGAAAACAGAAATTGATTGCTATGATTTAGTGTGTTCAGTGTAAATGAAGGTGACACCAGCGTTAGAAAAGAGTAAGTGGTTTTTTGGAAGTTAAAGTTGCTCTCTGCAAAACGCCCAGTGCTACTTCAGCCTTCCCAGAGCGGTACACATCTGCACAGATGTACATTTTACTCGGAAGAAGGAAAGAAACCTTCAGAAATACTATCGCAAGGGTATATACAACCATGAAATTTTCACCCACTTACTTAAAATAGCTCATCTTATCTCCTGCTGAAAATATGACCGATGACTAGTAAAACAGTTTTTCTTGGAAGTTGAATTTCGCTTAATAAAAGCCGTGAGACTCAAGCTATCAGATGATTTCGTAGATCATTTGCACCATCTATAACTGTGACATCCATGCCGTGCTCAGAAGGTGTATAAAGACTTATTTCAGGGCTGGGGAAGGTGAGCTTATTTTCTAATCATTCCACCAGAAGGACGATCCCTTTCTAACATGGTCTGAGAAACCTGTTGCTTGCAAACCGTAAGGATACTGTTGAAGACTCACCTATGGAAACAGATGAGCACAGCAATCTCAGTGACTCTTCCTCTGGAAGGAGGGTCTGAAACTGAGCTATCACACAGTGATAGAGACAAATTCCCAAGCTTGCGCCTGAAATCTGATCCCTGCCAGGGCTTTTGAAGTCATGCCTAACGCTCTCCAAACTGAAGAACAGCAACAAGTCTCTGTCCATCTGTTTACTGGCGAGTGTGATGGCAAGGGCCTGGACCTCCCTGAGCTTGGCTGCTCCTTGCACCTCCACACCTCCGCGCTCTTACCAGCCACGGAAGGGGTGGGCAGGATTCATTCTTTCAGCTGCAATCCCCGGATCAGCTCTACTTCAAGCTGACTGCTGGGGTAAAGAAACTGCACCTCAATGCCACAGGCTGGTGGGAGCACCGTCTATAGTTTCTCTTCTTTTATGATACAGAATTTAGGGGAAATCTATGATTACGAGATTGCTTGCTGCAGTAATAGATTATTGAAATTCCATCAGGATTCCTCCATTCCTACCTAACCATTGGCACTACAAATACCTTAATTAAGAAGCAAAATTAAACTCAAATCATTAACTCAAGATGCTCCTCCTCTCGAAGTGTTTCCTAGAAAATTCTGTTTATTTTTATTATTTTCCTTTTAAAGGGAGATTTTAACGAATATTCTCAAACCCTTTCTTGAATTTTGAATAACCACATCTTAAATGCCAGCTCCCGCCAGATGTACAGGAGGCGTTACAAGCTGCGTGGCATTTCTGAAAGACGACTTTTGTCCAAACATCTCTTCGACTAAAAAAAAAACCCCAACCCTAAACCAAACACCACAAAACCCGGAGGGAGGCTCCCACCCCCCACCCCCCGGCTTCGCAGCGTGCGGGCTGCCCAGCTGCCCTTTCCGAGGCGCCCGGGAAGCGCCCCCCCGGCCCGCTGCCTGCACCTGCCCTCGCCCCGGGAAGGCAGGCGGGCAGGCAGAGAGGCAGGCGGGCAGCCTCCCGCCCTCCCGCCCTCCCGCCTTCCCTCCCGGGCAGGGCCGGGGCCAGCGGCAGCCCCCCCCGGGCGGGCGCGGCGGGGACGCGCCGGTGATGCGGCAGCTCCGGCGGGACGGAGCCGGGCAGGAGCGCCCCGGCGGCGGGGGCGAAGGGCGGTGCGGGGCTGGTGGCGGCCCTGGCGGGCTCCCGGTGCCTCAACCTGCCGGGCAGCCCCCGGGGGATGCCCCGCGTCCCGCCGGGGCACGTACCAGCCTCGCCAGGATCCGGCGGCTTTTCTCGTCGGTGCAGCGCTCGGAGAAGACGCTCCTGTGGAGGAGGAACAGCAGGGCGCTCACCACCATCCAGCAGGCAGCCCAGAGGAGGAGGAGCACCAGGGTGCATCGCCGCCAGATTTTGAGCCGCAGCCGCGTTAAGCCCGGGATGCCCCTCATCGTCGCGCCCGGGCTGGCCTCGGGCGGCCGCTTCAGCCGCTGCGGCCCCGAGCGAGCGGCGGCGGCCGGGGGCTCCGCGCTCCCCCCCCCGCAGGCTTGTCCCGCTCCCCGCCGGCGCCCATCGCCGAAGCCCCGCCGCCTCCCACCCCCGGCCCCCCCGCGGCCGGGCTGCCCGCCGCGGCCCCGGCCCCGCTCCCGCCCCTGCCGGCCGCCTCCCCGGGCCGGGGCTGCCCTGAGAGCGCCCCGAGCGCCCCTTTTGAATTTAAGCCACGTAGTTCCGCCGGCTTTTGTCTGCTCTCCCCTGTGCCAAGCGGCCCCTGCAGTCACTTGGCGGCTCCTGCCCGCGCCCCCCCTTCTCTCCCTCCCTCCTTCCTCCTCGGAGTTTCTCACCCGAGAATAAAAGGGGTTTTGAAGGGTGACGGAGGCTGCCGGGGGAACCCCCCGCCACCCATGCGGCTGCCCGACACTTTGAAAGAAGCAGCCTGGAGATGGACGGTTCCTTATGATGAAAGCTTCGCCTCCTGTCCAATGCGGGGGGTGTGTGTGTGTGTATGTGTGTAAGAAAAAAAAAAAAAAAAAAAAAAGTTGTTTCTTCTGGAGTGACTTCTCCAGATTTATCCGCCCGGGGCTAAAGGGGGAAGAGAGAGAAGGCACTCAGGTGCCCTTTCACTAAGGCAGCCCCCGGGCCCCCCCGTGGTGGGTTACCCCTTGACTGTCCGGCCGCTCGCAGAGCCCCCCCGGCTGGCTCCTGCCCCGCGCCCCGGCGCCCTCGGCTGCCAGCGGGGAAAACCAGCGGGGCGGCCCCTGGACACCTTCCCCGCACAGGGCAGGGTGTCCTGGGGCCAGGGGTGCTGGGGGGATAAACGGCCTCCCAGCCCCCTGGCAGAGTGACTATCTGTGCCTGTGCCTCGTCTGAGGAGGACTCGGCTCCGTGCGACGGGCTCTGATACATTGGACTTTGTTAACGTTTCTAAGGGGCCAAAGACCCAGATTTTTGTTCCTGCGCAGCAAGGAGGACCCTGGCGGCCTTTCCTCAGTCCAAGTGCAGATGTTGACTGTCTTTGTTTACACCGCCGCGTTCACTTTTTCTCCCTTGACTTCCACTTGATAACATCTCACCATCACAGTTTTCAATGGGAAAATTCATATTCTAAAGTACAGCCCAACATAATAAGGGTGTCTGATTCAGGTTTACTACCAGATATGACAAAAAAGGATCAGATTAATTTTCTTTCCCTCGTGTGGAGGGCTACCTGGGGCTACTTGCAATCCCGTAGCAGGAAGATGAATTGCAATTAATGAAAGCACTCAGAGGGTAAATTACTTACCCAAATGAGTAAGAATAGCAGAATCTCGCCCATGGATGGAGAACTGCAGAATAATTCAATAGACTTATTTTAATGTGCATCTTGTGTAAGTTGCTCTGGTGCACATTCTGTTAGTAAATTTATTTAAGGTTAAAAAGGGAAATTTCACTGTTGGAGAGCTGGGTTCAGGGATAGATGTCCTGTACCATCATGTCCAATGTAATGAAAAATATCTCCCTGTAGAAGTCATTAAAAAGACATGTCTATCGACATGATCGAACTTTACCTCTCAGAACAGCGAGGGGAAGAGCACAGCTGCAGCAAACTTGCTGCTATCCACACCTTCTTCATGGTCCATACAGTTCTCTCCTGCATGGCAGAGCAGAGCTTGGAATACAGCTTCAAAGTAGATGACTATGTCAGAAAAGAAAATGGAAAGAGAAAAATATTGCTGAAAGTACTATAGCTTTCTAGAGACTGGCACTGGGGAAGGGAATGCAAGAAGAGCAAAACCACTCTCGCCTCTAAGGAGTCTCAGAAGCAGAATCATTATCACTAGCCACGTCTTCTATTGTCAGTGTGTTTTGCTCTCTCTCCCTGCCATCTCATTTATTGACCTGCTGCGGCTGTCTTTGGCCATCCTTTTTACGTTTACTTACACACACACACACACACGGATCCTTTTACTGAGAGGAAGCTTCCTATTGATGCACTGGTGATACAATCTGTTTCTTGGGAGCATAGCAAGCAGGACAGACCGAGTGGGCAACTAGGAGCTGAAAACTTTTAATTCTATTTCTCGGTCTGACACCAAGTACTTTCAGAAGCTGTCTCTGACTAGTTTTGGGTGTTCATTTGGAAATTCCTAGGACAATAACTGGGGAAGGGCAAGAGGGAGAGCTGCTTTGCCGTTCCTCTGCAGGCGGCTTGAACACAGCCAACCATCACCAACCAGCTGCTGCTGCTGCCACCTAGGAGGAAAAAATGCAGATCTGCCATACCGATGTCTGGGACAATCCTGAGACGGAGAGAGATGCGTCCCACATTGAAAAGGGACGCAGATGGTGAGGGAAACAGAGTTTTTCCCTACCACTTGGTCCTAAACTGTCTGGGTAATAGAATAGTTTGGGCACTACCAAAGCGTTATTTTTTTAAAGTGTGGACCTTGACTTCTCTGTGTGTCAGCATTCCCCAAAGGATGTTATGTATTATTATTTTATGTCCATGAAATTCTGTATATATACATATATATATAATAAATGGAAACGGTTGTTGAAAGGGCCAGTCCTGTCCCCATTTTCACCCCAGCCATATTCCTCCACTGCTTCCTTGAAAGTTGGATAAGGGTAGTTAGCACTGCAGGCAGCACCTGTAGGTTTCTGAGTGCACTTTTTATTTCCTCCCAAGGTACCAGTTAAAATTCACTGGATTTTGGGATGTATAAGGAGCCCACATCCTTCCCTTTGTTTTGGGAGCAGCTGGTACACATAGCAATTTTTCTACCTTTAATATACAGGTGTCTGCTGCTTTCAAATTATGGAATGAGAAGAAATCGACTAAGAAAAAATATTTTAAAATATAGTTTTAATAAATTTTGAAATAGTTTTAATAAAAAATAAAAGTACAAGGTGAAAGGAATCTAATGAAGCAAATGCAAGTTGCTTGACACTCACACTAGATTGTTTGCCAGTTTGATGTTATGGTAAATCCCACAGAAGGCATTTTCAGGGAATAAAGCCCTGTCTTCCCAAAAGATTTCAGTATAGCGTTCAGACAAGGGATAGGGTTTCTATCTAGTTGTTCAGTCTCTGAACTTTCAGAGATCCCACTGACTTCAGTGGGAGTGGAAAGCTGGACAAGTCTGGTAAAAATGTATATGTGTGCGTACACATACCTTCATGTATGCACCTGTATACATGCACACATATACAGAGACATCTTCAGAACAGATAAAGAATTGACCCAGAAAATTTGGATTCAGTAAAAAATAAAAGCCCAGGTTCTTTAGGATCGGGGGGTTCGGCCCCTAATAATGTCTTGCTAGCTGAAAAATTCAAATTTAGTTTTAGACTTCCCTAAACTTCAAGGTTCTCTAGACTGTTAGTTCAGAGTTAATTCTAGTCCAACCTCTGTAAAATATGTATCTAGGTGTCTCTCTGTTCCATAGCAATTTTCCTTTGAAAAAAACCTCTGCATCAGAGAAACTTCGATTCCTGCATATATTAAAATGTAACTATTTCACATTGCATTCCTATATTCCTAAAGGAAACTATATACCTATTTTCATTTTAAGTGAGAATTAAGATTGATGGAAAATAATTAGTAAAACCTGAATTAAAGCAAGCAACATCAGTGGCAGTAAAAATAATCCTGGACTAACTCTGTTAGTTCCTAACCAATTAAATTGCTTCAGCATCTGAATTACTGTTTAGAACATGATGACAGCATCAGGTTGTCTCCTCTTCATCTCTACGCTGGGCACATCACGTCATTGCGCATCACTGGTGACAGTTTGGAGCTGGAATAAGCGCAGGCATCGGTGGTCAGGAACGAGATGCCTTGGCACAGGCAGGTGGAGGAGCTCGGCATAGCGTCCACCTCTGCTGTCTACCTACGTGTGGGCTTGACAGCTCCTCAGGCCAGAACCGTGAGGAGTCCTCAGCCTGAGGAGCTGCTGAGCCCACACATTTCTCATTGCCTTCAGATACAAACTGCGTTGCATGGGCTCAAGTTGTACTAGGCTGTTAATTCTTATTTTCCTAATTACTTAATTCGTTATAAGAGTTTAAAGAAAAAAAAAATCAGTCATTAAGAACTACCTTGGCACGCAAGATAATGAAATGTAAAACTAGTTCATTAGGAATTACTGTTCTGTTTGATTGATTTCATCACCTTTGTCATTAGGACTAGGTTGTCTATGGAAATAGGGTACATTTCTGCTAATCTTTCACAGGGCACACATGAATCTCCTGTTTTCCTACTAGAGGCTCACGAAACTTTCAAGTGCTGTTCAAATCTACCTTGAAAATATTTTTTAACCTATATATTTCTTTCTGATTTCCTGTGGCAAAATGGAAACACTGAAAAACATCACAAGGTTTGACATAGGTTTGAACATGTCCTTTAGGCAGTGAAATTCCCCTGCAGAGTACCGAGACTACCAGAGGAATCCAAATGTATTTTCTCATTTATGTCATTAATCAAAAAGAATATGCTGCAAACTACTCACGGAAGTTTTATTGCATCAGTGTGCAGCGAGTTTATTGGGTCACATTGCAAACCAGAAGCAGAAAAATGGCACAATATAAAATACAGATTATAGCTTTGTGGACAAGGGAAAAGCCTAGAGTAATTCACTGATTTAAACAAGAGAAAGTGTTTAGAGAGAAGAAGCTTTCCCATGTATATGTGCATATATATATATATATATAAAATAAAGAATTTGTAATATATTTTGTCCTCTTTTAACTTGCAGCAGATATTTCTGAGGCTCATGTAAGCCAAAGATATTGATTTTCTTCTTCCCTTTTACCACTTTCTAGATTCCACACTGCAAATTTTAATTGTCCTGCTCTTCTCATATACCCCCTTCCAAATGATCTCTTTATTAACTTCATGCCAACTTTTCCCTCTCATCTGGAAACAGTATCATCTGGAGAAGCCAGTGAGATACCTTGGCAATGACTGTGACAGGTTGCGGTTTACTTGTAATTCTTTGGATTGGATGGAACAATCAAGATGTAGAAATATTCTGGATTTTTTGTCCACGTATCAAAAATAATGCCCAACACAGCATCGCTTATTGCTTCTCTGCTGCATTCTTTGTCTATTCGTGCTACCAGTCACCAACAGGAAAAAATAGCTTAAGTAGCTGTAAAATGGAGCTTAATCAGTTTATAAGTGGAAACGTAAACAGGGTTGTCTTTGCCTGGGATTGGATTCAGTGACTTGAGAACAATTTTTCTAGCCTAAAAGGGTGCTTTCCAATGGAATCTGCTACTGTGTGGTGTGCTGTATGTCTGTTTGCAGCGTGTGAAAGGAAGAACAAAGAAGGGAATATGCTGCAATCCTTTTCCAGTCTTGCTATATACAGTTTCTATTCTTCACACCATGTTCAGGCCAAGTGATCTCATTATATCAATACTGAATCTGGCTCTTTGTAGCTTCCCTTTATGAGAGTCTGAAGCAATTCCAGAAATATTTTGAAGTTGTACTAAAGAAAGAAAAAGAAACACGATCTAATAAGCTATTTCCCTGTAGCTTCTTGCATTGTGCTGTTATTTACATGAGTGATCTGAAGTAATTTAAACAGGCAGATTATTTTACACAATATACATATGGCATTCACAGGGCTGCAATCAGTTAGACATGTGGTAGCTCAAAAGAGTAAGAGTTAAGTGACATCTTTTCTAATCCAATGACTAGAATATACACTGCAGTGTATTGATTAAGTTTCTTGGATACTGTCAGAAAAGTTACCAAGTTGTCATATAGATTAAAATCAGACTAGCTCTATTGCTGTAGGCTCTCTGAAATTAGTTTATGCTAAGAATTTGCACCAGGCTGATTTTAAATTTATTTCACTGGCAGACTGATCTAGGATAGCCAAGGCACACCCACTTGAATCTTTTTATGCCATGGATTTTAAAATGCAGCCCAGGTGTTTCCAGAGGTCTGCTTATGCTCTGTTACTCGAAGAGAAATGGAAAGCAAATAACTAATTCTTGAAGATGGAAAAGGCATCTCCATTGTAGGCACCAGTGACCACCAAGTGGATACTTTCGATATTGCACATGAAAGGTTTTGTAAACTATAAACAGACTTTCCAAAGAGAACCTGTGCTGCTTTTCTCCATTCACATAAGCAAATCTGAATTTATAGCATTTTTCTGATTGTTCTGCTTTGTTCTTTTGGCTCAAGGGCTGTGTACTGTAGTCCTCTGTGTTTAAAAATCAAATTAAATGTAGCCATCACAATCAATAGATCATAGCTCATTTACAGGTGGGTACATCCATTTCTTGATTTGTCTTCTAAAAATCCAAATCTGAAATTAAAAAAAAAAAAAAAAAAAAAGGATTTAGCAGAACCATGGATGACTTTCAGTATCAGTTCTGTACAACTTAATTACTTTCAGTTATTTCCTTGAAGCTGCAGTCTCATTGTGAATGATAAATGGATGGACATAGAGCAAACTGCAAAACGATCCATTAGTGATGTTCAATATTCTATCACTCTTTGCAAGTAATTACTTTTTTTTTAAGTAACGTTAGTTTGCACACATCCAAAGTGATATGACATTTGTTTAGGGAAAAGTAGACAATTTAGTTGCTGTTCTGCTTACAACAATTTGCTCATAATTATATCAAGGTTAAACACCCATTAGTGCGACTGACTCCCCTGTGTTACTCCCGAGGAAGAAATCTGAATGTGGGATCCTGTGATGCAGCGGCGCCGCTGCTCTATGATGTTCCTCCCGTTACACAGAAGCATCCTCCAGCAACCTGAGTGGTTCTGGTGGCCAGGCCCGTTTCTGAGGAGATCATTGTTACACAGGCATCAATAGCCAATATAATAAACAAGAAGTGGCACGGCGCTGCCTCCTGCTTCGAACAGTTGTTTGGCTGAGAAGCTCAGAAGTGGAGTTCTGCAGTTTCTTCCACAGGCACAATTTTTGTACCTTCATTGCAATGCACTTCTTCACACAAAAAGGACAGAGAGGAGAACTTGCTTCTCATCAAAGCCAAGCTGGTGTGTACGGTTTAGTCAGTAGATGGGTCTTTCAGGAGATGTAACATTCCTCTCAGTTGCTTGCTGCACTATTTTAAAATCTGGCATTGAGTCAGCTCTTCCTACCAGCCCACATTGGTTTTTGTGAGCTGTCTTTTTATGAGAAACTAAATTGATTGAGAAATACTTTATAAGGCAATAACACATCTTTTGAACAAACTGAATTTGTTATGGGCTGGAGCCAATGGCCGCTGCAGTTAGTGGGAGTTATCCCATGGTTTTCAGTTGACTTTGGCAGTGTATCTTTCAGCTCTAAGGGTGTGTAATTGCAAAAATCCCCGCTTAAGTTAGCTACACAGTTTTCCCTATCTACACTTGTGCAATGGATAACCAAAATTTTGTCCTTTTTCTTAAAAGCAGAAAGTCATAAAAGCTTGAAAAATTACTTTTTGTAATGAAGCTTTTGCTACAGAACTTCTTATAATTAACTTGGCATTACTTTTCTTATTTTTTTCTGAACTGACATGTTTTCCTTGTCTTCTGTTTTCAGTCATTTTTCTTCAGTACAATCCCATTCCCTTTCCTACGTACATTTTCTCCTTATTCTTTGATGATTTACCCCTTCTATCCTTCTTAACCCCTAATTATCTACCACCAATAGCATCTGTCAGTCATCTCTCTCCTCAGAAGACAATGTGTTGTAGAAGGAGCCCCTTTCACATCCTTAGCAAAAGGCTTCTTCTGAAAAAAAAAAAAAAAAAAAAAAGAAAGAGGCCTCAATTCTGACCCAATATCAGTGTAATTACTTTTGATTTACACTATTTACACTAAGGTACATAAAAGAAGGAATACACAGAGATGCTATTATTAGACAATATTTAATATTCCTTGTTCTTGCAACTCCCTGTTTCCTGCATATTGTACTTTCAGCCCATGCCATACAGATGCACACACATATGTTCTTACCAAAAGAACTTAGCAAGTCTCCCAAAATGAAAAACAGGGATTGCATTATTCTGGATGTGATCCTCAGTCTGGGAAGAGGGGAGATCCACCAAAGGATGGAGAAAGGAATCACGGTGAAACCACAACAAACACTGAAGAGCAGTCCTGCAGAGCTGCAACCCTGGAGGAAAATTCCATCTGGGGAAGCACTTAAGCTCCATTTCATTGAGGAAAGCATGTAGCACTGGCCAAGCCTCTTTAATATTTCTCTTTCTCTTTGGCAAATCAACAACTTATAAAAGACCGAAATAAAGTCTCCCAACACTCCAAAATGTATTCAAGGAGAAATTGAAAATGACATCTACTCACGCACACGGTGTGTTCCATGTGCCTTCAGTGTGGATAAACTGGGCATGGTGTTGGGATGAAATGCTGGGATGAAATACAGGGTAGTTGAGATTAAGTTGCAAAAGGGTAAAGGTTTTGGCGTTTGGGCTCTGTGGTCTTTCCAAAGAAAAAGTGTTGGACTGAAGCAGTCTCCAAGGGCTGTGGTTCTCATCTGCAGTCAGATCACATGTAGCCGGGCTATTAACCCTTTGCTTGCCTGTCTGTTACACTTGCTGGTTACGTAACACACACCCCATCGTTCCTATTTGAGCCGTTGCCTTGTATTAATGCAGAGTACCGGGACAAGCAGGCAGAAGCAGGCAGAAGCAGACAGTGCTTTCGTGACTCTTCGGCAGAGGAACAGACATTGAACAAAGGGGTGTAGGTGAATTTTTTTACTCCTTTTAGAGCTCTGGCACTGCTGGACTAACACTTCAGCAAACAAGGAATCATTTGGCATGCCTGTTCAGTGACTTTCCAAGATACGTTGGCTGCACAGTTTGTGAAGCAGTTCCCCAAAGTGCTGGGGAAGAAAAATTTACTAACAGCATCTCCCACTGTTCTTTCATCTGTGCCTCAAAATCAGAAGAGGGAACAGTACCAGCCCTCTCTGAGCCTAAGATGCCCAAAATAGAAACATCGCCTGTTCCTGGGCAATATTAAGGCAGTGCAATAGGGAACGTCCTACCCGAAGCATATTGATATTTGGGCAATCTGCACATCAAATTTAAAAGTTTCTTTTTGTCTGGCTCTCTGCCATTCTCTCTGATTTGAGACAGTCTCTCCAGCCCTCTAGACAGGTTAGCCAGTCTTCAGGTTTATTTTGGGTTCCTGACAGCAACATTTCCAACGTGCCACTGCTGCATCCTGACGAAAGGACACAGAGAACACAGGTTGCAACACAATGTACAGACTCAGCAAGACAACACTTAAAGGGAGGGGCAAAACCCCTTGTCTAAAGCCAGGAAAAGAGGAGTGAAGAGTTAGCCAGCAGTGAAACTGAGATCCTTGCATTCTGCTTTATGCTTTCATGGTTTGCAGATGAATCTAGTGCCTAAGATGAGAGACTTCAAGATCTGTTGTGTCCTGAACTGGCTTAGTTAGGCAACTAGTGACTACTGAAGGCTTAGAATAATCAAGTTTTGGTACTTTGTGAAGACACTGGAGGATCTGAAGTTGCAACAAGTTACAACCTTAATGATATAGGGGTTACCAGAGTTGCAGAAAGGTTTGATGCATCAACCACTGAGCCAGGAGGTTGGGGACAGGAAGAGGTTGTAGGAATCACTGAGGAAGGAAAAGAACCCTGAGCATTCTGGGCATCCTGAGCATCAAACCCACCATTGCAGGGCACAGAGCAGAGCTCCTCAAGCTTGTGCCAGCCAAGCCAGAAAGTCAACCTAGCACAGCAGCACAGAGCCACCCTGCTGTAGTGCTGTGCTCAAGCAGGTTCATCTGTCTGCTGCACAGTGGCCTGACCCTGTGGGGTCTCATGGGGGATCAATGCAGGTGTCTCTGAGTCGGATTGGATGGAGCCACAGGGTGGTATGTGCCCTGGGAATATAAATTCTTCACTTGCCAGGATCAGTATACTGAGAGTACACTGGAGATGACAAAAGGAGCAGCCAATAAATGCTGGGGCAGAGGAAGAGGAGGATCAAAGAGAGGGAGAAGGGTCCTGTAGTATTTATGACTCAGGTTGCTGAGCCACACAGGCCCCATTTTCTATTGGTACCCCATTATGCAAAGATGGGAAGAAGGATCACAGGACCAGGACTCTAGATTAAATTCTTGTCTCAACTGCAGCATTCCTCTGGGTCCACATCTTTGTCCACAACAGCAAAAGCTGGGTGCAGAGTACAGTGTAAGGACACAGCATACTCCAGCAGGATCCTGGCCAGGGACTTGAGCACACAGGCACCCCACACTGTGCTCTCCCATGTAAACGTCAACATTTTCTACATAGGTTAAGTGTAATCTGCCCTGTACTTTTATTAATTACCTATTAAAAAAGAAAATGTATTTCTTTTGTTGCAGGAAGCTTGTGAGGATCAAACTCACTAATTACTATATGGCACACATGCATATGTGGATTAGGAAGGCCATGAATACCCTTAACTATTCAGCACTCTACAATTATACATCACATAAGCAGCCTGCTTTTTGGAGTTCAGAGCAAGGTTACTTCTAGAGCCATAGTACTGACTGGAGAAGAGGGACAATAAATGATACTTTGATTTTTTTTTTAGTTTAGTGCTATTCCTCTAAATGAGTTTGGGCTCTGATGCCATATTCTTCCTACGACATTTTTTGGGGTTTGGTTTTGAAAAGCCGGGGGTAATAGGTGAGACTTACATTGCTGTAATGTCAATGCCAAGGCCATTACCAGGTATAAACAGTTCTGTTCACCTTTAGTCAAGCAGAAGTGGCTGCAATTCCATCATTTGATTTGGCCCATAAACTTTATCTCCTTCTGCTGTGTTCAACACAAATAGTAGCCTGCTCTGTTCCCAAGAAAGATTTCATACTTGGCCAAAAATAGATGTTATCAGAAGGCAGAGAGAGAAGTAGTCACACAGAAAGCGTAGTCATCTTTTCACTGAAAAATGGCTAGCAGAGCAAGAACCAATCTTAGTTAGACAGGCCTCTATCCCACAACAAGGTTCTGCACGGAAAAATAAACTGCTTCCACATGCCTTATTTCAGAATTGTGGCCATCATGAGTGGAGCATCTGTCTAAAATAATGGGGAAGAAAAGCAAAGCCTTAATGAAAAGAATGATGTTCTGGAAAAAAAAAATCATTAAAACTGAGAGGGGAAAAATCTGACAAAGGAAAACTACCCTCTAAACTCCTGGGAAGAGTTTTATCCAACATCTGGTAAAATTAGTTTTTCTTGAAGCTCCTAAATGCCAGAACTGTATTTCAGATCTCTTCTTCCTTGCCTCAGTCAGCTTCTAGTGCTAATGGCTGCAGAACAGGTGGAAAAGGTGAACTGATCACTGTCACTGATCTCAGAAGACATCTAGACAGAGACCAAAAGATAGAAAAATATGACTCAAAGAGACCTCAAGAGCTCATTTAATTCATCCCCACACCCAAGACAGGCTTAATTAAATATATCTTATGCTGATGGTTTCTTGTCTAATTTGTACTGAAGACTTTTACGATACTTCACATTGGAAAGTCCACAATTTCCCCAGGCAGTCTAGTTCAATGTTTGGTGGGTTGATCCCAGCTAACATCTAAGCCAGCCACTTGATACCTCCACTCCAGCAGGATGGGGGAGAGAATCAGAAGAGTAAAAGTGAGAAAAAAAATTGTGGGTCAATGAAGACAGTTTAATATGTGAAGGAAAAAACCCACAACCCCATCCAAGCGATGCAAAGGCAATCACTCACTGCTTCCCAGCATCAGACTAATGTCCAGCGAGTGTCAGAGCAACAGTTAACTCTGGAAGAACTCCCCCCCAATTCTGTTGCTGAGCATGACGTTCTATGGCATGGGACGTCCCTTTGGTCAGCAGGGGTCAGCTGTACTGGCTGTGTCCCCTACCAGCCTCTTGCCCACCCACAGCACACTGGGGGTGGCAGAGTACGACACTATGCCAGCAGTAGCTAAAACACTGGTGTGTTATCAACACTGGTTTTGGTCACCAGTCTAAAACTTAGCACTGTACAGACTGCTGTGAAGAACATTAACTCCATTCCAGCCAGACCCAGTACACAATGCTTTGTAATCCTTAGTGTTAGAAAACGTTTCTGGATACCCAGTTTCAATTTTTTTGGTGTGATGTAAACCTGTTCTTGTTCTGTTCACTTTGGAGAAATGACCCCTTTTGCTTGCTGCAACAGCTCTTTAAACATTTCAAATTAATTGCCGTTAAATTACAAAACATATAGTGTCATATTTTCACTTGAGATTCTCCCTTTACCCCAAGTTTTCCCTCCAGTATCAGTGCAAAGACGCCAAAAAACCAAAATAAATTTTAACTGATTACTCTTCCAAGCCTTCTAAGGCACTTTGCTCAGGCCTGGTCAGACTGTAGATTCTTGTAATAACAGATTAATTTTAGTTGGGAGGGATTTTTGGAGATCACCCAGTCCAGCACCCTGCCCAAAGCTCTGGCCCTGCCTCCTGCATGGACCTTAGACCTATGTCTGTAGATAGGTTGTCTCTTGGTGACCCCGCTGTCAGAGCACCAGGTGGTCCAGGGGCTTCCTATAGGCCCAGGGCCAGAAGCAGTGGGGACTCCCCAGGTGGTCTAGCAGGGCAGGTTGTCCCCAGGCAGGGCCTGTCCCACCACCCCTCTGGATGGGCTGAGACCAAGCCAGGAGGTGGGCCCAGGGGTGGGCTGGGCTTGGGGGACTCGTGGCTGGGCAGGGCAGGGCCATGGGGAGCTGGAGAGCAGCCCTGCTGGGGCAGGGGTTGCCAGCTCTGGAGGTCTGAGATGGGGTCCTGGCCAAGGGTGGGGTGGTGGTTGGAGCCCTGATGGTGGTCAGGGATGGGCAGGGCTGGCAGTGCTTCAGGACACTGTTGTTTGTTTTCAGTACTGTCCCTGTTCCCTTGCATGGGCTTTGGACCCATGTTGCTCCTTTGCCTCCAGCCCAGTCTTTGGCTATATCTCCTTTTGCTCCTGACGGAACTCTGGATGGACCCTGGACCTGGCTCATTGCTTTCCATGTCTAGGGCTGTGGATGGACCCTGTCATCCACCCCCAGCTCTGCCTGCCATGTTCAGAGGCTGAGGGACTATGTCCCTGTGCTGGGTCGCCCTTGCTGGGTCACCTCAGTCAAGCCCCGCTGCTCCCTGGTGAATATCTCCATCGGTGGAAACTCTACAGCCTCTTGGACAACTTGTTCCAGTGCTCAGTCACTTCCACCCTGAGAATTTTTTTCCTTATATCTACTCAGCATTTCCCTTGCTGAAACTTGTGGTCATTTGTTGGAGAACGGCTTGCAGAGAGCAAGGCCATGGGTCTCTGTAGGAGCTGATTGCAGCCATCTGAGGTAAACAAAGGAAAAAACCCAGGGTACAGTTATGCCTAACAAAGGACTGTTATGTTAACAAAGAGAGAAACTGAGGTACACAATGGCCTTGATCGTAAAAACAACCTCGGGAAAAAAAAGGCAGGCCAGAAGAGGGAAGATGTTGTGACATATCTGAAATGCCACAAGGGGCTGGGATATTATAATGTAGCTTTTTACATGTATCCAATAGATTTGTGAGTAGTATGCATGATTATTGTAGAGTGCTTATATAAGGGGTGATTTCTTTCAATAAAGTTGAAGCTTGCTCTATCATTCACATTGAATTGGCTGCTTGCTTCCTCCGCCCGCCGCAGTCATTGCCTCTTGTCATTTTGCTGTGTACCTCTGAGGGTGATCTGTCTTCTTCTCTATACTCTTCCTTTAGTTAATAGTAGACAGTCATTTGATACCACTTGGCCTTCCCATCTTCAGGCTGAACAAACCCATCTCTCTTAGCCATCTCCATTCATCTTGTTCTCCAGCTCATCTAACCATCCTGGTGGCCTGCTGCCACCAGTCAATCCAGTTTGTACATATCTAATTTGTTCCAGTTTTTTAATATTTCTAATCTCTCTCTTGTAGCAGAAGGAGGGAAGGAAATAATTTGGAAGAAAACCTGAAGTGTCTCAGATGGCTATGGAGTTCATCCCACAGAGTCTACATGTTAATGTGCACATCTGCAGAGAGGATACAAAACCCATCAAGGGTTAGTATAAGGTGTTAGTAAACATAAATCTTACAGACATAAAGCTAGTTATGTGTATTCAATAAAAAAAACTGGTGACATCTTAAGGGCTTTCAGGCTCCAGAAGAGTGGAAGATAAGTATGTTTTTTAACACAGTAGTACTGAGGTATTTCCAAGGATCACAGTCCTAAAAGAAGAGGGTTAACATGTACCTTTCAAAGCTCTTCTACCTCATAAGGTGCTCTGGGACCTTAAGTTGATTTCATGAGGCCTGTGATGCAGGTTGTTTGTATGAAACACCCACCTATCTTGTGAAGCACCTGGGAAAAACAGAGAATTCAAACCTCAGTAAATCCATCCCCTGGACATGCCAGCTTGACTGCACACTTGTGTGCAATCTGCAGAAGTTAACAGACTTTGCCTTCTTGTGCATTTGAAAGTAAGAAAGGAAGGAAGACCCTGCAAAAAAAAAAAAGTTATATTGAAGCTTTAAAGTCATTACCCAGATTGTGTATTTAAGGCAAACAATGTTAATGAAGTCAAAATGTCCATAAGGTGCATGTCTATGGGTGTGATATAAACAGGACACACTTTAGTTTAGAAGGGATTCAAACAATCAGTGAGGAATTCCTTAAACATCAATTGTGACCTGCCTATGCTAGTGCTTGAAATTTACTCTCACCAGTCCAAAAACTATTGTGTGCAGGAAAGCAAATAAATCCAACAAAGCTGCATGGTTCTGCAAATCTGTATACATAATCTTTCCTTCCAATCTAGCAGCCCACCTAATGGAAGCGTGAGTGGCTGATGTTTAGAAAGTTGGGCTTCTGACCCACCTAAGCAGAACCACACAAAGTAAAGAGGAAAAGGGGAAGATGAGGCAGGAAATGGCAAGATACAATAATGAGGCTGAAGACAAATAATTTACAGGTTTTTATGTTTTTCATTTTTTCCCATCAGAAGCGCAGTAAATTAACTGTTGTATATTTATGTCACTCAGGAGAAAGGACAAAGAAATTGAGCAATGTGAGATTTTTAGATGCCATACACCTGCATATAGGGACACAACCACTGCTTGAATTGAAGAACTGATAGTGAGACTTTGTACATTTACTGTAGCATCCATAGAAGCTTTCTGTCCCATTTCATGGTTTTGTGTGGAATTTTTCAGTGAGAATGGCCTCAGCTATGAAGGCAGTGGTATCTACCCACAGCTCTCAGTGGCAGCCATCCCGTAAAGCTAATTCACAGAGTTGTCCTGTCCTCGGACCAGTCCTTGGGTTTCAGGACCCTCATCTATTCAGCTGCTATTGCTTCAGCTGCCTCATACACGCTACACCCCCTCAATTCAAAAGCAGTGGCACAAGTATCTACAAACAATTTCTTTAGAACAAAACCATTTCAAAGAGAACATATTAAAAAAAAGAAGTAGAGCAGCTTAGATGTTTAGATACCTCCCCTGGACCAGAGAAGGGCAAGCATTCTTACATTTTCTTTATCAAGTACCTTACTTTGTCACCCTCTGTCCCTAAAGCAATTCTGATAAATGAAGATAATGAGATAAATTTTTTATACCCTTCCTTTCTCCTCTGTTCCCAAAGGATTTTGATGTATGCATGTATTCACCTTCAAATTACTAGCCTTGTAAAGCAAAACTGCATTTCCTTAAAGACAATTTGCCAGGCCCTCAAAGCTGACAATTGAGTCTGTTATCTTTCAAAAAACTCGCTGTTGTTTTCACTTGGGTAAGCTACTGTGTGGTTTCCATGTTTGTTCTTCACATAAACCTTGGTGGATTTTAGATCAACAGAGCCTTGCAGAAAACTCTGATAAAACAGTACACAATATTTTCACTGTATGATTCCCTAATGCTTTTATTTTTTTTCAGCTTGTGTCCTTGACTTGTATTTTTGGTTTGTGGGGTTTGCTTTGGATGTGGGAAAAAAGTACCAAAAATTACTTGCATGTAGGAACTAGGGAATGGAAAGAGGCCATCAGGAATCATCCCATGTCATGTCACATTATACCTTTTATAAATGCAACAACCTGCTTGTTAGAAGAAGTTTCTTTTGCTATTTAAAAAAAAATATATCTTTTTGTTTCCTATTTTTCCTGAGCAAGTTTTTTGCTAATATAAGCTAGATAGAAATTTTATTCCAATGTCTAAGCTCCATTTGTCCATGTGCATTAGATTTGGCTCTTCCACATACACAGAGCAGTGACAGGTGTTGTGATGCTACAGGCTCCCCAGGGCCTGGGGTGCTGGGTGCGGTGGAGTGTCCCTATGGGGCTCTGTCAGGGCAGGGCCTGGCAGCCAGGACTCATCCCAGTCCCCAGCCAGGAGCCAGGCAGCCGGGGGACACCGGGACAGCTCCAGCCCTGGGCACTGGGCACCTCCCTGGGCACGGGCTGAGGCTGGGCCAAGCATCAGCCTGTGAATCCCCAGCTCAATATGGCTCATGGCCAGGGCAGGCAGGGCTGTGAGAGGGTGGGATCTCAGGCAAAAGCAGCTTCCACGGGCCTGTGAGCCTCTCCCCACTATCACCAGTGGGACAAGGCAGCCCTTGCTGCTCCATCCCTGGCTGGCACCAGGCATCCCAGGGCAGCCCAACCTGCAGAGGAGGGGATGCCTTCAGACCCTTACAGCCACTGTCAGCAACTATTTTCCACTCCGTTGTCCATCAACCCCACCATAAAGTGTGCTTGCAACCATGTCTTTTCTCAGTTTTTTCAGTAGGTTACTTAAGCCAAATTCATATGCTCAGAGATTCTTCATTTCTTTGACCATCTGAGAGGCCCTCCAGAGACCTGCTGCTGTAGTTTCAGCTCATCATACATGGGTGACTGGAGCAGATCCACATAGGACAACACTCACCACAGCCTTGTGCAAGATCCTAGCACTTACCCCCTCAGGCACCACCCATCAAGTTCCCAAATTATGTAGATCCCTCCTGGTAGCTCATGGACCTCTTGTGACCAGCTAGTATGCCTTGCTCCCTTCACACCCGTTTCCAGCTCATGAGCTCTCAGTTACTGAATTTCATCCTGGTTTTACTTCTGTGATTCTCAGGGTTATCATGTTGTTCCATTTTCCTTCGCTGTCCTAACTCCATCTCCCAGCTCCATGCCCTCAGCAAATTTTATCAGCATGTTTCCTAATATCTATGGCACTGAGGAGTGAACCTCCCCCAGTAATTCAGGTAACATGCTTTTACTGCAGCCTGGGGCCAACCACCATTTTAACTGTTCTTTTACGAATGTCTATAAAACAATATGAATAACCAAATTATTACATGCATACATGGTTAACAGCTACATGTATCAGAGCTATTCAATTGCTCATGAACAGAAAGAGCTTCAGCAGTTCCCATCTTCTAAGGTCTTGCTTCATTTAGGTCAGGCACAGGGTAATAGCAAGCCTTACCCAAACTTTAATTTTTCTGCACTTGGAATGACTTTATGCTTTTCCACCACTGTTGGAAGGTAAGCTCTTCACTAGGTGATCTTACTTCACTTCTGCATCTTACTGCCATGTTACACTTTCCTTTCCTGATCTGCCTAAACAATTTTTGCCATGCAAATCAATCTCAATCTATCTAAACCACAAACGTAAAGGAGTCAGAAGGATGCTCCCATCTTTGGTTGGAATGATTCAGTTGTCCAGCCAGGCACCGGCCAAGATCTCCCAAATTTCTCCCGTATTACATTCCTCCTTATGATCTCCCACATGATTTCACATATTTCTCTTGTATTGTTGACGCCCTTGTTCATTCCGTTGCACTGGGGAGCGGGAGGGTCATCAACACTCGGTTACCTCTGTGTGTGTCTGTGTGTCTGTCTCTGTGTCCGTGTGTCCGTGTGTGTCCCCGCCACAGGGCGCGGCCGCTGGGGGGCGCTAGAGAGCCCCCCCGCCCCCCCCCCCCCCCGCCCCCCCCCCCCCCCCCCCCCGGCAGGAAGGGCCGCGCCGCGGCCCCGCCCCGTCTCTCAGCAAGCCCCGCCCCGGGGCTCGCGAGGCCGCCGGGCCGCCCCTCTCCTTGCCCGCGGATTGGCCACCGCGGCGTGCGCCGAGGGGGCGGGGCCGGCGCGGGGGTATTTAAAGCGCCGCGGCTGCAGCCAGCCCTTGTGCCAGGCAGCCGGGACGCGGCGGGGCGAGTGAGTGGCGTTGGTGGGGGGGTGCGGCCTGGTCGGGTGCCGTCCCGCCCTCTTCGCGTTGTGGCGCGGTGGTCCGCCGTGCCGCGCCGCGGCCTGCCGGGGAGGCGCCGGCGGGTGCCGGGTGCGTGGCGGCTCCGCCGGGCCTTGCTCGGTGTCCCGCGGTAGGAAGCGCCTGCCCGGCTCCTTATCTCGGCCCGGCCGGCTCTCCCGCGGCGCGGCAGGGCCGCGGCTGCTCCTCAGAGGGAAGCTGCCCCTGTCCCCCCTTCCCCACACCTGTGAGCCTCCCCTTGCCCTTCGGAAACCTGCGGTGTGTCCCCTCCCTCCCGCCCTGAGGCGTGCCGCTGGGGGCTGCGGTGAACTTCCCCTTTTGCTGCAAAACCTTATCCCTAAGTCAAGCCCCGAAGAGCAGGGCCTGTAATACGGGCATGGGGTTGTATGCCGCTACTTGGAGCAGCTTGTGGAGGGCTGTGAGTGCTCTGTGATGGCTGCGGGCCTCTCCTGACTTGATTAATGCTCTCGTCTGGGGTATGAATCTTGGCTGTGGATAAGGAGGGTGCAGTTATACTGCACTGGTAGTCCTTTGGGTTATTTCATAATGCATCTGCTAGAGTGCTGTGAAACTGCAGAGCCTTTTCCATACGGTCAGGGTGACTAAATTGTCCAGTTTGAGGGGCCTACAGGAAATTCTAGCCCTGGATTTTAAGAGGGGAGGTTAAGTGGTATCCAGCCTCCTGTTATGCAGTAAGCAACATTTACTTTTCCAAGTTTGAAGCTTTCTGGGGGAGACTTGACTGATTCAATGTGCCTCTAATTTCTAAGAGTGTTTATATTTAAGGTGATAGTTGAAGTAGTCCCGGACTTAGCAAGTAGTTCAGATCTTGTTTGTGTTGGACAGAATATCAGCCTCTGTAACATGTTGTATTTTTTGTCAGTGTTCTGAAGCTAGAGCCCTGATGTTGCTATAGGAACTGGTTGAGTGAAGGGGAGGGTCAGTTGCACTGGACTGATGCCTGTGTGCTGGTTCCTCTGAAAAGCTCCAGGTGAATCATACCTGATCTCTTAACTGTATGTGAGGATGGTGGCTTTGTTCAGGAAACCAGGCTTCAGTGAGAAGCAATGCTTTAACTTGGTTATGTCTATACAGTCCTTTTGAAGGTGTTCAATTTTCACCATTCATGACTATCGAAGGGAATGCTTGAGCTGTCTGGCAGTTTGGGGTTGTTCTAACTGGTGCTTAAAACTCATTAACCGAATTTAAACTTAATGGATGCTGTAAATTAAATAGAAGCTATCACCAGTGAGTTAAAGGGGTTTTGTATGTCGAGCATTAATGATTTGTGTAAGTACAACCCTGCTTGAAAGAGAATGTGTTGTGAGACTTTGGTAGATTTATTGTGGTAGGATATGCTTGTTGTGGTATGTTGTGTGGGATAACCTGCAGTTTTAAAGTATTCATTTTGGCTGTGTAGTCAGCTGCTCAAGAAATCCTGAGAGAAAGTCAGATGTTTTAACAACTATCATACTTGTCTTGTGACTTCCATGCAGAAGTGGAAGAAGGGCTTAAAGGATCAGGCATAAAGCTGACTAAACAAAATACTGAATCACAGCAGTTGCTGCTGCTAAACACGTTTGTTCAGTCTGTTACATGGGCACTGGAGTTTTTCTCATCGTTCAGGTACTTGGATTTTAAAGGTGTATTTGTAAAGCTCATTAATTTCCTGGCTTAGAGGAGGTGCTGTATCTCTAGTTATAACTTGAGAACTAAGTTTAAGCTTGTTGGTTGAGTGGACAGTTCTTAACATGGACTTAGGACTGGTAAGGAGGACAGAAAACTGAGGGGGGGAGATGTCTTGGATTTTTTAACATGAATTTCAGTTGAAATCAGAAGACAACAAGGAAGTGGTAGCACTGAACTAGTCACTGACTGCTTGCTCATGGCCTGCTGTGGTTTCACTCTGACCTTCTTTGGGAAGGCTGAGTGGCAGCTGGGGACTTTAAAGCTGAAGAAAACATGGTTCTTAAGTTGCCTGCTTTTAGAGTCCTTTGTAGAGCACAAGTGTGGTGCTTTCTTGGACCTAGCTACTGGCATTCAAGCCTATGGTACACAGTTGAATGCCTGTAATTAAATCTACTCTTTGAAGTTGCGTTTTACTTGAGTAACATTTTGCCTGTAATTCTGCAGTAAAGTGAAGGACATGGCTGAAGCATATCTATAGACAAGCTTGCTCAGTTTAATTTCCAAAGTTATTCAGGGGAGAGAGACAGAAACTGGTATTGTGATTAACTATGCTTTTGTTTATCCACTTAACTGTGACTTCATGAGAGGGAGCAGCCTCAAGTTTCATATTAGTGCAGCTTGATGTGTGGCATTAGCTGCTGAAAGGTGCAAGTCTTCTGCAGCTACTTGATTACTGGCTGTTGCTTCTTAAACCTGTGATGGCTAAATTATTTTTCTTTCACAGAATCTTCAGCAATACTGTTCTGTTCAGAAGATGTCTGCCCTTGAAACCCTCTTTAAATACATTGATGAACACCAAGACCTCTACATTCAGGTAAGTTTTCTTTTTGTCCTGCAGCACAGACAGCTGTTGGATGTTAAAAGTTAGGTGGTCAGCTTCAAGCTTGTTACACCTATATAATATGCCCAATAATAGTCATGTCAAGTAGCTGGAGAGGGAGGGAGCAGGCGGCAGGTGTGACTGATTTGAGTCAAGACAGAAAACTTTGTTTCTGAAGTTTAGGCATAGTTCTGTTCAGACCTAAATCTGCATGGTAGGTATATTAGGAAATGCTCTATTACTGGGTAGTGCAAGCAGTGATTTAGAGGTGAAAGAAGTTTGACACTGGTTCCTGAATGCCAAACTAGGTGTCTACTCTCTCCCTTTTTGAGATAGGAAAGGAAAAATATAAGCAAGGCAGGAATAAAGCTTTCTCATATGAAACTGTTCATGTTGGGGTACAGAGGGAGGGGTTACCTTCTGTATTTTGCTGATTAACCTGCTATGTAATTTCACCTTGTATTTCAATCCCCTTCACCTGTGAAGGAATCGGTGGTATAGCACTGTAAACTCAGGCAAGAACTATGCCAAGTGTTCAACTTGACTCCTGCCAGTTGTTTTTGGTGTTCTCATGCAGGGGAAAAAACTAAGACAGCCTTTCTGAGAAGCCTGAAAGACATTAGCTGTCTCTGGATACTTAAAGAATGGCAACCAGAAAGACACAATATGCACAAACTGTCATACTTTTAAGCTTAACCTTATGTATCTGTGGACTTTGTGCTATACTGCAGGGGCAGCTGTGGGAAAATGAGGTTTTAGAGAGCTTTTGAGTGTGATATATTAATGGTTAGAGTATTCCTCTAAGGAGAGAACAGAGCTGATTTGCCTCAAGTTTAAGATAGACTGAAACAGTATTAGTTGAATTGCAAGGTGATGTTTTTGTAGAGTGCCTCTCATGCCATAATTCAAGTAGTAAAACCTTTAGCTTTTCTGTCTTTCTGCAGCGGCTGGCTCAATGGGTGGCAATCCAGAGTGTGTCAGCATGGCCAGAGAAGAGGGCTGAAATCAGACACATGATGGAGGTTGCTGCAAAGGACATTGAGCGACTGGGAGGCACAACCCAACTTATGGATATTGGGAGACAAAAGGTATGTGAGCATCTCCAGCTTAGTCAGCTGTCATCTTAGAAAAAGTCTCTTTAGAAGACCAGGTGATTAGCTCTAGGAGCTGCTGGCTTATGATCCAGTAAGAAATGCACTTAGCTTCCATAAAGTATCATTTAAAATGCTGTTTATTAGAGCTACCACTACAAAGAAAAGATGCTATAGATGTCCCTTCAGATGCTGGCAACCCCAAGCTGTGCAGCATCTAGCAGGCATTGAATTGGTGTGCAGCATGCTTTCAGATCCCATTCATGGAAATGTTCTCCCATTTCATTCAAGCTGTTTGATTCCACTGCCAAACAAAGGGGGCATTTACATGAGAACTTCTTGCCACACTTTTAGATAAAGCCAAGGACATGCAGGTAGTGTAATTGCCAGTACCAAGTGGGAAGTGCCTGCAAGCTACAGTCAGCTGCATAAGTTTATCCTGGAGCCCATGGTTATGTCCAGCAAAAGCTTGGGCATACTCAGACTAACTATGTGGATCACTAATTCCTTGATGTCTGATGGCCTTCTGGTCAGGATCACCACACAAGGGTCTTCTAAGTGGTGTCCTAGAAAGGCAGTAGCCTGTTGGGGTGTAGGATAATATCTTTCCTGCCACGGTCTGAGCTACCTGTTAAAACCTTTGTTTGTAGTAGATCTGGGGATCCAGATCAGTTAAGCATGTTGTATTACATTTGGAACTGTGTATTAAATGCGTTTTAAATACTTTTCTAACTGAACATGAACAGAGAGCACCTGCAAACAAAAATGTTACTCTTTTAACAGAAGGCTGGTGTTGGACCTTAGACTTTAAACATACTGGCTGAAGTTTCAAAAAGTTTTCCAAAAGACTTTTTCAGCTCTTCCAGAAGTGTTACATTTGTCACAGGATTGCACTTATCCCTTACCAGATACAGAAGGATCTTTAATGGGATGAGTTCCCTCCTTATTTTTAGCTATCTGGACTGCTTTTCACCAGAGAATTGTATGTGCTTACAATGATAAACTCATCCTAGGGAACCATCCACTTGATGTGCTTCTCCTTTGAAGAGCCTAGTCACTACTTCTTCCAGAATAAGACTCATTCCAAAATTTAGACCAGCATTTGGATAGTGGCATTCAAAATCCTGTTGTACTGGAGTGTTTGCTAGCTTTGGAAGATTGTCATCGTAATTGGTACTAATGGCAGCTGGGTGAAATCTATGTGTATCAGGACCCCCTGTGCAGTTCTTGCTTTTGGTGACTGGAATTCATTTGTCTGTAGTACTACAGGTCCCAGCAGGGAAGCAGCTGACTTCATGTGCCCTCTTGGAAGGGAATTTGTAGGATAATTCTAGCTCTGCTACTACCTACAGCCTAAAATCCCATCACAGGGTTTCAGTTAATTCAGGTGAACTTGTTCCTTTCATCAGTGTAACTTTGTGGGGGCAAGAGCTGGTTTATTACAAGTAACATTCCTATTTAGAAAACTATTGCAGCTGAATTAATGTGAACTTTAGTTTCATGCTAAGTATAGACAAAACTAGTCAGTGTATTATGTACTTTGCAGCTGTATCAGTGGAGGACAAACTGGTGAACTTGTCTGATCTAATTTAGTTTACTGCTGTACAGCAGTTTATACTGTGTACTGATTACTGTAAGTGTAATTTCTTGCAGTAATGCTTTAATCACTTAGACCTGCAGCTGGCCAAGGACTGTGTAACCTGTTGATAAAAAATTGGAGCTTGGTGCCCACGTGAGCAAGAAGTCTAAGCTGATCTTGATCTGCTAAACAGTGTCTAGGAGTATGTGTTCACTGGAAGGGGAATGCATGCTGACTTGAGAATAGCATGTGATAGTTGCTTCTGGGTTATTCCAAAGGACTAAGCCAACTTCAACTCTTGAACTAAGTTCATCAGCACTACCCTGCCCTCTGCTTAACAGCATAGGCTGGTATAGAGAAATACAGTGGTTATGCTGATCTTGTCTGGGTGTAGGCACATGTTGTACTCAGTGGTATGACTGTCAGGAAATTTTTGTCTAGAGGTATACTGTGGACAGGATGAAAGTGCAGTGACAAGCAATGCAGAAGGCAATATTGAATGGAGTTTATCACTTATGCTTAGGTCAGCATTAGATATGGCAGTTTGGCATGCAGACAGCTTGCTCTGCTAAAATCCAATGTAGGATTGTTAGTTTAAAGCTAACAGTTCTGAGTGGCTTGGAACACTTTGACTATTACTGGAACTTGTCGGGAAACTTCCTGGCATGGTCCTGTCATGCCTTCATTGGCACATTGCTTTTGGCAATCCGTTTAAGTAGTGTAGTTTTGTTTAGCTGTCTGTGCCCCTAATCTCATAGCTGCTGTAAGGTTAAAAATAATTCATTCATTCATCTGACAAAAAAGTGCTGCTCTGACATTCCATATCTGAATAAAACTTCTTGCCTCCCCTTTCTAGCTACCTGATGGATCAGAGATCCCTCTACCACCAATTGTTCTGGGGACACTTGGCTCAGATCCATGCAAAAAGACAGTGTGTGTATATGGTCATCTGGACGTTCAGCCAGCAGCACTAGAGGACGGCTGGGATAGTGAGCCTTTCACACTGGTAGAAAGAGAAGGTAAGAGTGGTGGACTTCAAACTGATGAGCACTTCCTTAACAAGTATGGTACTTCTCAACTGTATTAAAGTTGTACCCTTGATTAAAAGGGCGAAGGAGAGTAAGAACAGACATGGGTGTTTAATAATGTTGAGATAAAATATGCAGGAGAGAAATAATAAACAAGTAGAGCTGCAAAATCTCAGCTGCTCTCAGAGCTTCTTTCCTTTTCTGATAACACTTGATGTTATCTTCCTTGTAGCTCCAGCAAAGTCTTAACTGCTGCCTTCCATGATAACAATTTGTTGCCAGAAAACTTCCTAGAACTAGTTTCTTGTGCTGTTCACAACTTGCAGTCTGTAAGGTCATGTCAGACTGCAGGGATTTGGAACCACTACAGGAGACAAACACTTAACACAGCTGCTTTATGCCTGGAGATGGCAGTTGTACAGCAGCCTCTCTGGCTTACCTTGTGTTTGTGTACAGTGCTACAATCAAGCTGGAGCTAGTGCCCAGACAAGTGTCCCTCTCAAACTGGGAGGAAGAAATCATGCAGTAACTCCTGTTGAAACAACACATTGCCAGTAGCCAGGAAGAGACTAAAACTTTTCTATTTTAAACTGTTACTGTCAGCTTCTTCCTTGTTTCCCTTGCTCAGTGGGAGTGTCAAAGGTCATATGAATAGAAGGATATTAACCATTCTTGTTGCATAAGCGTTAAGCATTGCCAAGAAAACAAGTATCTGTGATAACTAGTACTTCTGCTTGAGCACCTGGTCCAAGTTACTAGGTTGGTTTATCTCATCTGATAGCAAGAGCTAGACTTGCCTCAGGCTGGGGTTTATCTCTGCAGCCTGGTAGTGTAAGAGGCACATTTACCAATGGCTCCTTACCTTGCAAGCTGTCTGGCCTGTTCTGTCACTGGTTACACCTACTGCTTCAGGGTTGTAACCAGAGCTCTGAGTTGCAATTACTATCTGCCTCTGCTGTGATCCTATGTGCTACACTTCCTGGGACTTCCCTGTAGCCTATAAAACTTGTCTTTGACTAAAGCCCTTTCTGGGGAGGTTCACTTTTATCTGGAGAATCCAAAGAAGTGATTGGTCACTAGCTGCTAAATTCTTACTCTTCAAACAAACAATTATTGAAGCTAATACTAGATAGGCTTCTGTTAAAAGGAGGTAGCTTGTTTCTATATCCTTACTGATATGTTTGTGGAAAATTATATTACTGTGAAGAATATGGGAATGAATAGTCCAAGGCAGTTACATCCTTTCCAGCCTTATGCCCCACTCCCAACCAGGGAACAGCAGGGGGGAAGAGGTAGAGTGGTTCAAAGTGGGAGAAATGTTTGTCCTGTACCTGTCCCACTTGTGTGGGTGTATGAAGTGGCATGTGAAACTGCTACTTTAGAAGAATCAGAAAGTTAATACAAGCAGAGCTAGAAATCCTATCCAAAAAGATGTTTTCTGCAGGCAAGAGATGACTGAAGTGTTATGCTAATTTTTCTCCACACCAGTTAATTTGTATCTTGTTTCTACAGGAAAGCTGTATGGGCGAGGATCAACAGATGACAAAGGTCCAGTGCTTGCCTGGCTGAATGCCTTGGAGGCTTATCAACAAACAAACCAAGTATGTGCCCAAAATGTATCCTGCTTCTTTTCATACTCCAGCTGAGTCTAGCAATAAATGTTATCCAAGCTACAAACCCATGTGAGGCAAGCCTGCTTATTCAGCTGACTGGAGGAATGATGCAATAGTGCTGTAAATTCCCTGATGTCCCAGTAGGGTTGAGTTGACTTGCAAGCCAAGCATCTGCAAGAGTAACTTGTCAGCACTTTAAACATTTTTGCTTTAACAAAATGGGTAACACATATGCAAGCATCTGGAGCAGGAGGGATAATCAGATGTGATCAGTTTCATATAAGGATGTCAGATTAGCTTGGCCTTTAGCAAAGCTTAATACTTGCTGCCATTGAGCTCTAGGAAGAGGTTAATTTAGTAACACTTAACTGGGAGCTTTGCTGTTTCTGTTCAAGAAAAAGTGCAACTGGAGATAGTTCAGTGTCAGCTGTATCTTGTGAGACAAGTTGCTATTACTTATGAGAAGAACTACCAGTTCTCAGGTGCTGTCTAGGCACAGAATATGGTAGACTGGATAGACAAGGTAGCTTTGACTCTACTGTGGCATGTAATTTCTGTGGCTATATTGGTTTTCCTAGCCTTCTGACCTACCTTTGGCAACAGATATCTGCTGTGTTCCCACAGTTAAGAGGACTGGGAACAAGTTGTTCTAGAGCTTAGATCTTTTTTGAAGAGTTTGAATTCCATCAAATGAAGGGTGGTGTGAGTGGCATCAACTTTGTAATATTCTGTGTATAATTAACAAATTCCACTGTCATGGAAATAACTCACCCATGTCCATTTTTCTGCTTTGTACATGACACATGAAAATTACTGATTGTTGGAGTCCAGTGTTTTCCCATAATTGATCAGTTCTTGTTTTTCATTTTCAAAGGACCTTCCAGTTAATATTAAGTTCTGCCTAGAGGGTATGGAAGAATCAGGATCTGAAGGCCTTGATGAACTAATTTTTGCTCAGCGAGATACTTTCTTCAAAGATGTGGATTATGTTTGCATTTCTGACAACTACTGGCTAGGCAAGAAGAAACCTTGTATCACCTATGGCTTGAGGGGTATCTGCTATTACTTCATAGAGGTAAGTGCTGAAGTACACTGCAAAAACAGTATTAAACTGAATTTTCTACTGGAGAAGAGTGGTAACTAACTTTTTCATGCCAATAGCTTTTCTTCAGAGAAGGTGAAACTGACGAAGTAGAATTTCTACTAATTGTCTAAATATCTTCCTTATACCCTCCTCTATGATACTTGGTTGAGAAGGATAGCTTTCAGATGTATGAAGCAAGATAAGTCAGCATCTTCACTGGAGGATTATTGCATGGCATAGATATGTTCATCCAGATAGCTCCTTGAGTGCAGGAAGAGATGTCACCACTGAAGTCCCCAAGGTTGGGACAGTCAGTACTGAGGGCTTGTACTCCACAGAGCACTAAGAAGCATATCTGCTTTAATGTACGTACTACAACTGAGTGGTGTGGCTTCTGAAACTGATACGTTCTCAAAATACATGCAGCAGAAAGCTAGGGTAAAAGTTTGTTCTGTGCATTTGACAGTATCTTCATGCTAAAATTAACCTGAATCTTAATTCACTTCAAACCAGGTGGAATGTAGTGATAAAGACCTTCACTCTGGAGTTTATGGTGGTTCAGTACATGAGGCCATGACAGATCTCATTACTCTAATGGGTAAGAAAATTCAGGTTTCACTGAATGCATTTGAAATGGGATTAAGCCATTAAAGTATGAGTGAGTTTGCAGTGAGGGGAGTTCCTGAGGGCTGCTTACACTAGCAAAGCATTGACCAGTGAAATGGTGCTTGCCAGGTATGCAAGGCTGATGCCTTACATACAAAAATATGATGGTCTTCCCAAGAAGTTGTCTACCTCCCTTAACTTCCCCTAAAATCTTGCTGCACACTTGTATGTTAATTAAACCTGCTCTCTTCTGCAAACTTTTACGGATGCTATAGTGATCTCCTTGTGAATCTTGCCATCAAACAGCCAGCCAAATGTGTAGCAGTAGAATTGTGGTTTGACCTCCAAGGGCAACTGAGCACCATGTGACTTCTCACTGCCCCCTGCCCCCAGTGCTGGGAAGGAGAAAATAAAGCAAAAGGCTCTGAAATTGAGATAAGGACTGGAAGGGATGACTTGCCCGTTATGGTCATGGGCAAAAGCAAACTATTTAGGGGAAGAAAAAGAACATAAATTTCAGACACCAACAGCAACACTTAGAGTAGGACAGTGAGAAGCATTACCACATTTAAACACCTTCCCCCCCACCCCTCCCTTCTTCCTAAGCTTATCTTTGCTCCCGATATCTCTCTCCCTCCAAGAGGTACAGTGGGCAGGGAATGGGGGGTGCAGTCAGTCCTGCCACTTCCTCCTTAGGGTGGGGGGAACTTGTTGCATTCTTCCCCTGTTCCCTCATGGTTCCCCTCTCATGGGAGACAGTCCTCCACACATTCTCTGACATGAGTCACTCCCATGGGTTGCAGCATTTCCCAAGCTGCTCTGGTGTCTGTCAGTCCTGTGTGTTGCAGTCCTCCCAGTACTGAACTACAACAGCAGGGGCTTCTCCCCACAGGGTCCTGGCCACCCTCTGGCAGTCAGCTGCTCTGGGCTGGGGCCCTCCACAGGCTGCAGGTCAGCATCTGCTCCACTGCAGACCTCCATGGGTGGGGGCAGGGGGACAGCCCCTGGTGTCTCACCATAGGATACATGGGGACTCTGCACTGGTGCATCTCCCTCCACTTCCTACTCCTTTCTTCTACTGTCCTTGGTGTTTGCATAGATGATACAACTGCTCTTCACAACTCCAAATCCTCCCAGGTTCCCCTTAAATATGTTATCACAGAGGTGTAGTGAACTGGCTTGGCCTTGGTGCAGAAGTGGGTCTGACTTGGAGCCAGGAGAGCTTCAAGAAGCTTCTCACAGGGGCCACAGCTGTAGCCCCCTCCCCTGCTACCAAAATCCCTGCCACTCACTGAAACCCAGGACAAGAATTATATATAATTATGAGGAAGTGCACATGTTGGATAGCTGCAAATTCTGTAAGTGCCTCCCATGCTTAGTGGTGATGGCTCTTGGGAGGTAGAGGTCAGACTTTCATTTCACTACACTTAGTTTTCAAAAGGCCAAGAATTGGGTTTCCCATGGAAAGTGTTTGCAGCAATGACACCTTGTTCTGGTTGAATCCTAATATTAGGTGCTTCTTGTTTACAGGTTCTCTTGTAGACAAGAAAGGAAAAATCCTCATCCCAGGCATTAATGAAGCAGTGGCAGCTGTTACTGATGAGGAGCTGGCACTATATGAGAAGATTGATTTTGACCTGGAAGAATATGCAACAGATGTAGGAGCAAGAAAACTATTGCATGATACAAAGGTACTGTACTCCTTCTCTGCGCTGGCTACCCGTGTCAGTTCAAGCTGTTTATATTAGTAGAAGACAAACAAGCTTCTGTGGATACTTGTGTATTTAGCAAGTAATTTAGTAGGCAGAGAATTCATCTGATGTCTTCAAAATAGTGAAATTGCCTTGAAGATAATTTCACCTACTGTACAGTTGACTGCATACTTAACACTAACAGTTCCTCTGCAAGGTGTTAGGTGCTTGGAAATCACCTAGGAATGATTAATGCAAGAAGTCTAGACAACTTTAAGTTTGTTTCTTAGTCTGTATCTAAGTAGCATTTCAAACTGGGACAGAACTTTATCTCATGCTGTTTTCTTAATGCTAGATAAGAACTGCTAGCACTTTTCCAGAGGTCAAATACCACATTGACACAAAGCATCTGATTTCCTATATATGCAGGAGGTTCAGAGGGTTATCAGAAATAAAGTAGTTGCTCATAGAGATGATTTGTCATTTGGTGTGAAAACAGCTTGAGATCTAGCTGTGATGAACTTAAGGCTGACATACTGAACATCTTCCTAGACTTGGCAAGCAAGGACTATTTTGTAGCCATGAACTAGGCAGCTTCCCAAATCTTCAGAGAGGCTCAAGTTCAGTAAAGTCATGTCTGAACTTCTCAAATCTTCATCTTGGGAGCTCTCCAAATGAATGCTTTTAACAGCATTTAATCTTGCAAGGTATAGGTATTACAGACTAATTTCAAAGCATTAAACTTGAGATGTAAATACATCTCTTACTATAAAAAGCAGAAACAAGTGTTGTAAAGGACAAATTTACATGTGCAGGTCTGTATTCTGTCCTAGTACTGTCGGGAGGAGACCTCAGACAACTCAAGTAGGTATAAGTAATTTTAGATCCTTAACCTTGTCTTTATATGCTCAGACTTATATCATCTGGGAGCACACAGACTTCCTTGTTTAGTCTTGTCCTATAAAGTAATGGATGAAATACAGCTTGTATACAAGGAGGAGCTGGCAAGATCCTATCTATGTATGATACTGAACTGAAGCTGTTCAGTCTTAGCTAAACTGAAATCCTAGCTTAATTTAGCAAGGGAGTTATTACTAAGCTGCATGCATGCAAGAAGGGCCTTGAGGCTAAGGAGAAAGATAGGAGAGAAGGCTGTAATCTCCAAGTCAGAAACAGTGTGTTTGAGAGACTTGAACTGTGACAGTCAAATGTGCTTTTAGAAGATTAGAAGCAGGTTGTACCTGGAACAAAAGAAAGTGTTGTGGTCTTTGTGTTAGCAGTTTGAAGTCCCTTCTTTCTCTTCAGTGAAGTTCAGGTTTGAGATACTGTAGCTCTACAGAGGACACAAATGTCTTCAATTTATAGTATCCAGTGTACTGAACAGCTGTGTCCAAGGCAAAAGAAGAGGAAATACAAAAGTGTTATCTGAAAAAAGGCAGTAGTGCTCACTAATCAACTTGGAGTTCAGTCAGTTTAATACAACTGATATAAATAGCAGAAGCACACTGTATGCCTCAATCTGCGCAGTGGTGAGGCTTTTAGAAAACTTGTGATCTTCATAAGCGTGTGACTTTGAAGGCACCTGCCTGCCTTGAGGCAGTGGGGACCAGAGTTTCCAATGCACTTCCTGCACACTCTGAGCTCCTTTATAAATGGTACTTGTATCCTTCTCAGCAGACTGGTTGTGTCTTGTAAGTTCACAGAACTAGGAGAAAGCCAAACTAGTGCTACTGAATCTCTTAAGGCATCTTAAGGAATCTCTTAATTCAACTGTTGTATCAAAATATGTGCTTAATAGGAATAACAGCTTCTGTTTATAGCTGAGTGGTCTTGAATGAGCTGCATTTGTCCAGGGGAGAAAGCACTGTTTCTCTAAGTCTTATTAGATTGAAGAAATTATTACTTTGGGGAATGATGTCCAACTTGATGTAACCTTGCATCTTTCCCTTTGCTGCAGAGAGATATCCTTATGCATAGGTGGAGGTACCCTTCCTTGTCTCTCCATGGAATTGAAGGAGCATTCTCAGCCTCCGGAGCCAAGACTGTGATTCCTAGGAAAGTGATTGGCAAGTTCTCAATCCGGCTTGTGCCAAACATGACTCCTGAAGAAGTCACAAAGCATGTATGTTGAGATGGATTGAGGGTCACAAAACGACTAGTGTCTCTAAACTACTGTTCTTCATGCCTGGGGGAAAAGTATTTCTGGTTTCTAAAACAGGTCCAGTTATTTACTTTGCTACTATCTTCCCTGTTCTACACCTCAACTCAGATATTTGAGGGAATTGCTTCATGGCCCCACACTGGACTGTTGTGGCCTGGCTAGTCAATTTCTTTTATCTAACTCAGAGGGCTCAGGATGTTAATTAAATGCTGATTTAATTGCAGGGCACTTGAATTGACAGAAGTGCATACTCAAAAGCATAAGAGTTTGATGTGGTTGTCTAACTGTTCTACAGTATACTGTTAACTTTTTCCTCAAGGAGATATTCTGACTTCAGAGCAGAGGTACTTAGGAATAATGTGAGTTAATAGTAATAGAAAGTATTGCTGCACAGTAGTGGTGACCTCTAAGTCCCAAAGATGTATTTAGTATACTGTCTTTACCAGTGTTCATACAAATGTGAACAGTACATAAGACTGTTCAATCTTTCTTATAGGTTGAAGACTATGTGAGCAAAAAGTTTGCAGAGCTGCAGAGCCCCAACAAATTCAGGGTATACTTAGGCCATGGTGGAAAACCCTGGGTGTCAGACTTCAACCATCCCCACTACATGGCTGGTAGGAGGGCCATGAAGACAGGTCAGTGCGTTTTCTACTTGGCATTGGGAGGACTTATGTTCCTGCACCTCAGGAAATACTGAGGAGTTTGTTTGCAGGATATTTAGTGTTCCTCACTTACATAACTTTGACTCATTGAGTAAGGAAGCATGTCATGTGCAATCCTTAGAGGTATAGGAAGGAAAAACTTAGTATCAAGTTCATTTCTATTATACTGGAACAAGTCCACTGGTATGGTGTTGCTTTTGCGTAAGGCTGAGACTGTTGGTAGTTCAGATCACTTGCTTAGCCAAAGTCCTCAAAATTTAGTCATCCTTGCATCATTCTTTCAGTTATGCTAGAGCAAATCTGACTTACGTGTTGGAGTACAAACAGGCTTTCAGATGAAGTGTTATTTGTGTAACTGAACTCTGAAAGTGGCAGTGCTCCAGCACTACATCTGGGGGCAAATGCTGTGATTCTGCAACCTCTGCAGTCTGGCTGATTAAAACAGTGAGACTTGGTCAGCACATGGTACAGTAGTGGTTGGTACTTGATTGCTTAAGCAGCAGTAAGGATCTGTGATGTAAATACAGACACAATTCCAAACTGACTAGTGTCACTTTGTTCTAGTTTTTGGAGTGGAACCAGACCTGACGAGGGAGGGAGGAAGCATTCCTGTTACCCTTACTTTTCAGGAAGCAACAGGCAAGAATGTCATGCTGCTTCCTGTTGGAGCTGCAGATGATGGTGCCCACTCCCAAAATGAGAAGCTAAATAGGTAAGAGAATATTTATCCCTGTGCCAGGCTGAGTTGTACTGTGGGTCTTGGCACATATCAAGAGGACCAAGAAGAATTGGGCTTTTGCTCTTTAAGTTTCTAGAAGTCGAAGTATCATTACTTCCTAGCAGAATAAGTGGTACTTTGGGTAACTGGTCTGTAGCTGAATCTTGATCCAATTACTGCTTCTAGCTTCATACACTTGAAACCAGGAGTAATTTTTATACTTTGGTCTCCAAGCTTGGCTATTTTTCCCTACACTAAAGATGACATTTCTTGTGCCAGGGGAGATTCTAGGGAGGTTGGGAGTAGTACCTGTTGCTTACAACAGCAGTGCCTATAACATCTCTTGCCTGCATAGGGCTGATACTGCAGAATGCCCAAATAGTAGCACTACAGCTCAAAGGAAAACAATGCTAACAGAAGCTGTCTTTCCAGGTACAACTACATCCAGGGGGTGAAGATGCTTGGTGCATACCTCTATGAAGTCTCTCAGCTGAAGGACTAAGACACCTTACCTTCTGGTTTATGGATCAGAAGTCTGAATTTTCTTACAAAATTTCATCAGTTACCAAGTCCACATCACTCCTCTTTTCCACCAACACTCCACTGCTTTGGTGGTGAGATGGAAGTGTACAGTTCCACTTGGCAAAAAACATGGTGTACCAAAAATGTTTCTTTAAATGACAGACTATTCTTTATCTGACCAGCAGTCCTGAATTGCATCTTTGTCACTTCTGTATCACATCAGAGTTGGTTTGTTGTATTCATCTACTTTTCCTGTAAAGCAGGAGGAATGCTTTCTTTACAGCTGTTTAAGCAGCCACAGTTGCAAAACTGCCAACTAAGGTTAAGGATCTTATTCCTGGATATGTCCTGAAGTAGTCAGTGACAGATCATGGGGCTGTACTGGAATGTGTTCAGGTTGTAGTGAGGCATCTGTCTTGCCAACCAAGCAATTTGGAAAAGCAGTTTGTCTCTTACAGTTTATACCTGCCTGCAGGTTTCAATTTACAGTGAACTGGGTTATAACAAAATTCACTGTGGTAATGACTACTGGCTGTCTTTTTGTAAAGCTGCCTTTGTACTCCCTAAAAAGGACAATAAATAATCATGCTCTAGAGTTTGGCTCTTAGTCTCTAAGGATGAAATAATGACTTGGGAGGGAAAGCAACTTCATGTAACTTGGGAGGAATGTTTCTGTGCCTGTAGAGGCAGATGAGCAACACTGGCTACACAGACTGTACTTTCTGGGAATCCAAATCTGTATTCTTTAGGCTCTGGCTCCATAATAGATTGCTGACTTGGAGCAGGTGTTGCTAAATCCTGTTCTCCTGAGAGAAAATGATCTCAGAAAATGTTTCATTTTGACTCTAAGCCAAGTCATCACACTGTAGCACAGCTGATGATACTACAAGGGAGTGGGGGTAATTTGTAGGCCTAAGTGGGGAGAAGAGCATCATTCATTTCACCCACTGACTGACATCCAGCTTCCAGCTATCTTTTGGAAATGTTCAACTCCAACACTTCTGGTATTCTTCAAAAAAAAACCCTCTTAAATGTGTGGCTAGATTGGCTCACAGTCTCTGGATTCCCTGACCAGTGCTAGCAGGCTAAGCTAGGTAGGTATTTCAAGTGATGATGCTTTGCTCTGAGAACAGCCCAAGAGCCTGGTCCAGTCCTAATGCCTGACAAACAGGGGAGCAGCATGTGATGCTTCCTCCCTTGGGGGGCAGAGGGCCAGGAATGTCTTGTCCACCTGATTTTTGCTGTTACTTGATCTGGAGTCTTAATAGTGGATGGCTGTTGGTAGCAGGGAGGATTCTTGTGGGTAGCTTCTAAAGCTTCTCTCCCTTGTTTGTTTTGTTCTGTTTGGCTTGTGCAAGTTGATGGCTGGAGATAATCTGGTCCCATTAAACTTTGCACTTGCAGCTGGGGTACAGGCTGAGGCCTGTGTCATGTGCCTGTGCCAGTCCTTCCTAGCACCCAGCATCTGCACAAACACTGGGTAATGGGCTGCTAGGTTCTTGCCTTTCAGTGGCAGTGGAACTACTCTGCTGCAACACACAGCCTGTACATAGGACAAGGCTGGCATGTCTGAATATTTAAAGGTCATTTGTATGCTGAGATCAATTAGTTACAGAGGGTAGTCCTAGTAAAGCAGCTTCCTCAGTTACTGAATTGACACCTCAGACTTCTCTAAATGGGTTAACTTTACACAAAAAGACAATTTCCTGGCTTTTGCTGAGCTTATATTATTCTACCTATTGATTTGAAAAGTATCAAAACTTTAAAAATCTAGTTCCTGGACTGAGGTAATACTAGTTTCTCACAATGTAAAGAAAAAGCTTATTTGGCCATGAGAAAAGCTGATAACATCATGAGCTGTGTTCATAAAGTGAGTATGTCTGTAGTTGTCCTACTTCCTTTCTTAAGGCTCAATTAACTGGCTGAAGTTCTGCACTTGACACTGCATCAGATCCTGCACTTCCTGAATAAGTACAGCATGGCAGAAGTGTGAAGGGTGCCCAAAAGAGAAGAAAGTGTGTTAAGGGGTTTGTAGAAGAAGCTGGGAAGCAGATCGTGTTGGACAGACAGCAGAAATATTTGGCCATGGGGTGAGTGCTGTAAAGGAGATCAAAATGGCACTTTGGCCTGAGCAAAATGCACACAGGAGCAAGTTTCTAAAGTAATGGGTTCTTTATGAGACTTAATGGGATTTCAGAGTTGTTTAGCTGTATAACTTTGAAGTTGGAAATCAGCAGTATCT
This sequence comes from Athene noctua, assembly GCF_965140245.1. Lineage (NCBI taxonomy): Eukaryota > Metazoa > Chordata > Aves > Strigiformes > Strigidae > Athene > Athene noctua. The sequence continues at coordinate 64,257,470 of NC_134038.1, forward strand.
GTTACCTTGCTACAGTGGAGCTTGGTTTAGCTGTAACCTTTCTTGTACCTGCCTAAGGTGACCACAAAAGCAGTAGTGCTTGGCCTGAGTGAACAATACAGGGCAAAAAGGACTAGTGGTGCCAGCTCTTCTGTAGCCTGCCTGCCTCAGACCTGATTCCTTGGACACTTCTAGAAAAATGGTATCTGTTGCATGACCTGGTTTGCTGCATCTGTGAATGCTTGTGCGTTGTATGAAGAGTTTGCTTAGCTCATGTTGCTTGAACAGCAGCACTATTGTACAATACAGAAGTGTCTGACATGAAGTGGAATCTGAACATGAAAAGTAAAATGCATTGGTGAAGCACAGAACCTCACAGCACCATCTGCTGGGTGTAAAAAAGGCTGCTTGACCCTTTCCACACACTTTATAGCATTGCTTGGCCAGCTCCAGTTAACATGTAACTTGTATATTGTGTGAGCTGACATGGGCAGGATGCAGGAACAGGCATAAAATCACAGATGAAATGCAAAGAGTAAATTTATTCTCATTACCTCACAACTTGGAGGTATCACCACAGCAGCGCACAGGCAAGTGGGGATATAGGCACTACAGAGCTTGGTCCTTGCTAGCCAGGAGGAGGAGAAAGAAAAGATCTTGAACCTGCTGCTTTTGCCTGCATGTATTGGGGATTTTCACAGGCGTAGTTTTCCGCTGTGTCCTGATCTTTCCCACAGCAGGGCAGGAATCTCAAGGATGTTTGATAAGGTGCCTCAGTCTCTCACAGGCCAATGTTTTCTAAATGCAGATGTTTTACCCTTCAAGCACACAAAGCTAAACAACAATTAGTATGATCTATGTGGTTTTCGACACCTCAGGTGCAAGTCACTTGCACATGTTTACAATGCTCCATTGTATTCCCACATATAACTAATATCCCTCAATAGATGCTCATTAAAAGACTCCTAAGTGAGCTGACTTGACTGCCAGACCAATCCCTGGTGAGGGGGAAGTACTGTCAGGAGGAGGGCAAAAGTGCTGATGTTTCAGAAGGCTTTGGTTGGCCTAGGTAGGTGCTATGTATGTTCACTGTGCTAGGTACCTCCTGTGCGGTGGTAAGCACTGGCAAAATGTTCTTACTGGTTTTGCAGATTTTTTGTTACGGTTTTTGTCTACAGTCATCTTAGCTTCTCTGGGGTGGAGTTATGCCTGGAACAGCTTTACAAATATGAACAGCTACAATCTCCAATTTTCCTGCCAGCTTTATTTATAAGTGAGCATAATTAAGGCTGTCAAAAAGAACATGGTTACAAATTTCTCTAATCTGGTAAGTGTCTGAACCTTGGCTGGGCCTATCAGGGATACTAACACATGCCTGCTTAGCTTAGGCTTATTTACTGCTTAGGCTATTGCTTCAAGGTGTTCTCTTTTTCATGCCCAGGTTTTACTTGTCTACCGCTTGTCTCTTAGGGGTAAACCAGGTAGGAGCCCAGTTTACTGTCAGCTAACCCAAATGGCATGTGGCTGTAAATTGGTGAGAATTTTTTGCTTGTAAGCTTCTGTTTAGTTAAGTTACATCAAAGTATGCTAAACTACTTCAAATATTGAAGTAGTTGGATCACCTTTGTACCTCCTCTGTGCCCCAGAACCCCAAGATAACTTCGCTTTTCTTGTCCAGATTCCCTTCCAGTTAAACTTGATGGAACTCCATAACTCTGCTTTATTTGTAAGTTGGAGTTTTGTTAAAAATGAGAGAAGAATTGTATGTCCTCACTTAGCTATTTTTTCCCTTCCTTTAAGTAACTTAAGCCAGCACTATTGGTTTTCCAGAAACTAGTTCTGGGGAGCTGGGAGGATTACTTGCAGAAGTGAAAGTGGCTTCGTAAATAGGCAGATGGGGGAAAAAAAAGGGATAGCTGTATGCCACAAAACGAAATACGTTCTTCTGTCTTGTTTCCTAATATGAAATAATAGCTTGATTCCTGATAGGAAATGGGGAAATTCCTTGGTCAGTGGCATGCTGCTGTTCACAAGTCCAGTTGGCTTGTACTTCCAGTTCTCCCACTCCAAGAATGGGGAGGGGGGGGATCTCCAACATGCATTTTACAATCACTCATCCACAGGGTGAAACTACTGCAAAACTGAGAATGCAGACTTGTGGCTTGTAATACCTCATTGCTCACTAGATTTCTTGTGTTTTAGCAAAATCCATGACAGTGCATCTTGATATGGAATATGCACTTAAAAGAGCAGCTGGAGTTATTACAAGCTATTATCCTTAAATGAATAAGCCCTAACTGCCTTTTAAAATGTCACTTTATTTTTGCTGTACTGGGAAACAATAGCATGCACATTAAAGCACAGCCCTGGTTTTCAACTGTGTGGCAATACATTTTAGGCTTATCGAGCACAATGTTGCCTAATTTGAAACTGATTTTAATTTGCAAAACAGACTTTGGTTTAACATGATGAGTTTGGATGTACTAACTAAATCAGAACTTATTTTTCCCTAAGGTTACATGATAGACTGTCTTAACTTCAGGAACTTCAGCTTTGTTATCTTGACCTTGAAGCAATGTGAAGAGTGGAGATAACATAGAGCTAATCTAGATACAGTATGCAAGTTTGTTCATTCTGTCAAAGTACTAGCTTAAAAACATTACAAATTTTTTTCATTGTCATCTGAACTCATTCAATTAAACCAGAGTAGATTCATGTGTTAAATATGCTTTTACATTATGAGGAGTCAATCTGAATAAATCACATTCCTGATAACCAATAAAGTTATGCGGCGGATTTAAATCACTCTTCAGACAATCTGCTTAGGCTATACAGGAAAGCTTAGTGGATAATTTTGATTCTAGTCCCTTACTAGCTTGATCATACCATTCTACATCATGATGTTAGGTTGTGACAAACCCTGAATGCTAAGATATGTTTTTCTAGTACTTTTAAATATTCATCTTTATATTAATTTTGCATATCCTTAGCAATTCTGAGATTTCTTAGGACTGCTTAAAATGCATGCCAGTGAAATATGCCAGCTGATGCTGACACATTTGTATGCAGTGTCCTCCTGTCTGGGCAGGCTTATGTTCTACTCAGTCATGGACACAGCCCATAGACCTCATATTTCTGCCCTTCGGACTGAAAAATAAGATAACAAATACAGTTGAGCAGCTTCTTTTGTCATAGTTACTGTGCTAGGTTCTCCTTTGGAAAAGCAGCCATTCTGTATGCATTGCATTTGCATTGTGAGACCTATTGCATCCTCAGAGGTTGTGTGGTCTCTTCACAAAAAGTAAAAGCTAACTCCACCAAGATATCTGTAAGAGTAACTATGTAGTTAAAGTCTTTAACCGCAAACTTGACCCACAGCACGAAGTGACAAATATTATTTGAAAGTGAAATACATTCAGTTATTATAGATACTCAAGAAAGTCTCTATACAGAGACATTACTGTGTTAGCTGTTGCTTGTGAACAGGTGTGCCCTACAGCACTGGTTGTACTGAAAGACTAGCCTTAAAGTATTCATAAGCAAAGTGTATGGATAGCATTTAAGGAAGGATCATTTGAAGGCTGTTGTTACTGTCTCTATATATGTTTTTATTAATATATATAAAAATGCTGAATGTCTTGATGTAAAGGTGACTCTTTGGAGGACTGTTTTCTTACTCTTTTGGACACAGTAAGTAAATGGAATTGCAAATCTGAGCTGTTAATATAGGCAAAATTGTAACCAATACCTGAATTACAAGATAGCTGCTGAGATATATGATGAAATTAAATTTCACGTTTCTGAACTACTTAATGGATTTAATGTCCATGTGGTGCATAGTGGAGTCAAGGTTAGAGACTTGAGAATAAATGCTGCCTTCTCTTGGACTCTTTTAAATACTATTAGGGATAATTCTATAGTGCTGCTGCTTAATTTCAAGAAAACCTACTAAACTCTTTCTTAGACTTGCAGTAGCTTGGAAAGCAACAGTATAACTAAACTAACCACAGTGTTAAAGTAGAACAGCTGAGAGACTTTTGCAAGCTGGAATGCTGCATCGCATTTATTTATTTATAAATATGCCTTTGATAAGGTGTTTTAGACTATCTTGCTGTATTAGTAATGGGTTGACATCTTTTCCTCTTCTGTTGTCAACTGTGTACTCCTGACTCATTAGAAATCTTTTAAATGTGAAAATTCTGTTTCTTTTGATGGACTTCTTAATAGTACATGCAGAGTGCAGAATATCTGGTCTTTGTTGCCTCCCATATTCTCCAATACTGCTGCTCTTTCTGCTCCCTGTCTCCTGCTACTTTTTCCAATCATCCACACAAGAGGAGCTAATCCTGCAAGGGGGACTCATGGAGTTTCCCAGGAATATGACCAGGCTTTCACTTTGTGATAGTTACATGTTGTCTGAACTGAATCTCTTCTGCTTTTTGTATTACTACTGTAGTTCTAATGCTAACATGGAAAATGCTAGCAGGCAGTGGACCTTTCATTTCAACTTTACTCTGTAGTTGCTACTGCAATAGCTCTCAGATTTTGGAAGTTGGCACAACAGTATAATATCACCAAATGCAGTAGGAGAAGGTAACTTTCTGTTTCCAAATTCCTCTCCATTAACCTCTTTACTATTTGAGTGAATAGCAACCTGTAAAAATTCCAGCAGAAGAGCAGCTATTTCTGCAAGTCCACTGGAACATACTACTTTTTAATTTGTGTAAAAGCCAGAAGTCAAAGGCTTCAGAAAAAAAGCCATTCAGAAATACTTCCAGGTGAATCTCTTTTCCTATTGTATATGCTGAACACTTAGCTGTGGGTCTCAAGTTCAAAGCTGTAAGAATACAATATAAATTCAAAATACAATATAGGCTGCATGTCATTTTCACAAATCGATTGTCAGAGAGAATTAATAAAAAGAAAGCAAAGGTTTATTTCTGCACAGCTTTGAATCTTGTTTGTATTTCAGGAATATCCTGTAATGTATTTTCAACCATATTCTAAACTTTTGTCCAAGGAGGCACAGTGCTGCTTGTCATTATTTTAAGGCCGTTTTAATTCTGACCAGATGGAATCAGGGGTACTAAATCAAGAAGGGGGAAGACTGCATCAGGAGCTCAGGCACACATTGGTTACCGATTCTGTTGTCTGCAAACAACTTCAGTATAAAGAGATGTGAATAAAGGTAACTTGAATGCGGAGAGACTGGACAGACAGGTTTCAGAAATACAGTAAAAGTCTTCATGAGAAAGGTGTGAGTGAATGTGTAAATACATGATCCTAGGGTATTGTCAGCCGGAGTTGATTAGCTTCCAGGCTTTACTCTGCTAATGTTCCTTTGCACTGATCTGGAAATGATGTTTAATGGAATTTGGCTGGTTATGAACTTTTGTAAGTTTGTAGAGATGCATATAATTTTTGGAAGTTTTACTTGGAGTTGTCTCACACCCATAGATGGATTTTAAATACCTTGAGACCAGTTCAGAAGACCTTATTTTTAAAACTGAATAGGACTTTTGAGGAAGGGATTTGAGAAATCAGAGAATACAACGTTGTCTTTAACTGTAGATGAGTTAATGTATTAATTGGTTTAAAACAGAAATACACTAAAAAGTAGCAAAAACATTTGAGGGTTGTTTTTTTCTCTATGGAAATGAGGAGCACCAGATTTACTGAGTATTAAATTAACAGAAAACTATGTTGTATTATATTTCCTACTCTGTGAAAGTGTTCCTAGAAGATGTGACAGGTAATTAAGTCATCCACATAAAATATTAAAATTTAAGATGATACATTCAATTTTTTAATGCATTGTAGTTCCACATCTATCTATGTGCAAATATGACACATTCACTGGGACAGAGCAGTCACCTTGAAGCTGTGCTCAGTAACAGCTGATTAGCATTATCTGTTCCAAATGTAAAACAAGTTCAGTTTCTTTGACCTCATTAGAGGGAGCTGAGAGCATCTCAATAATAAATGCTCCTCTATCTCCTTCCAATAATTTGATTTATATGAAAGAAAGTTTTAATGACACAATTCCTGCCACTAACAGACCAGCAGACCTTACAGATGTCGAAGAAAGATTATGAAAATAATTAGGCTTAGCACTAAAATTAAAAAGGGGGCTGGAATAGGATTTTTTTTTTCAGCAGCACACAGTCTGCAATACAACAGTCCTTTCATCTACTTATATTTATGGACAGCAATACAGAAGTGAGGCCAATATACCCAGAAGTGCATGATAATCTGTTCATAAACTTAGATGTATGCACCTGTTTGATTTTGAATTTGAATGACTAGAGTCTACACCCATCAAAAATAATTAACGTGCTGACACACTGTTTATTATTCTTTTTCAGTTACTGAATGCAAGAATTTGGGATGATAAAATGACGAAGTGGTCTATGAATCTGAGAACCTGCTTTAAGTCTGGATCTAAATCAAAAGTAGAGGATAGGGTGATTTCAAACTAAAATGTTGAGAAACTTGCTTGCTTTATAACAGAGCAAGACAGTAAATTTTAATTTCATACACTTTCCATAAGATTATAATGCAAAAATACAGATGGTAATTAATCTGTTCCAAATATAATTTTATCTGTGTTGACAGAAATTAATGCATCATCCTGAGTCCTTTATACCTACTAAGTTATTCTGCAACTCAAAACTAACGAACAGCAGAATGGCATAAAAACCTCTTTCTCATAGTCTGTGATGAAGGAGAATTGGTTACTTCAGGTAAAACAGGTATATTGGCAAATGCTGCATAAACTTATAAGCTTGGTCTGTCACTCATTTTTTCAGATTTACCAGTATTCAGAGTTTTCAAGACTGGCAGGGGCAAAGAGTGACATATCTTACTATTAGCAGAGGAACACACTAAATACCAAAAAGCCCACTCTAAGCCCCTTATTTCAGTACTTAGTGGCACATATTACCTGGATAACATGCATTTATCTTTCAGTTTAAAGATCAAAAACTCTCTATGTTTTCACAGTGCTCTGAATTTGAGAGCTTGATCCCACTAAATCTGTTATCCGGTTTAAGGTCCAATTACTAGTCACAGGAATGAAAGAAATATTCAGATAAGATGACACCATGCTGAGATAATTCAAAAGGAATCAGTCATACTACTTCAGGCTGGCACTTCTTTTTTTCTCCTTGAAATGTGGCACTTTGAAAACTGACTATTTATGAGAGGGGAAAAAAAAACACTCTTTTTTTTTTTGCTTGCGGGATTCACCTCAAGTCTCAGCTGTGCAAATTGCATTATCTTTCTAATATCTCTACAGAGCATTTTCTCTCTTCCCAGCTAAGAAAGTGCAAGTCTAAGTAGATGAAAGGTGTATTTACATGTTGCTGGAAAGGCTGCACACCAGTGAAGAATATGACATCTCACACACCTTTGTATTCAGCTGAAGTAACTCACAAGATACTAAATGGATGGTTTAGACTTCTGAAGTCCATCATGTTCCAAAGTTAGATTCTTCTATATGAGTTCTTTATGTAACTACTGCTTTGGAAACAGAGGTATGTGCTGCCTCTAGCAATACTTTCAATAATAACTTTACCCCAATAGTGAATGATCAGGTAGATGAAAGCAGACTTACTGCGAGTGGAGAAACAAAGGCTGACATAAATACATTTGTACTTCTCTAGATGTGACAGGAAAACTGGGTTCATTTAATTATGCCATGATTTTCAGTCCTCATGTGCTAAATTACCTAAGTTGTGTGTGCTGCTCAGGTAGGTTTTTGTTGCATGAATCTACTTGCCCATCCAGTTTCCCAGAAAGTATCAACATGAAAACAAACGTATCTTAAACTTTGTAGCCCTAACGAGGGAAGGCACCAAGGGAAGGTAAGGGGACATCAGAGTATGTTTTTTGGTTCCTATGTGCTTTTCTGTAATCTAAGATATTGACCTGTGACATAAGAAATACAAAAAAACCCTGCTAAACAAAGTTGGTTTGTATTCTGATAGAGGCAAAACAAGACATTTGTCTCTCACAAAACATATTGTGGTTTCTCGAGATAGAGAAGTAAAAAAAAAAACACCTCTAAATTCTAAATGTTTCATTATGGAAATTTTCTATGTAATTGCATGTCATGGAATGAGATCAAGGATATCCGGCTGTACCATCAACTATGTCCCAGCATGTAGGAAACAACCACAGAATACAGTGTGGTCATGCAAATAATGCAAAACAAAATCTTTCGGTGTATCAGACTGGTGTGGCTTGTGGTTAAGAGTCAGATTTCGAAAACCTGGAGTTGTTTGGTTAGGCTGTCCAGTAGTGCTCTGCTACTAGGGAGGGGTTTTGATGATCAGTTGAGGGTGAGCCTTGGAGGGGAGCCCAGACACCCTGTGGTGGGGAGTGGTGCCTGTAGCAATGCACTGTGCCTCTGCAAGCTAAGGGAGCAAACTGAGGGCTGCCCTAAAATTCAACTCAGTGTCAGGGAGTGTCCAGCACCTTCTCTCAAAGGTAAGTGAAATGGCCTGAGCAGGAAACCCTCATTAAAAATGGATGAAAACCAAAGCCAGTGATAGTGTTGCTCATCTTGAGTACAAGAATTTTGTGACTCAAGCATGCATCCCAGCAATGTGTATCCAAGATGCGATTCCCTTCCCAGCTTGCAGGAAAGGGTACATAGTTTGTTGCAAATGGGAAGAAGATATTTTTCTTCCTGGTCAAGCTGTGTCCCACTTAAAGACTGGCTTCCAGGAAAGAAGAAAGGAGCACAGGTTGGAACCGCTCTTCTAACAGCTGTTTGCGCATTTGAGCTTTCATAGCTAATAGCTTAATTGCATTTTTTAATATTATTATTACCATGGGATTTCCTGTGTTTCTCTTTTTTAGTTCAACCTAAAACTTAATTCCCTCTGAAGTGCAGTGAGTGAGGGGATAACAACTTTATGCATTTTCATGAATTATCTCAAATATTTCAAATAAAATTTCATAACTTGTATAAGGATTTAGGCACTTGGAGTGTGGGATTAATGACATATCCAAAACAGTGATTTTCAGAGCTGTCATTTGCTTAGAAGTTAGGAGATGTAAAAATATTAGCTCTAAATGTTTGAATTCCTACAGTACAAAAAATGTGAGGCCATCATTGCCTTTTAAGCCATGTCAAGGCACATGCTACACTTTTGTTGAAAGGCCTTTGAACGTATGAGAAACTTCTCTACTTGAAAAGACTGTAACAAAGAATACTTGTGTCTATGGAAGAATTTTAAGCCTAAACCCTTGCAGAGTGAGTAGGAGAACTATCTTCCACAGAAGTTGTAATTAAGTTTATAGCATCTCAGCTGAAGAGCCTGATCCAGTAGTTACAGATTCACTTCAGTTGTTAGTAGGCTCAGCACCTATGTGCAGGCATTTAAATGTCCGGATAAGAATTAGTTTTCTAACCAAAGCTGCCAGTCTTGTAATTATCTGCCTCTGTTTTTGTTGAGACGCTATCACATCTTTCACAAAACAGCCTGTTGATGGCATGACTTGCATAGCACGTGAACGGTGCAGAGCCTCAGTTTAATGAGCATCTGCTCTGGGCTCTCAAAGCATGTGCATTTTCCTTGATATAGTCAGTGGCACTTTGACAGAAGAGATGTGCAATGAAATACCCCACACTCCTCCTTAAGGAGGTCACAATCACAAAGACCTTCCAATGGTAACATCTGTTGCTATAAGATGCAACATTAGTGTGTGTGTGTATATATAGTTTATACATATGTATATTCATGTGTGTATAAACAGTGGGTTCCTTTATTTTTAAGCTCTTTTAGAGCACCTTATATTTGTCAAGAGAAGAACCTCTCTGCTTGCTTTGGCCTTCTTCCAAACACACTTCAACAGGAGGCTGCAATGGAAAAATACTCATGAGCCTTTCTTCAGAGGCTGCTGCTCCTGGGACACTCAGCAGAAGTCAGTGAAGTGTCAAACTGAGTTAACTTTGTGGTACTGCAGACACGTGCCTTGAGGGACACTGTGCACACCACCACCTCAGTGACTCCTGACATGCCTCTACCGATTCCCGGACCTCACAGAAAATTGAGAGGAGGTAGCGTGAAGAGCTGCATAAACAAAGTACTGCATGGTTAGTATCAACTTCACGCTGTGAACTCATAAAGCCAATCTCTGATGTCTGTTTGGGAATGACTGTGAGTTACCAGCCGGATGAAAACCTCACCTGCATGGAGGGCACTAATGACCCTTAAGGGAATGCTGTTATTTGACTGCACAAAGCTGTCTGAAGGATATCAAGATGGGAATAATCTCTTGCCATTGCTTCAGTGTGATTAATATCTGAAAATACTTTTGCTTAATCATTAAGCAAAATGAATTTACAATCTTGCTCTTGGAAAAACAGGACAGTCTCCTATCTCAGCATTCAGTGCAGTGCACTGGAAAAGGTGCTGGGCAAGAACTTGATTGTTCCTCTCCAGGGTGTGTCACTTAGTCTGTCTGCTTGGAGACCTGCATACAGAAAGCCTGATGAATTAGCCACTAGGAGGTGAGAAGGTTTTGTGCTACTGCTCTTCCTTTACTAATCATCTTGAATCTCTGTGGCCCTGCTCCTGGAAGGTGCTGAGCATTCTTGCTCCATACAGAGAACAGTCTGTAGCCACCAACCCTTGTGAAGTGCTGCGCCATCTCTGGCCTGGCTAAAAGGTCCTTTTCTAAATTAATCTCCTTCCACTGATGTACCCAGGAGCGATTATCAACATTCAGGTAACAACTACTAATTCAGTGCAGTCTCACTCCATTGTCTGACAAGCCCTCGTAGCAGGCACTACTGCTTAACTTGTGGTCCCATGTTTTGGCATCACTTATGATTATCTTGAAAGATAATGGCTAGGAAAAACTCTTCAAACTGCAGCATGAAGTGGGAAGGAGTGAGGAGGCAGAAGGGCTTGCTGCTACTGCACAGGGAACAGAAGTAGAAATCCTTGCAGGGGAGAGGTATTTTGGGAATTGTGTGAAGGGGCCTCCCTTCCACACTTCTAGGAGACCATGGTAAGTTATATGAAGGTAGTATATTGAGAAATGACAGTAAACTGCAATAATAACCAGGCACCACTGATCATGACATTACAGTATTGTTCCCATTTCCCTGCAATACACCTTCAAGATATGAAAAACAGCTGGCTTGAACTAGAGGTAGTTGTGATGGGTAGCATTGAAAACCATCATATCATTTCTCTGTCAATGAAATACTGCTCCTAACAGCATATTTTTTACTCATTTGCTCATTTAATATTGTAATTATTTAAGATAACTTTAAGTAAAAAATTTAGACATGCTAATTCTGCTGGAGTGCCAATGAACAAAAGTTACTCTTGTTTGTACCATTGCTTTGTAACACACTGAAGCTACTGCCCTGGTGTAGTAATAGAAATACAAGATAAAATAAAGACATTGGTGCTTTTTTTCTTTATCCTATTGGTTTAGTACTGTTCTTATTTTTCAGAAATTAATCTCTCTCCTACTTAAACACTTACTGTATTCCAAAGAGGAGTTGTCCATGCCATCACTCAGCTAAACTATTCAACTTGGATCTTTAATTTCTTGTAGTTAATAAGCTACCATCAGAGTGTTTTTATTAAGGAGATAAAGCTGCCTGCATTTTAAAAGCACTTCTAAACAATGTTGCTACTCCATAAATGGAATAATGACCATAAAAAAATAAATCTCTTACACTGTGGACTCTCAACCTTGTTCCAAGTTGTAGGTTATGAAATAAGAAGCAATGAAATAATAAGCTACAAAGTAATAATTTTTTCTACAATAGTATAGTTCCTCAGTAGTATAAAGTGATAAATAAGCAAATAGTTGAATGACTAAATTTAGTAGACCTATTTCTAAACTCACTCATACTATTGTAATTCAGGAGTAACTCCCGTGTGAAACATTTAATGTTAGGATAAAGGAAGGCAGAATTAATGTAAAAATAGAATTATTTTAAATAAATGCAAATAAACATTTAATTTTTCCCCAATTTTTGCATTTCATTTGCAAATGAATTTTTACATATTAATCAAATGAAGAACAAATATGTAAAAGAAAATGTCTTTGTAAGGCTCTGAGACGGGACCTTGACCTTCCTTTGAAGACTGATGCTTGTTACTGAATCTGAACACGTGAATAGCCATTCTTTCAAAATAAACAGAGGACCATAAGGATAGAAGCTTGTACACAAACACAAGTGCCTTAAAATTTGCTGCAAGTTCAGAGGCCCTCTGGTATGGAAGAACTGGCAGTGAGAAGATGGTGAAGCTATCCACATCTAAGCGAGTACAATGCACTTAGATGTGGATGTTGAATGCCATCCCAGCAAGTCAGAATATAGTAAAATATTCTTGATCTGTACTCTAATTTTCCTTTTGGTACTCATTGTGTTTTAAGGTCATTATGAAACAGATTCGTAGCTCGGCCTTACATACTAGTGTATGTAGTTTGGTACTTAGCTGTACCTCCCATAGTTCTTTCCTATTAACCTTTTTGCTATGAAAAGAGCAAAAGACAATGTAGCTGTCTTTCCAAGAAGGATCTTTTTATACCAGTGTTTATCTGATTGCAAACCAATGCGCGGCCAAGCTCAGACAATTTTCTTGGTTAAATAGTGAATTACTTTTCTTCAGTGGGCACAGACTGAAATAGCACTTCCTCGGAGAAACTCTTCTCCTTAACAGAAATGTATTATTTTCTTTTCCAGTTTTCAATCAAAGCAACAAACAAAAGCCACCTCCTCTAAGTCATCCAAAATACTATTATAAAGTATCAACACTCATCAGCAACACTGAAGTGCTTTCTGATGATGGGATTCCTGCTAGAATCTGGGAATTCCAGGGACAAAAGAAGAAACGGAGATGGGAAAATTTCTCATGGCCTTGATGTGGTAGTGATTTGGATATCCTGCTTGGATTGTTATATGATAGAGAAGCAGACTTAAGTGTCTAAACCAAAGGTTAATCTTTAACTTAAAAGTAACAATTCATAACTGCAGAACACACCAGTGAACTGAGATAAAATGTCCCTGTTATGCAGGTGGAAGAAGAGATCTTTCCAGTTCAGACTCTCATCACCAGTCATAAAGGCAGCTGCAAAACAAGAACACAGAGGTAAGGACTTTCTTTTTTAATATCATCTGTATTACAGCAAAGGAGATAAACAGGGTCTCACTTTTTCCTCTAAGGGGTCAGCTTGAGCAAGGGCAGGGCTAGTCATTGCCATTCTCTAAAACACCCTTAAGGCAGCTCATATTGCAACACTTTTCAAGATCTGATTGCTGGAAACAGCACTGGGCATTGCAGTGCCATCTGCCAGCAAGTGCCAGATATTACCTATGCTTTCCACCAAACATTTTCATTGCTGTTACACAGTTTATTTGACCTGATGCCATTTGTTTAATCATCTTCAAATGCAGCCAGGCTCTGTGAGCAGGTGTTCATCCCCTGCAGGTGTCTGGATCTCTGCAGCTCCTGCTCATTCCAACAACAGTGGCTGCACGTGGTCAGGGCTGTGCTCAAGAACTGCCACGTCAGCTGGGGAGGCGACTGAAGCTTGATTGTCTACTTCCACCAAAGGTAGGCCACTTATCAGTGAATGCTAAAGGCAGTTAAATAATAACCCTGTTATCTTGGTTATCTTCATTGATGGTGATTGCTTAGAGGGATTGTTGCTTTCAATAGAGCCCACCGTTGGTTTGGGAAATCAGCTCCTGCTGCCATACATGTCTTTATATCCTTTCACGTCAAAATGTTCTTTATATTACTTGCAAGCTAGGCAACTTCTCTGTTTTTCTCTCAGTTGGTTGCACAATGTTCAATTTTCATTGGCATTCCCCCACCCCACCCCTCAAATACACCATCGCAGGGAGGAAAGCACTTGAAGCATATGATTCGGGAACAGCAAGGAGGGCAGCAAAGCATGTTCAGGAGCTGCTTCTCAAATGTTTGTAAGTTTAGTTGATATTTTATCAAAGAGTCATCTGAGTTAAAGAATCAACTTGTATTTCTTGTAAAATCACAGCCTAAGAATGCTAGGTTTTCTTATAACAGTACTTAATAAGATGGGAGGAAGCGAGACACAAAATGTTCTTACTAAATACTAAGGAATGAAGGAAGAGAAACTGCATGACTGTCACACGTTATTTCTAAAAATAGTCATTCTATGTTTTTCTATAAAGCAGCAACTGCTCTTTAAAATTACATCAAATAAAATCACTTGAAATTGAACGCTGAAGTCTTTGATACTTCCCCCCCTCCCTGGCTTTATCATCTCTGCAAATACTTTTTCCCCTCCTTGTAACATAGTTATTTCAGTCTTGCCTGAAATCTTTCTACTGCTTTATTAAACCAACTCCCTTTTCTACATAACCTTTCCCAGTGGCGATCCAAATGCTTTCAAGCAGCATTGTCTGTGTATTAGTAGTGCATTAACATTAATTTCCATCTGCTGCTCCCCTCCCTTCCTCAAGTACAGCACAACATAGCTGCTATCTAATTTCTTGTTTGAATTAGTAGTTGGTGCACTCTACTAATCTGCAGGACTGCATATCTCCTCATATTTGTTTTCCCAACTTTGCCACTGTTCATGCTTATTTTTGTTTATAAAAGCAACTATCTTTGTGATACTCTATAAGCTTTTCCTGAAGTCTATCTGTGTTTAGAAAACATGACAGAATTATTTCAAATATTCCTAGGATGTTTTTCTTGTTTAAATGTTTTTCTTTTCCTTCACAGCATTTTAGTTAACTTGTTTCATTTTCTTAAACAGTTAAAAGCTAATGAAACATGACTTGAAGACATATGTCTCTTGTCTGCATCTTTCCAGGTCATTTGCATGTAAGGCAGATAAAAAGAGGAAGATACTGTCCCCACAGCCTGCATCCCCTGTATAAGCAGCCCTTTTGTATTTCTGACCTTTATGTAATAATAAAAGAAATATGTGTTGCTTCAAGTCACCATAAGGTGCCAACTATATATACACTTATTCCTTTTAGAGTGAAAATGCACAGAATTCAGCAAAACTTAATATTTGAACAGAAAGAGAGGAAATCATATATGATGGAGGCACTGATACTTATCCATTGCATGAGCTTGGTTACTCTAGCAGCCATGTTCTGACCTGTGTTATGATACTCCTTGTTCAAGTGTGGCATACCCAAAAGGTATTTTTTGTAAGTAACTGAACCTGGAGAAGCCTGTCTGGATATCTGTGGTAAGGTTAAATGAGAGCACGTTCAGTGGCCTCTGTTGAAAAAATTTTCCAAATTGAGGTTTGGAAATGGCAAAATAGAAAGAATGAGTAAAGTACATGTGAAACTGAGGCATCTAGCAGGCTAAATGAAGGTAACAGACCTCAAGTCTCTCTAGGTGAACATCTATCTGATTAAAATCCTTACAACCTGGCATCTCTTGACCTGTCTCTTGGCAATGCCCATGGTAAGACTAGGATTTACCCCACTTCTGAATGAATGACCACACTGTACAATGCCTGTTCCTATCACTCTCTTCTGAGGTGCAGTGCCTTACACTCTTTTGGAGCCCCTCACAAATGTACCCACTGGGGGTCCTGTCCTCTCTTCAGCCTGTGCAGGAACCATCTCCCCTCTGTGAGACCCAGCTCAGAGGTGGAAGACACTATGTCTGTAATAAGGACCAGCATGAAAGTAAACTTTGCTTTCCTGGGATCCACTGTTGGCTAAAGCAAGACCAAGCAACATCACACAAGTTGAGCTATTGCCTGGTTCCCCAAAAGCACACAGCAACAAAAAGAGAAGTAAACAACATAAATGGCCTCCATGTTGAGCTTTTACCTAATGCTGATCATCTCCCTGTACCTTGGGCCCCTTTTGAACATGACCTGCAATGTCTCACCTCAAATGCCACCCTGTACCTACCTGGGCACTGCCCCAGTAAGCGCCAGCATCTCGTCTCTGTCAGGAAACTGTTCATCAGGGAACAGCTACCACCACCCCAGCCTGGGACTCCTGGTCTTGTCTGCCTTGTGCAGCCTAGGAAGTCTTCATGACTATGTCTGTGATCACCTTCCTATGTGCCATTGTGCTCTGTAAAATGGACTTTGGCTGCCAAATGTTTGCAGCCACTTGCACAGTCCAAGGCTGGAAGAAATAACCAGCCTGGGAATTTTAAGTTTGGGGTGTTTGTTGCAAAACTCCTGTTGTTAGGCCTTACCTGCTGAAGCTCTATGCAAAGATGACTATCACCTAAGCTACCGAACACCAACATCTCTTTCTCCACCACATCTTTGTTGCTAAATCCCAGAAGGTGCTTTGTCTCTTTTGAAATGTCTTAAATTATTTTTTTTGCTTGCTTCAAAAATTCCTGTAATAATCCCTTTTGGTTTAGACTAACATTGCTGCTGCTTTGACTCAGGATGTGAATATTTGAAGGGTATGGTTGAATAGATCCACCTCTTTGGAGGTAAGGTTTACCTTTTTATGGAAAAAGCAGTGAGAGAAATGGTACTTTGATTATCACTTAAGGGTTTTTTTCCCAGCAAGCATTATTTAAATAATATGCCTATATTTAAATTCTCCATCCTAAAAATCCCACCTAAATTTGGATTTTCTTGTCTCAGTTAAGTCATCTCCATAGAAGTGCTTTTCAACTTCACTGTCCTGCAAAACTGGCATTTGGCCTCTTCCAATACCAGTGTTTCCAGTGTCAACAGATGTCAGGAACTGGACACAGGGAATTACATCTAGTATCACAGGCCTTCTCAAAGCTTTACTTCAGAGAGTGACCTGTGTCACAGGTAATGTGGACGCAACCTTGTTTCTAATGGAAGGTTGGGAAATGAGGCACATCCTTCATACAGCCAGAATCTCCAGCCAAATTGAACAATGTTTCCCTCCTCTTGTTCATCAGCTTGGGTTTTCAATCTTTCTTCTCTGTCAGAAAAACATAATTGAAATTATTAATATTACCATAGCCTATCATCTTAGCAATGCATCAAAGTAAAGGAATTATGGACGGACTTTCACTGCACATTTTGTTACCAGTATAGAGTATTTTTAGAATCAAAGTGTTGGGTTTTGACCTTGGAGTCCATCCCGTCGCACAGCCTGATACAGCAGATATTCTGACTTTAGCCCAACCAAGTATTTAGCCATCCAAGTATTAATCTGCTAACACCAATTCACAAAACTACAGCAAGAACTTCAAGGAAACAGGAAAGGAAAACTGCAGAAAGGCAGAAAAACATGATTTAATATATTACATTTTTTTAATCTTCGCTTATCTTGTCAAAAACAAGATGGCAGAGAGGTTTGCAAGTACTAAATGACTTCTGCACTTACCAAGTGCTTCAGTACTGACCCTGTTCTTATTCAACCACAAAAGTTATTTGTTTAATGCTCTCTGGTGTCAGGATTGTTCTCCCTTATTCACGTAACATATGCAATGTGTGTCAGTTAATCCATTTTTCTCCCTCCTTCTGGAAATGAAGAAAAAGAAAGATGAGTCCCCTGGGTCACTGGTGTGCATTTGCAAATCTTCCCCTGGGGTTGTCTTACCTGAACACACAATTTGAGGTTTGTGTATTGAAAATTGATACAACAAATGTTTCTTGAGAAAAAACTTTCCTTAATTTACTTACAAAGCAGGAATTGCAAAGTTGCTCACTCTTTGGTCATTTTTTTCACTTCTTTTCTTTCAGAAACTATGAGTTGATTGAAGGTTTTATGTGATAAAATAGTTCAGGTATACTTTCTCCTGGCTTGAAGAACCTAAATGAGATTTAAATAGATTCAGAATTTTGTAACTGTCTATGCTTTCTAGCACTGAAATGAAGTGCATATTTCAGGACGTCTCTAACATATTAAATTTTGTCCTTAACTTTCAGACAGCGTCTATCTCAGCCCTGTGCTACTCTCTAAGGCAGTAATGTCCTCATCAGCCTCTTCAGTGTTGGAGACAGAGATCTTCCAGTACATTGATGTACATCAAAGTGATTTCATAGAGGTAGGAACTATATTGAAGTGAAATGATAAGTGCAGAACTGGTGACTTGGAGGCCTGTGCTCTATGGGCCAGATGTGTGTTTGCCACTAAGGTAATGAGCTGTGTTCCAGGTCTGGCATCACATGTGTCACGTGTGCTTCACAAAGCAAGGCTGCAAGGGGACAGTCTGTGCTGGAGACCCTTTGGGTGGAAAAGGGATTTGTGTGGACTTCCACAAACCAAATGGTTGTGGGCATCCTTTGAGTGTGTGCAGAGGGAGGCTCCACTGAGCCAAATTGCACCTTCCTGGGAGAAGAAAGCCAGATAGGATGCTCTCTCCCTTGCTTTATATCAGAACTGATTTTTGTAGGCTTGCACTTGATAAGGAGAGGTGTCTTGGTCCCATGCTGGTTTACGCTTTCATTTTTGTCAGTTCCCTGTGAAAAGGCAGAAACATAATTAGTCCAGTCAGTATCGGTTATGTTTTAAAATTATGAGCACTTCTGAATCCTCACAAGGATCACTGCAGTAATTTGTCCTTAATGCAATTTCTGCAATGCAAACTGGTCAGCATCTAGTCTACCTCCTCTTCCACCAGGTTTTAGGTCTATGATTGACAGTGTGGATGCCTGTGTGGGTGCCCCCTCTGTGTAGACAATTAAGACTTTCAAACCTGGGCACCTATCTAAGCAATTCTTCTTAATTCTGAAGCCTTATAGCATCCATGACATTTCTGTGATGAGATAAAAATGAAAGCATTTTCCAATGTGACACTACTTATGTTGAAAGGCAAACACTGCAGCATCCTGGGTGATTAAACTGCACTCCTTTACTTCCTGCGCAGGACCTGAAGGAATGGGTGGCTGTGGAAAGCGATTCTGTTCAACCAGATCTCAGGAAAGAAGTAATACGAATGATGACCTTGGTAGCAGACAGACTTGCAGCACTGGGAGCCACTGTTAATTCAGTAAACCTGGGGTCACATCAGGTGCTTCTCTGATTCTTGCATTTAAAACATCATGTTTGTACATGTGGTCTACCTATTACATTCGGTGCTATATGTATATGTATGTTATAACATACCAATGTTTTTGGTAGCTAGATAACAATTTATTTATAGTCCTGCAGCTACATGATACCTGCTGAAATCAGTCCTTCCTCAGATTGTGTGAGTACAGACCTAGGAGACCACACAGACAATGCAAATGAAAATAGATGTTCTCTGCATAGCAGGGACATTTTGACACTTTTAACTGGAGTGAAGCAGTCAGCAAAAGTAAAAGGTCTGAGTTTTTTTACCAGGGCTTGTTTTTACATTCTTCTGAATAATGAATCATGCTAGTTAATGCATCATTCATCACCAAAGTCTCTATATGAAGGAAGTAGCTTTTACAAAGAAGATATTGCCAGACAGAAAGGGATAGCTATCTTGGGCATCATCTTTGTTTTTAGGAGCTTCTGAACAACACTCCAAGATATTTTCTTAATGACTGTTTTAAAGCAACAGGCAAGAGTTAATCTCTGAGAAATCTTTGTCTCTATTTACTTACCTTACTCTAGCCGGAGGCTCTTTCCTGCCCTGGGCTATTAGATTTCTATTCTAACAGGAATTCAAGTTCACTAATAGTGATTCTCTTTTCCTCTGAGGCTTCTGGGGAGGATTGTGAGTCTTAGCACAAGGACTTTGCAGTACAGCAATACTTTAATATTTCAGGTTGTTATTTAAGACTTGTAATGTATGCATTTAAAATTAAAACCTTGGCATGCAGTTATGATTGCTAAAATATATAGCACTAGTCTGTGTCGGTAACAGTGGGGAATAGATTTGTACCTGTTGTTGGAACAGAGACCAGAGATACTTTCCTCTGCCTGGGGCCAAAATATTGTTTCACAAAATGAGTTTTCCTTTGCTTGGCAAGAAGCAGCAATGTTTTTGGATTGCAGTAGGCCAATGCAGACTGATATTACTAGTGAATACGAGGGAGTACACCATTCTTTCACTTCTTATTTCTCTCTCCTGTGAGACACCCAGTCTCGCTTGGCCAATGTGGAGATCTGTTCTGCATGGTGGTACATTACAGCATTCGTTTTGAGCCTTAACTTGTTTTAAAAAAAGTCTAAAATAGCTGCTGCTTCCTTCTGTCAGCAAAACTTTATTTTGTTTCTGTATTTGAGGTTAAGGCCTCCTGCCCTCTGTCTATGGTGAAATCAAATCCCAAATTAGTTTGTATGGCTTTTGACTATTTCAGTGTCATGACATATGCTTTTGTCACTACAGCACATGGTCAGCTTTGTCTTGTCCAGTGCTGGGAAGTAACAGTTTAGTAATGAGGGCATTTATAACAGTAAAATGTTAGAAAAGCTCCATAAAGTCCCTACAGAACCTAAACGGGCAGGGAGAAAAATCTTAATTTTTCTGGGTAGGTTAGAGCTGGATCCAAAGGCAGATTTGTACACCTGAACAAATCGGGGTCAACTGAGTTATGAGGTATTTCCAATACTGAGAATTTCAGGGGGTTTTATAACATTTGTAAGTTTTCAAAGGCTTTTTTTTTCCTTAGGTGCTTTTATTAATATTTCTCCACAGTTGCCTGATGGCCAGGACCTCCCACTGCCTCCTGTGATTCTTGGGGAACTGGGGAAGGATCCACAAAACCCCACTGTATGTTTCTACGGTCACGTGGATGTACAGCCTGCCAAAAAGGAAGATGGCTGGAAAACTGACCCTTACACACTGACTGAAATCAATGGTGTGTACCTGGTCATAAGTTTTGTATCATTATTTGAATACACGACTGAGATTCTGAGTGGAAGGAGGCTCCCTGTATATTTAACCAAAGCATGAGGACTTCTATGAAAATCTTTGGGACAAATCCAGCAACTTTGAATCTTGATGACCATGCTGTGACTAGTGAGACCCATCAGTGATTGCCTGAAATTTGGTGTGGAAGAGACACATGAGGTTAATGCTGCTTTATAGAGTTTTCAATAGAGACTCCATTTCTCCCAGGTTGCACTTTCCATTCTTTCATCATGATCCTTTAGTACCTCCACCTGCCATGCTGGAGCTAAGGAAAGTTCACAGTGGAAGAATGTGAGGCCCTCCTTAATGTAATCATCCTTCCACTACAGCCAGCTGAGCATGAAAAGCTCTATTCACTGAAGGAACAAAAATGATGGATGATGGTCAGCAGATGAGTAAGATCCCAAGAACCCAGAAATCCTGATTCCCAGGCCTGTGCTATAACCATTAACTCACCCTTTTCCATTGTCTGAGACCAGATCCAAACAGCCTTACTGGTGTAACTCTTCTGCCTTCAGTAGGGACTGTCACAGAAATTTATCACTGTACATGAATCTGCCCTGTATATAACTGTACAGTCAAACATTTAAAAAGACAATTTATGTACCTGGACTTATAGCTTAATACTTCTACTGTGGTATTTATCTGTGGGGTTTTTGCTGCTTGTTACCTGAGCCAGCTGATGTGTACAGAAGCTGTGTATTGGTGCAAATTCTTCAGGCATTTTGGGTCTGAACAAACAGCTCCCAAGAAAAAAGTGAAGCTCAGAAATTGGCATGTAACAGAAACTACAATATGATGTATATAAAAGGAAATATTTTTTTTAAAAAAGTGTACCAGTCCATTGGGAAACACCCATCACCTTATTTAAAACAAGTCAATGAAATCTTGACTCTTTTGACACTTCATTTGACACAACACTACACCTTCTGTGGCAACAGGCATTTGCCGATTACATTGAAGTGATGAAGTTTCAAAGATTGCTTAAAAACTTTTCTCTCTTCTTTTTAAGGAAATCTCTACGGGCGTGGAGCAACAGATAATAAAGGACCTGTCCTAGCTTGGATAAATGCAGTGGAAACATTCAGGGCCTTGAAATTAGTAGGTATCAATGAGGACTTTGCTGCTGTTGTTGTTGTTATTATAATATCATGTCTGGAGGGAGGCATTTACATCCCTGTGAGTTAGATGGTATCTCTGTCCCAAAAGACTACACATATTTTGAAATATTAGCTTATTTCTAATGCTATACCCAGGGCACTGGTCCCACTCCAATAAGGATCTGTCCTTGAGCATTTCTGTTTTGAACAGTCTGTATGCAATGTAAATATGGTATTGTCATTGCCCTGCAGAGGAAAACACACTGAGGGAAGCATTCAATATATATTACATACATTAAACGGCTTTGATACCCTATTCTCTTGAGAGATGGTAAAATAATATACACCACAGATTGGTCACGGAGACCCATCTCTGCTGTTATATACTGCTGATCTTTGGTTTTGTCTACCTACAAGTTGCCTTCAATTTATGTGTATGTATGAAGAGAATAAATATCTAAAAATGCTTGTATGAAATGGGCTGTTCTTTCAACAATGTATTAGATTTATCAAAGCAAATGTTTTGAATGGGTGCATTAGTGAAATACAAATATACTCACTCAGAGACAGATACAGCTTAAGAGTCAAACTTTTGCCTAAATTACTACAATGACCAACATAGTCATCTTCAAATCAGTCTGCTTATTTAACAATTATGGGCTAAGTTGTGTCCCCAGTGCAAAGCTAAACCAACATGCAGTCTAAGCTTGCAACTTGGTTAGCAAGCACCCTTTAAGGTGAATTTGCACAATGCAGTGTTAGATTGCCAAGAAAGTTTTGTGCCTCTTATGACATTATGGCACAAACTGAGCATTAAGTCTTGGCTTTTGCAAACTTCTGGAAAACTGATGTTTTTCTTGCATCAGTAGTACTGAATTGACCTCAGTGTCTCTTAAGTGATAGCAAACACTCACGTTATCTGCCTACAGATTAGCTGTTTTAAGTGGATATGATTATGGGGCTGTATTTCTGCATTTTTCTGTTTTTTCAGATTACTGATAGCTATTTCAGTATTTTAACAAGCAAACAAAATGAAGCCTTTTTGTCATTTGAAACCTTTCCCTAGAAAACAGCGCAGACCATCAAACAATATTGATGAACAGTTTTTCTAAATTTTTTTGTGGTCATTTGATGAGCCATTGGTGAATCCACCCATAACACAAATCATTTAATTCTACACGTTTGTTCCTACATTTAATCTGAGCATTGAATCAAAAGAGAAAACATCTTAAAACCTGTAATGAGAAAATGAATTTGAAAAGGAAACTAAGCTCAAATTCATTTCTCCTGTGGGACATGTCGGCATTTCCAACTCGCACTATTTCATAATAAAAGTTATCTTAATTACCCTTGGAAATGCATCCTTATGAACTAGCAGGCAAAGGAATTCATGAGTGCTAAAAGGACAATTATAGTAGAATCACCAACAGCATTTTTACCACCAAATGAGTAACTTTGGTGATAGATAACATGTTGGGCAAACCACAGCAGTGGACCTCTGCCAGTGGTTCCCACATGGGCACTAACAGTGGAAATATAAGAGGCAGGAAATTTTCTGTGAAAATGCAACTGTTATTACGGAGTTAGAATTTCCAAAGCAATTAGAATATTTAATAGCACTGAGAAAAAGGCCATTTAATCAGACAGTCCAGCAAATTTTCTGAAAACACAAAGAAGGAAAAAGGATATCACTTATTCTCCTTCAGAAATGAAAGTAGATAAAAACAAGCGGAAAACTATGTTTTCTGGGAAACCATATGTCTGTTGATTACTGCCCTTTCTACTGAAGCAAGCTATATATCCTACATCTTTCTTTTCCTAAAACAATGTGTACTGCAAGCCAGCCTACTTCCGATTTTAAAGATTTTTTTTTTTTTAATTTTGGAAAATGCTTGTTTCTTACCCGGACTTCTCTAATGTTCATTTAGGCTATGCCAGTGAACTTCAAGTTTGTAATCGAAGGCATGGAAGAAGCAGGGTCCTTGGGGCTAGAAAAGTTAATAGAAGAAGAAAACCAGTGCTTTTTCTCTGATGTTGATTATATTGTGATTTCGGACAACCTTTGGCTCAGCAACAAGAAGCCTGCCCTTACATATGGGAGTCGGGGAAATGCCTGCTTCTTTGTGGAGGTAAAGAACACAGGTTCATTTGAACTGGGCCCCTGACCAGAGAGCAGTGGTGTACCTGTAATCATATTTACATCTGCATATAGAGAAGGACTGAGAGCAAGCTTAATGTTCACAAATACAGAGCTTTCTTCCATACCTTTTTTGGCTTGTACAGATTTCCCTCCTCATTTCAGTTCAACTAGCCTTATTTACTTTCATTAACTTCAATCATCATTTCTCCACTTACCTCCCTCCTCTTGATCCCTTTCCCATCCCATTATTCTCCTGCCACTCTCCCAGTCTTTTCTCATCACCCTCTCCACACATTGACTCCATTCTCTTGCAGCATCATTCCTGTACCCATCTCTGCACCCCCCAACTCTCTCACTCCAAAACCATTTCTTCTGCTGCTCTGCCCTTTTGCAGCAGATACTGCTTAGTGAAATGTATCTGCCTAAGGGGACTTAATTTACTCGGATCCCTGGGTTTAAAAGCCAAACAAAGGTTTTGTAACCATTGGCAGAAGCAAATAACAGTGCACTGTTGTATATTTAGCAGCCAACACGAGCTATTGTGAAATGAAGAGCAGAAATTTCTCATCTGGAAACTTCCTGATGAAGCATAAAAGGAATTCAGAGAGAAGATTAAAGAACTCAAGAACTAAAGAAAAATCTGCATTAACCTTTATGTCAGAAAAAGAATGAAATTTGTTTTTAACCAAAAGAGCCTCGGCAGCCTTGATTCAATTTTTCTAAGTCTTGGTTAAGAAAAATGATGCTATTAAAACATCAAAAATGATCTCTGCTTGCTACCAGACAGTTGGCTGTAATGAGGTTTTGAGAAGAATAAACAAGTTCATTGCAGGAAAATAGTTTATGATAAACCTGAATATGAAAATGTGTCTGGAAAAAGAGCCCATTTAATAAACAAAATGCCTCTCTCTATTCTAAAGCTGTATGATTCAAGAGACCTCTAAATTCTTATTTGTGGCAATCTGGAATTAAGAGTGGACATATATTTTCTTAATGCAAAACAAGTAAGGTTCTTTCTTGCCTTTGTTATGCAGATATGGCATTAAATAAAAAGGATAGAGAACTTGAAGAATTTATTCTGCAGTGTTAGAAACAGTAATATGCAAGTGTTTCACTTATGATGTATTTAATCTTACTGAAGCAAAAGAGGCAATGGAGAGGGGCCCTTGCTCTCAAATGCCTATAAGTGCTACAGACAGCTGAATTTCTCTCTCTAGTGGTTAACAGGAGAGCCCTATCTTCTCTTTACCAAAGCAGATTGCTCCTGACATAATGTTTTCCATTTTATAAATAGAAACACATAATCGTTTTCTAGTAATTTGTGGCCTCATTTAAAAAACTGAAGCCACCAGTCACTGTGGAAAACAAAGACTTGCAGAATAAGGTAGGGAGTATTTATATGTAACCAGTTATTTTTGGTACAGGTTGAATGTGGTGACAAGGACCTTCACTCTGGAACTTTTGGAGGCATCATTCATGAGCCGATGACGGACCTGATAGCTCTGCTGGGTAATAACACGCATCATTGCTCAGGAATAACTGGGGAGCAACGGCTAGTAATCAGCCTAATGAAGATCAGTGCCATGTTTAATTGACCTGAGTAAGGCAAGTCTAATTGAAGCAAGATTTCCAGGTTTCCAAATCTCAGCACAGCTATGGTGACAGCAGCTGAGGACAGGAACATCCCCGGTAAGACCAGGACCTCAGACATGTGCCTGTTAAATTGATGTCAGTCATGCATCAGTCAAGAATGTTTAAGGATTGCTGGCAACTTGAATACGTACATACATACATACATACATAAACCTGACTTTTTAATGCTGATTTGTACCTCAGCAGAATGATGTTTTCATGTCAGCAGCTGGGCTGACACACCACATGCTACACATGAACAGCAGCTCAATGGTTTTCTTAATAAATATGAAAACACATCAAGTTAGGTGCCATGACTTCATAGATGCAAATAATTGTTGGTTGTTAGGCTTACTCATTTGGTAAAGAGTTAGGTGGAAGAGAAAAGATGTTGTGATTGTCAAATGGAAGAGATAGGTCCCACTTGTACTGATATCTCTGTCTTATTTTGCAGACAGCCTTGTGGATCCCACAGGTCGTATTCAGATCCCTGGAATCTATGACAGTGTCACTGCCCTGACGGAAGAGGAGAGGAAATTATATGAATCAATTGAATTTGATCTAGAAGAACATAAAAAGAATAGTGGCGTGAAAAATTTCCTCTATGGCACCAAGGTAACAAAAACTGTATAAATGGTCAGCAGAAAGAATTTAAATCACCCATTCACAGCATTTATGGATAAAGCCAAACTGAAAGATATTTTCAGTCAACAGCAAACTCAAAATAAAATAAAGGAGCATAGAGTATTAAAAGGTAAATTAAAAAAAAAGGTAAATAAATCTGCTGAAAATGTAAGCTACTGCATGTGGGGAAAGTGATCTGAAATATGAATAATCAATGAAAAGGAACAATGTATAACTAACAGTATTGCTCCCTCATCCTTGCACGACCCTTTCTCTCCCCCTATGTCTAAACAGCCAAACAAAATAAGCATTAAAACCCCTGCATACAGGTTACATAGTGGGAGTTGTATTCAGTTCTGAAAAATGGGAGGCAGATTTAGGCAGATGTGTTTTGCGTGGTTTTTATTTGTTTAATTCAGATTTTGATGTCTGCTGAGCATGCCAAAAAAGCACCCAAAGCTATAAGCATCTCTTTGCCAGCATTTAAAAATTATATCCTAAATAAAAACAGAAGGTAAGGGCTGGCTCAGAAAGATCTCTCTGCACAAGAGTGGCAGCTGGGAGAAAGGAGAGGAATGATTAGCTTTTTTATCACTAACATAATTATACTGTTATAAGCTCTAACATGGATGCTTTTATTTTCACAAAAAAGCTTCCAAATTAGCCTAAGCTAAACTGTAATAATCAGTAATACAGAAGTATAAAGTAACTACACTATATGAGTTTTAATGGTTTACTTATATGAGGATAAAGTGGTGCAAATTTTATGTGTACATAAAGCTCATCTCATCAAATTGGAGTAGCAGGGAAGAAGCAGCACCCTGGGGTTCTGCACAAAGACCAATTTATAATTTATATACTTCTTTCTTTCTTAGAATAAACGTTTCCTTTTTTTTTCTTTTTTCTTTTTTTTTTTTTTAACCCTTCTTATCTTCTCCAGAACAACAGATCAACTTGCTTACTGAACGTTATCATCTTACCTATTGTACTATTTAATGCTCATTAGTAGAATTTCTTCCCTGGTATCATCTGGGAGGAGTCTGGCTAAACTGGCCAAAGGTTTCTCCTGCGAGAAGTTCCGAGATCAACTGATGGTCAGATCAGAAGTTGTTCTGATTCTTCTTTGCATTAGAAAAAATTATTTCCAAGATATTTTAAAGCAATGCTCCACTTTTCTTGTTGTGCATGAAAGCTGTTATCCAAACATTTCTAAAGGTAAACAAATGTTGACTGAAAGAAGTAGTATTTTTTTAAATTAAAATATATGTGCATAAGTTTAAATTACAAATCAAACACCTTTAAAATATAGAGGTCTCCAAATACAAATTTTAGGATTGAATAAGCATCTTTCTTCCCATCAATTTGTATCAATTGTGAATGGCTCCAGTGTCATCCCTTATATTTTCAATGTTATTTTTTTGAAGGAAGAAATACTTCTACACTTGTGGCGTTACCCTTCTCTCTCTATTCATGGGATTGAAGGAGCTTTTCATGAACAGGGAATTAAAACAGTCATTCCTGCAAAAGTCATTGGCAAATTCTCAATCCGTCAGGTCCCCCACATGGACCTTTCCGTTGTGAAACGACAGGTAAGATGCAAACCTTTTCTTTGGCCTCTAGTGTAAACTAAGTCCCTCTTAGCACCTCACAAATTTACACCCAAAGTAGTAAGCTGAATGTTTCTAGCACGTGTTTCTGAGAGCAGAAGTGGGAATGTAGGTGTAAGCTTGAGCTGCAAGAAGATGAACACTTCTGGCTGCAACATGTTTTCCCCACAGGTGATGGAGCACTTGGAGGGTGTCTTTTCCAAGAGGAACAGTCCAAACAAACTGAAAGTGTCTATGCCTTTCGGTGCAAAGCCCTGGCTTGCTGATGTTAATGATCCACTATTTAAAGCAGCAAGAAGGGCAATAAAAACAGGTATGTTCCTTCTTTTTTTTCAGTTCTTAATGTGTCTGCAAGTGCGCAGGAGAATTGTGCTCATCCATAGAGCAAAAGGGTTTGTTTCCCAATGAATCTCACTGATTTTGACAGAACAACTCAGCCACACCTTCCACACCTTGCTGAACTGGAGTATATTTAATAGGAGTAGCCAAAAGACCTCATTTAGGGTTTTTTGTGTCCTGCTATGAAGCCAGAGGTTTGTAAAGTGCAGCAGGTTCATGAAATCACTCAAACCAATTTCTACTCAGATGCTCTTAATACCAGCTATCTGCTCAAATATATGGTAGCAGAAGAAAGCACCTTTATTTGCATATAATGGATTCATTCTTTCCATGTATTTCAGTTTTTGGAGAAGATCCAGATTTTATTCGGGATGGGTCAACAGTTCCTGTTGCCAGAATGTTTCAGACTATAACACAGAAAAGTGTGATGATGTTTCCAGTTGGAGCTGCCGATGACGGGGAGCACTCTCAGAATGAGAAAATAAGCAGGTTTATTTTATTTGTCCATTTGTGATATGAGAGAAGGGTGGAGAACTGATGTCCCCTGGTACCCACAAATCATCATAGCCAGATAGGAAGATTTGCTCTG
Source organism: Athene noctua (assembly GCF_965140245.1). Lineage (NCBI taxonomy): Eukaryota > Metazoa > Chordata > Aves > Strigiformes > Strigidae > Athene > Athene noctua. Next base: position 64,286,260 of record NC_134038.1, read on the forward strand.
CGTCGGACAGTCGCAAACTACTGTCTCCAGCGAACTTGTTGCTGTGCCAGGCAGAAAGCAAAACTCCCAATCTATCACGTAACGTAATACACTTTTCACGGAGTGTCTACTCAGTCTTTAAATACATCATAGTGGCAATTTTCATTTTGCTGCCAGTGAAATTTGCTTCTGGTCTGAAAGACAATGATGTAGACTAGCGCTCTTTTGTCACAGCATCCATTTTGAAGTATGCCAGTCGGATGTAAGCAGGCTAATGGTTAAGTAAGGATTTTGATGGTTTTCAGTATAAATGGATATAAAGGTGTATTTATATTACAGGGACCAAAACTAGCGTAATCATATTAAAAATAGCTTAAACTTGCCACTTGTGTTCATTTGTTGAGGCAGCATGGTAAGACACCATTTAGTGTGTTGCTTGAACATCTGTGCAGCTTCTGAGTCAAGTCATGTTGAGCTCGAGGAAGTGGAGAATCCTGAAATAATTCCTAAATTACTTTTTGCTTCCCCTCAGTACAGCCTCAAACCTTATGGCTACAGACAATAGTAATTAGGAGATGTAACACTGGAAAAAGTTTTCTCAGTGAATCCTTCAGAGGAATGCCAGTTGAAGAATGTCCAGAATTTCTGTGCGCTGGGTCCTTTTTTGGGTGACCAATCTTGCAAATTCCTCTGAAGACTCTAAAAACTTAACCGGGCTATGCCACTGATTTGAAGACAGAACAACTAGACAGGGCTTCATTCTCTTTCTTTCCCTCTTCACAGACACAACTATATTGAAGGAACCAAAGTGTTTGCGGCCTTTTTCCTGGAGATATCAAAGCTACATCGGCACTTACACAAAACTTCCAACACGGAGACTAATAACTGATAGACCATCACAAGAAAATTAGCAAAGCACTTTTTTAGTCTTAAGCTTTCTGACTTCCTGATCTGTAAAAACATAGAAATCATATATTCAGTGTGTCTGAATTGGTGGAAAAAATAAATGCCATGCTATTAATTGGCATACTCGTAAATGACATGCATTTGTGATCCAGTCGATCAAGTGATCTTCTCTCTAATGCTATAAAATAGGGTTATGGATTATTCATTCTTGCTGAGTGGAATATGTTACATCTTAGTTTTAAAAATCAGGGAAAAGGGAATTTTTACATTTATTTTCTTAAAATTACTTTATTTTTGTTTTGTAGTATCACCATGGTCATGCTGCCTAGCTCATACTCCAGTTTCTGAATATAAGCAATACACAACACCGTAGTTTCCTCCTAACTATATACAGCATTTCATTATGTAATTGAAGAATGATCCGCTATCAAGTTAATCTCTTCCCTGTTCTTCAGAGATGGGTGTAAATAGAAAATGCAATACAATTAGCTTGCTGAATTTGATGCGACGACTTCTCTATGTACATCTATTTATGGGAATAATCATTGAGGTGAACAGAACTGCAATAGTAAATAAACATTTCCAGGTCTGGATTCTGCCTTTTCCCCCCATTTAATCCAAATCTCCTCTTATTGTGCTGTAAGCAAAGTTTTAAGAATCACTACATAATGTTTCTTTCATGTGACTTTCTTTTTGTGCAATAGAAAATAGTATTTTTAAACATGTGTTCTGGCCAAAGTCTGTCATCAGAAGGGTGTTTTTCCACCCAATTAGCAACCAGTTGTTGTTAATTACTTTTAAAGTATCATTTTACATTGATAATTAAATTAAAGGCAAATTCTATATTTTGAAGTTGAGAGTTGAGAGCTGTTTGCTGTTTAGGCAAAACACGTAGCACAAATCATACAATTCACATCTATATTTCTTTAATTTCAAAATGTGATTTTTAATGTAACATGTAGTTAATTCACAGACAACCAGAACAACTGCACTAGATTTAAGCAAAAATTTGGTAGTGTTATCCCTACTGTTAAAACAAACTACATTAGTTAAATTACAGAAAGCAGTTGGTATCTTTCCTTTCTTTCCTGTTACCTCCCTGCAAAAACCTGAAAGAATAAAGGTGATTAAGGGCATAAGGTGTGGATGTGGAGTCTATAGAAGGGAATATTGTACTGCAGAAAACTTGTATGAACAGCTAATGAAGACAGTTATCAGGATAAAAGCTTTGGCTGAATCTAAAAATAGAAACAAGCAAGCTTCTGATATTTAGTAGCTCCCCTGAAATTCCTAGGAGCTGGACGTAAGAGTAGCTGGCCTTTTAGGAGATCTGGGAGCAGTAATAATCTAGGATACTTAGGTTTCAAATCACGTTCTCAATAAACACCCATACTCAGACTTAGGGCTGTGAGGCTCACAGTTCCGCTGTAAGAGCTGAGTAAGGATGCTGGCTGCTGGCAGGGTTCAAGGGGGAAAGGAGGACCTGGCTCAGTCTCTCTTGTGTTGGCTCTGCAGGCTGCATAACTGCAGCATAACTTCTGGTGCCCATGTCAAGATAGAGGATTCCACAAGACAAGGACCAAGCCTCCAAGATCAGAAGACTCCCATTTGCACAACTTGCAAAACAGGGCCTCTGCAGTCTCTCAGCTCCCTTCTCCATTTAGGAACCAGCATGGTAGGGAGTGCTGCAGGGGCAAGCAACTCCAGTGCCTGCACAGGAATCAGGGCAGATTGGTCTGTGCTTAAAAGCTATAGCTCCATAAAGGGAAATAACTGGATTTTGCTGCAGTATTTGAAGACATACAATTGACATAAAACATTTACAATCTCCTGTTTTGCAGTGACTTTACAAAGTGACTTCAGCAATCACTGAAAGAAACAACTACTCATAAATACGATACTTTTGGCAGAAGAGAAGAGCAGAAATACGGTGGAGGTGGCAAATTTCCTCACGAAAGAGGTATGGGTGCTGTGTTTCTAGGAATATAACTGCTCTGAAAATCATTATAAACCATGCTGTCTATGGGTTTGACAACATTAAGAAGTGCAACTAAAGGTGGCCTTATGCTGTATGTATTTTTTTCTATTGCTCTTTGGAATGCCAAAAAAATACAATCACTGAAGACAGCATCATTTTATAAGCACAGGCATGACCAGAGCAGTGCGCTGAAATAAGGTTCTGCTCTGAAAGAGCCACTTAAGTGTCAAGTGAAAACCTTGTGTGTGAAACAGTGGGATCAATGAATTATGCAGACCATCTTCACACCTCCTTCAGCCCCAGAAGAGAGAAACAGCATAAAACTTCAATTTCAGTTTTTCCTGGCCGTGAAAGAAAGCACTGGGGAAGCCACTTCCACCCACAGGGGTATTCAGAGCTACTCTTTCCCTCTTAGACCAAGTCAGGGCATCCATTCCTTTTATGTTGTGCAGCATCTCATCAGCCTTTTGAAAACAAATTGGTGTGCATTTTTCTAAGGTCTGTACTGTTATACACCATTTCTATCAATGTTAATTCTTGGTTGCATCAACAGCTATTTGTTGCCACAGTAAGTTAACTAACTCTAAGATAATAGTGTCAGAAATAGGATTCAAGTTTGCTTCTATTTGTTAGCCTTATTCTAGATATACCATATCCTACATCAAAGCATATTAGATATTCTCAAGTCCCAATCAACTACAGAAATCATATGTATGCTTTGTGTGTGTACATATGCATATGCATGTTATAATCAGACAAAGCCAATTTTTATAAAAATATGTATTTTTATTTGGGTTCAATCGGTTTAGGGTGGGAAGCAATAGGCAAAGCAGCACTGGGTGCATGGAGAGCCGCAGCTCTACCACATGCACACCGAGTTCCAGAAAACATCGTTTTTTATACTCTTGTGCCATCGTCTTTAACCAATCCCTTCCCATCAGATAGTTGTCCTGCTCTTTTCCATTGGGTCATTTGGGTTGCTGGGGTGCGTGTCCTCCTCCTACTGGGTCTTTTGAAAGTCTCGAAGCCTTGGTCTCTTGGCACGCTTTTCTCCTATTGGATCTTTTAAAAGCCTCATAATCTCATCCTTTTGACGGGCTTTTCTTCAAACAGCAGTTACATGTCAGCTCGGGTTTCTGACGGAATGGCCCTCTTTACATTTAATTGTTTAACATTTACAGATCATTCAAGTGTACCTACCCGCCTTGCCCAACCTAGCAAATTAGTTACAATAGTTTATTACATGCATGTACATAGCTGTGTGTATATATACGTATATATATGTACACATACAAGATCTAATCCTGCCATTGTTAATAAAAAACCCTTAATCATACTGATTCAGGTTTTTCTTATTAAGGGTTGAATAATGGCTTTTGGGTTTGGCCAATTTACGTGCAAAACTACAAATGCTACTATGTGTTTATTAGCACAGTTTACACAAAGTCACAGAAGGGGGACACTAAAAAGAAGTGACTTTCCAGTGTAAATTGGACTCGTTAACCGTTTTTCTAGACTAATTTTTACACTGTGATAAATGTCTGCTGTTAATTTGTATTTACTTGAGGATACCTCCTCACAGTGAAACCTAAGTACTCTTTGTTTCACATATCATATTCTGTATAATCATATAAGAAAGAGAATGCTTTGCTGATTAGAATTACTAGGTAGTAAGAAAACAACTTTGTGGGGATGTTCAACAACAGCATCTATACCTTTGAAAGCTTGATACCGATATCAGGACTTGGATGCCTAATGCTGCTGGGATGTTGTCACGACCCAGACTGGGAGCCCAGTCAGTCACAACAGTTCTGTGACCCCCTCAGGTTAACTTAAGGTGAAATGACACCAAACAACTGGTTATGATGTTTTACTTGTGGTAGAAAACAATTTAAACTTGGGAAAGGATAATAGGGAAAGGGAAAGGAAATCCAGATCATCACCCCTGGATCCAGTGTTGTATTGGGTGGTGGGTGCACATACAGCAAAGTTTTCTGTCACCTTTTAAGTTCATTTTACTGGCTGATTAGCATACTAAACAAAGAGAGGCAGGTATTCCACAAACTTTTTTCCATGAGAGATGAGGAAAAAGGTGGACCATGGGTTCTGCACATAGATTCAGGAAGAATGGGGTGCACTATCCCTTGTTCATGCTCACCCTGCCCACCCTTGTTTTTTCCTCAGTTCCCAGTTTTTTGCTGACTTCATGCTTCTTGAGCCATCATCTAGCTTCTGGGGCAGAAATGATCACCTCTTATCAGTTCTTATCACCTTTTCAATGGTGAAGTCGTAAAGTCTTTAGCAAGGCATGCATGGCATCTGGTGTACACAAAAGAGCTACGGGCTTACACAATGGAGCCAGTGATTATTGGTCCTTGTGCTTGATGAGAAACATTTGGTTTCACTCAGTTCACCCCTTTCCCCCACTGGAGGCTTATCTAAGGAGGGTGTCAATACAACTGCACTGGAGTGGGGGTCGCATCCTTCCATACACTCCTGCTTTTTGGGTGACATTCCTTAGACTAATCACAAAGGCCACAGCTTGTCCTTGAAGTTTTCTGTGTTGATGAATGTTTGAAGAATTACTTCCTTCAGTTCCTTGTAGACCTCCTACGGTACCTGAGAAATATGCCTCAAGGGTGGCAGACACAACTCATGCTCCATGTGAACACTGCCAGTGGAGTGGCAGCCGGCCAAATGCAGCACCCCAGAGCACCTCTAATAGCACAAGGTGCCTATACACATCAGGTCAAGGTCTGCTTGCCACCGGGGTACCTCATCCCAAGTCTTCCCTCCTGTAGGCTGTACATCCATGTGGTAGGTGATCAAATGCTCAAGGGTGGGATCATATTTTCTGATTGATAATTAATGTGAAAAAAGAAATGGGAACATTCTAATTTTCATTTAAAATCAGTAGACTTAAGTGTGAAAATTGCTTTTTTAATACTAGATACAGTTCTTAAGCCTTAAGTAATGTCTCAGAAGACTAAAAAATATGGCAGTCAGCTAAAATCATGAAGAATGAGTAAAATAATAAGGTGCTGACAATAGGAGCTGAAGGCATAGAAAGATGAGCAGCCTCCTGAGACTGAGCACTAATCAGGTCACCATCTGCTTAGTTTGTGAAAATGGAAGATTAGGCTTACTCACACAGTTACGGTTTTCCTTTTCAGTAACATTACTCCCAAGAAGCTTGACTTTGATTCCAGATTGTTATTCCTCTCAGAATACAGCATTTAGTTTGCCTGACAAAATGTTATAAAATGCCTTGCTAGTTAAGAATGTCCACAGTCCATGTTTGGACAGAGAAGATTGTGCAACTGTGCCTTTATTGATGACACAGGAGCCCATGCCACAGTTGCCAGTGAGCAGCCACAGTCCCCTTGTTCCTGCTGCAAACTTCACCTTTAAATAACATGTAAAGTTAAAATACTGATGCATGAAAAAAGTCCTGAACATAATCTCATTTCATAGATCCTGTTTAGTCTCCTTGGCTCATCCCTGTGTTGCTCATCACTAGGGTGTAAGGGGTGCCTGTGTGTGCAAAATTCACATATGGGCAAGTGTATGTAACTGCATGCCCTTGTTCTCACCTACCTCCAGAGTCTGTCCCCTCTGCTAAGCAAAGCGGTCACTGCCAGCTATTTTCCATCATGGGATTTTCTAAGATCTTAAAAAACATTTGCAGTTTTTCACCCCTTCTCCTTTTCACTTGCTTTCTCAAATACATCTGTTTTTAGAAGGATTCTCCTCTAGAAATATGCTGATTCTGGAAGTGGTAACAACTGCAGACATTACCATAGTTTTGGTGCATGTTATTCTCTTACAGGGAAAAAGTGTGGTACTTACCAATACTTATTGCCCCAAGGTGAAGCTTAATTGATTTTTAGATTTATACCTTGTATCATAGAATCATAGAATATCTAGAGTTGGAAGGGACCCATAAGGATAATTGAGTCCAATTCCATATATGTCTGTAATTTGAGCTGCAGATACATCATGCCCTTTGAGAGAGAAATCATTATATAAATATTTTAAACAAATCTATGAATAGAAAAAATATGAACAATTGTTAATAGAATGTATTTTTGTCTTTTGTACTTAGCTCTACTGCCAAACATTTCAGTGATCTTCTCACTTGTATTCTTTGGCAACATGTAGAAAGAACACCTTCACATTACAAGTCATTTTGACAAATATGTAGTAAATGCTTTTCCTGTGATAACTGCTACGAGGAAATTCAAACTGACCTGTAAACAGTGCAAGCATGGTGGTATACAACTTTGCAAGCTCTCTGCAGATTTTTTTCAGCACAGGTATGAGCTTGAACCAGGTGCAAATCTCTTTTCTCAAGTCACAAGTCATTTGGGTATCTCCACGACTTTTTAAGGAGGTAAGCGAAAGAGCCACTGACTGTTGTGATGTGGCTTTCCAGTCCTGCCTGAAGATCAGCAATTCCCGCGAAGTTTTTCACCCAATTCTGCAGCCCACACTGTATGAGTGGTTTGAGATGGAGAATGATGGAGATGTTCCTAGTTACTTTATCTACTCTCAAGAGTTTTAAAAATTGCAAATACTATCTGAAAGAATGCTTGCATTTTGTTCTACAATTCCTCCCAGGTTCTTTGTGTGAAACTTGCCACGTTCACTTACTCCTCAAGGTGGGAACAACAGCTGTGTTTCTTTGTGGATCTAAATTAAATAGATGTGTAAAAGTGCTTGCAAAAATATAACTAGACACTCAATTTGGATTCTGCTTGCTAAGAAATTTTACTTTTGTAAAGTGAAAAAGAACAACCCCCAAAACCTTGCTTAAGCTTCAAAGTACACACTGCAGAAGTTGCATCGTGACAGCAAAGAAAAATGGTCATGTTCCTCTAACAGGACTTGGACCCATGTGACAGGTGGATAAGATGCTGACAGTGAAGATGAAAAATAAGGATTAAATCTGTATTTCACGTAGCGTGACTTTCTTTGCAAGCTCTTTTCTGATCTGATCTGATTCCACATTAAATCTTAATGTATTGATGCATAATGTAGCAGACTTGATATTTATATTTATTTGTCTTTTGCAAACTTGCTTTGTGTGTTTGCGAGAGATTAATTATACAGTGGCAGAGCTGTAAATACTGGCAAGCTGGACATCTTCACACATAACAGATAATACAGGGCAATAAATGAAATGAATCTCATTTTATTGCAGTGAATTACCTTTTTATTAAAAAACCACAGTACAACAAAAACAAATCCTTGGAGGTTCAGAATTGTCAGCATTCAGACAGACTTGTACATAGCCGTAGTTCAAAAAACAGATGTTGTGTACATATGTGTGAATAATACTTATGTTGCTACCTGTCTCAATAGCATTTCAGTGATCTCTTACTATGAAATATCATGAAGTGCCAGCCAACTGTATGTTCCCCATCCTTTAGATGCAGTTACAATTTTCTTTATTATTTTACTACTGTGTTTTTATAGCTGTAAGAATAATTCAAAGAACATGCTAGCCATGTCTTCTTATTTGTGGAGCTGAAGGGGATTTTTTTTTTCTGAACTTAGAATTGAAACTGTAATCTCTGTAATAGAAGCTGGAAAACATTCAACGTGACACGCTCCTGACATGCAGTCTTCTGGTGTGAAGAAACAAGCGGTGGCAGAGCCCTTATACGAATTTCATGTTAAGTTGTATCACTTTTTTTTTTACACTTCAAAATTCAAGAGTTAGTACTGCTTTACTTGTTTCCTGTGCATTATTGCCTTCCTGACAAGACAGCATATTCTGTATACAGGGTTAACATGCATCCTAAATTCAGAAAAAAAGAGAAAAATTTGGCAGCAACCCTGACATTCCAGTGACTGCTTCAAATGATACAGTTTCATTTAATCACAGTGGAAGGACCTGTAAGATCGGGCAAGTGTATCCTTTCTCAAGCCATTTTTTCTTGGGTTCTGGATACCAAAAGTTTGTTACATAGTCCACTTTTTATTGAAAAGCAGTGGAACGAAATAAAATACATTTCAAACAAACAAACAAAACCATGACGAAGAGATGTTGTGCTAGCAGCATTACTGGTGAACAAACTAGCAATGACAGTCCGTGGTGACTTTGCCAAGTCACCACTATAATGTGCACACAGAAGCATATGGGCACAGGACAAATAAATTAATCTTCAACTGCAGTTCTCCCTAGGTGGTACTCTACCTTAAAATGGGATTTTCTGAGTGGAACAGCCTGAAGACTGTCCATGGGTCAAAAATCCAAGTAACATCAGTATTTGTCAGCAAGGAAGAAAATGAAGAGATATGATTTACTACTACACTCATACTAATGTTTGTATCTAGAAAGCCATACCCGCAGGAACATAAGTGATGTCACTCATTTGCATGTTTTGTATTGTGTATGGCAAACATTTTGATTGTTTGTCCTTATATATAACTGCTTTATATGACCATTTATTATTATTTATTTTAGTGATATTGACTACTGTGATACTGAGTAGACAGCCGGTTGACTACTGTTCTAGACTTATATATCATATTTGTTAGATACTTCTCTTACCCCTTCTCAGCTGTACTGCAACTTGGCTTTAGAGGAACATAAGTTAAAATTATTCAGGATCTGATTAAAGACTACCTCTGACTCCTGAAGTGACTCTGTGAAGGCGCTTCTTTCTACACATGTAGATATCCATGGCTACCGTGCTTCTGTGTTGCAGACTTCAGGGATCTGCTGTGCAGCCATCTGCAGGATCAGCACTTTAAAGATAAATACACTTCTTAAGCTGTGAGTCCAAACTTCATAACATCAGATCATAATTTTGCTAGGAAAAAATGACCTTGAAAAGTCCACATAAATACTGCTTTGTTTTGTAATAGGAAAGGGGGTTTTTAAAGCTACAATTATGTCTTTAGTTATCCTAATATAAAAGCAGAAAGGATAAATGTTAAGCCTGTATAAATTCAGCTTCAATTCTCTTTGCATTTCCAAACACGTTTTCCTTGCATTTAGAAGAGGCTGGCATGATCCACTGAGGTGGAAAAAGTCCAGTTGTTTCATTTCTTCAAGAGCTGAATAGAAAGCCTGTAATGTTATTGGCACCAAGAGGCCCTGATGATGCATCTCATGGGCCAAACAAAAGGACTTGCAGGCACTGTTACTCCCTTTTGTGAGAATTTGTGACTCTAAGAATTAGCCTTAGGATAAGGGGGAAATTTCAAGCATTATCTTGTTTTTTTTTCCAAGTAAACTGCTGTAGATATTAACTGAAAAAAAAATAAATTCTTCTCTTGAAGCTGCTTAAAAATTTCCTTTTCCTAGATTTTATGAAATTGTAAGAAATTCAAACAGATCCTTGTAAGTGTTCACTAAAGCCTGTGTGCAGTCTTTCTCATTTTTCTCAAACACTTACATTGTAGTTATAGTAACAGGAAAAGTTGAGAAGCCATGTAATTTTTATCACATTTTTACTTGTTTGCCTATGGTTCTCTACATTACAACAGAAAAATTTAACAAAGGGTACCCAGCAGCGGGTGAGCATTTTGTTTAAGTGAAAACAGGTAACTATTAGTACATAAGACAAGTTACTTGGCACAAGGGGGCTGCAAGCCCACAGGATAACATGAAGCGAGTAAGAAGGTGCAACCTTTAATGAAAGGGTGAGGGTGGGTGCCATGGGCAGAGTAACCTTGCCAGCACTTCACAGAACAAAGGTGCAGCCATGCCCTAACGTGGCTGCACCTTCTCTGGTTTCCAGGGCTAGCATGGCCACCAGGCTCCGGACAGGCTGAGGAGAGGAAGCGTGCAGGCTGACTCTTGAGCACTTTGTACACAACTGGCTGTGGGGACCAAAATGGCAGCTGGGTTCTCTCCCCAGTGCCTGCAGGGAGAGCTCCACCGAGGTTTCCCACAAACCCGCCTCAGGGCTGCTGTGACCTCGTCTCAGCCAGCCCCAGCTGAATCAGGCCACTGGCGGTTGCCTGGCCCCTTTGTGAACCTGCTGAGCCAGCCAGAAAGCTACCTGTGTTTTTCGCCAGGTTGCCTTTCTGCCAAAGCAGGGCCCAGACCTGGCTCCACCATAACTCAAACCCACGTTGTGCCAGCAGCCAGCGAGGGAGTAGGGTCACAAGGCCATAGCAAATTGTGTCAGTTTGAACTGCATGCAGCAGCCGGCCAGTCAAAACAGAATACTGTAATTTGCTCCCTAAATCACAAACCATCAGACTTCCAGAAGCCATTGCCCAAGCACCTGAAAAAACCCTAAGCATAGTGTTCTATTTTTCAAGGCTTCTCTGTCAATTTTTGTGCAACACAGCAGTACATAATTCAGACTAGCATGTCTCTCAGTTTAATTATCTAAGAATGCATATATTTATCTCATTAAATTATTAGACTGTTTGCTTAAGGGAACCAGAAGGGAACAGTAAGGCCCTTTTGTTCAGTCACCAATAGACATGAAATAAGATTTCACCCAATAATTAAATGAATTAAAAAGAAAACCAACAGAAAAAAAAATTGAGAAACGTTTAGTCACAGTTCTCAACTGAAAGACAAGCTACCACTTGATAAGGCTTTTCAAAGGTTGTCTTTTCTATGGGGAAAAAAAAAAAATATTTTGCATTAAAAAAGGGAAGGTATGTGTGTACATATATGCACAGGTAAGTGACATTTAAAAAGTTCCTGGTGTTTACATCTAATTATTCTGTTTGATGTTTTCTTACGGGTGTAATTGCACTGTCAGAATAAAGATATATGCAGTTTTTCTTCAAAGAGTTGCTACTCTGGAAAAAAAGAATGGCAGTTAACGAACTCTTATGGCCAATACTGTTGTCAATACTTAACTACCTTATAGACACTGCAGTGTCCGTTGGAGAGCCTGTCAGAGACATTACCTACACAACCATCGCCATGTCATGGGGTTATTTTTCTAAAGAAATTTGATGTGCAAGAAAACCTGTAATTTAGAGTTGGTCAGTATGATTATTGAGACCACCTTTATCTCGCTAAATGATTTCTGGTAACAATAATTACAAAGCTGTGTGTTTCCTGTACATGAATAAACATGGAATATTAGGTAGGAAAGGTAGATAGACCTTTAAGTTAGACAGCTCAAAAAAGGGCTGGTACTACTCTTTAAATGAGCAACATTTCCACACCAGGATACTGATTTCACTAGAAGAAATAGCTATTTCAGAATAATTTCTAATGTCATATTCTGTTAGAAAATAATTTTATGTTTACAATCCATTTATAAATTAATCTATCAACTAATTAGTTACTAATTAATCATTGACATATGTATTCAGTTTGCATTTTAATATATTTTAATCAGTATGAACATTTCAGAATAAAGATCAACCATTTAAACTTTCAGCATGACTTTAAAATTACATACATACCTAAACCAGAACATTAAATGTAGGTATGTCTGTAAACGTCTAATAAATAGAACTTAAAGTTACAAAACGTAATTATTTTTGTTACAGATATATTTTTTTCTTTTATTAACAGCTATTCTGCCCTAATTGTTGCTTCTACTATACCAATGGCTCCCTCTTCAGGCTATTCTTAAAAAAATGTTGCCTCTCTTCATCTGTTAGAAATATTACGGTTTACAAAACTCCAGCTCTCATGATCATGCCTTCTACCCCAGATTGTTCCCCCTTTAGTAAGCAGATGATGCTTACTGATGAACTAGGCATGCTGACCTGGATACTACAAATATTTAAATACCGGTGTCACTTGAGGCCCAAACCTACAAAAATTTCTCAGGCATATAAAAGGAATCTGTAAACTGCAGATAAACTGGTCTTGAGGGACATCAAATGTTTTCTTTCCCATGCTGAAAAGTAACAAGACCAACTAGACTGTTAAGCCTGTTCTTAATCAAATGATTGCTCTCAAAACTGCCATACTCTCTTGACAACTTGTCAAAGTTCTTCAATGTCCTTATAAATATAACAGAAGATATCTTCACTGCAAATTAAGGAATCTTCCTCTACGTAGATCTGGAATTAAACAGAGGACAATTAAAATATGTACTATAACCTTGAGGTACTGTATAAAGAGATATCCTTGTCACCTATGTTCTGTGTGATTCTTTATCTACTGATACTTGAGTGTTTTAAACTTTGTTCATTCATTTCAATCTTTACTAAGACTCTGGTCATTCATCTGGGTTCTCCATTTTCATTCAATGAATGGCTCAGGCTGTAGTGACTGCTCATCCTCAAACCATTCTTACAGTCTTTACAACCCACTCCAGAACAGGCAGTGCTGTGTCATAAGGCTAACAGACTAATCAATGACTAATTGGCTAAATGAAATGGTAAGCTGTTAGGCCTAATTAGTAAGCCTGCCTGTGCCTTACATGCACCAACTGGAAAAAGTTAGTGAAACTCCAGACATATGCACAGTGGGGTGTTCCCTCCTTCTGACACCTCCCCGCAACGGCCTTGAAGAATGCTAAATGCTATTTAACTAAGCTACTTTGACCTACTAAAAAATACCATGCAATCATAATATAAATGGTAAACCTGCACTTTTAAAGTCATAAACAACTGGGGAAAAGCAGCTGCAGTCCACCACACATGTCAAGACTCTTTAGACCACACTTCTTTATTAATCATGTGACTTAGGTTAAAAAAGGGAGAAAGAATATGAAGTATTTCAGTATTATGGTTTCTTCATCAGCTTACAAATGGTAAGGTGTTTTACAAATTGTCTCCCTCTGCCTTACTGAGCCGTTTCCCTTCCAAACTGCATCCTCTGAGAGACAGTGAAAATAGTGCAGCCAATGGCTTCCTTGGGCAGTTTGTATCGGGGTCAGTAATGACTGCTGTGCACCGTCTCATCTAACCCGTTCTTTCCCACACCTTCAAAGCGCCCATTCCACCCACAAGAGACCAGTTTATGTACACCCTTGCATGGCACAAGCTTGTAACCGCGAAAATCCAGGACCAGGAGCTGCTGTGGCAGAGGCCACACGTACACTGGAGGCTTAGCCAGGCGCAAATGAAGGTGCAGTTCTGAGCCCTTAGAACGCCACCTCTGCCGCCTCCTGCCAGCACTGCCTGCCTTTATCCACCCGAGGCCCGGAGCCGTGGGCTCAATGGCACCCAGGCCCTCAGCCAGGAGGGTCAGCGCGAACCCCTCGGGGCAGCCTGCCTCCCGGGCCCTTCCCGCCGAGGGAACCGGGCGAGACCGGGGAGCAGCGGCAGGCCGGTGCGCCCCAAGGGCGCCAGTGTTGCCGCCGCCGCCAGGCCCGGGCAGGGGAAGATGGCGGCGCGCGCCCGCCTGCCCCCGCCGCGCGGCGGCCACTGGGCGCAGCCCCTCGCGCCCACGGCGGCACGCGGGGCCGGGCGCGCGAGCTGCGGCCCAAAGGCTCCCGCCCCGGCGCCGCGTCACGTGAGCCGGCCCCGCCCGCCCGCTTCCCTCCCTCCCTCCCTCCCTCCCCGCGCCGGGCGTGACGCAAAACGGCGAATCTACGGCGCGCCACTTGTGACCAAGATCATCACAAGCGGAGGCGGACGGCTCCCCCCGCGCGGTAAGCGCTGCCGGACGGGACGCGGCTGCTTCGCCCCCACTCGGCGGCGCGGGGTGGGCCGCCGCTTGGGACCCTCGCGGGGGAGGCTCATGGGGCCGCGGGGCCGCGGTTGACGGGCAGTCGGCCCGGCGTCTCCCCTCGGGCTTTTTGGGCCTCTGCGCTACCGTCGTTTTTTTTTTTGGTGCTGGTGGGCGGGCGGCCAGCGGCGCTGTGCCGAGCCAATCCCGTCCCTCGTCCCTCCCCCGCTGCCCGCCGAGTGGCCGGAGCGCCGAGGGCGGGAAGAACGCCCCGCGCGCCCATTGGCTGCCTCGGCCGGCCCGGGCCGCGGCTCTTCCCTTCCCCGTGCCGCGGGCGGCCGGCGGGGGGGAGCGGGGAGCGGCGGGACGGGCGGGGGCAGCCGGGCGCGGCGGGGGCGCGCGGGCTGGGCCGCGGCGGGCGGGGGCGCGCGCCCCGCCCGGCCGCCTTCACGGCTCCGGCTGGCGCGTGCTGCGGGGCCGCCGCGCGCCCCTCCTAGCCGGGCCTACGAGCGCCGCTGCGCATGCGCGGGCCGTGAGGCCGGGCGGGGCTGTGGCTGCCCGCACCCCCCCCTCACCGGGCGGGGCAGTGAGGGGACACCGGCGGCGGGGGGAGAGGGTCCTGGCCTCCTCAGCTGGCGCCCCGCCGGGGGCGGTACCAGGCAGCGCCCCTCAGCCGCTGCGCGGCGGCGGTTGCGCGTGTGCGTAACCGCCGTCGGCGCGGCGCCCGCGCAGGCGCGGCGCAGCGGGGGCGAGGTGGGGCGGGGGGCGGCCTCTGCGCCCCCGGCCGGGAGCTGCGGCGGGCGGTGCCGCCGGGTTCCGGGGCCATCCCTCGCCGCGGCCTTGGTGCGGTCTGGACCCGCGCAGGCAGGGAGACGTGGCTTCTGGCGTGGTTCACTCTAGCTTGAGTGCTTTTTGCTGTTCAAACCGAACTTTTTCTTCCTTTCCCCTGCTTTGCTGAAGGTCATTGTAGCGTAAGTGTGGATGAGCTTGAGAAGTTGTGCGGTTGGCAGGGAGTGACAGCGCACGTGACTGCAGGAGCTTTGTAAGCAGTTCTCAGAAGTGTTAAAAAACCACTTATAGCCGTGTTCCCTTTACTCTGCGTACATCACTCAGCAGTCTCCGAGTCACGATCACCTTCTGCACTTTCACGACCTTGCGTTTTTCAGCGTGGTTTTTTTGTCATCTCTAGGGAGTTCGTGGACTTTGAGGGGACCTGTCAGATTGCTCTAAGAAAAGCGGGTTCCAGTAAATAGTGTAGCAGTTTTCAAATACACTTCTAAAGAGGTACACGTCTCCAGTGGAAAAGATCGTTAGACCCAAACTAACTGTTTTAGGTGGCCTTTGAGGGACAGGTTATCATTTTGTTTAATTTGACTTGTTAGGTCAGGTTTCCTGTTGCTCCTTCAAAGAATTAATCTGGCCTGTAAACCGCAATGTTCTTCTTAAATGTAGTGTTTGTTAAGAAGAAAGAAAAGGGAAAAGCATTTAGTTTGTGATCCGTATGCTGTAGCTGGTGGTGATCTCAGAATTCGCGTAGTTAGAGTTTTAATTCTTGTTTTCATGTACCCTCTTTGTGTAGTCATGATGCATTGGGTTTGTCATGTATTCAGGTTCATCTTATATCATACTCAGCATGATGGTAACATCTAGGGAGTAGTAAATAATGGGAATCCAAAAGCAATCCAAAAGGGTAATAGTGGCAAGAATGATTTGCTGATGGTGCAAAACAGTAATAGACTAACATATAATTTAAACTTTGGATGTAATTTGCTGTGATTCTTACCTTAATAATCTAAAGGTGTGGCCTATGAAGACCGTAAATTTTCTTTTTCCTTTCCTATATCAGAACATGAGTAATCAAAATGTTTTCATGAGGCTGGAGCTTTGGATATTGGGATCTATATTTTTCCCAGGTCACACCTCTTCATGAAAGATGAAGACAATTACAGGCTTCAGTTTGGTCTCTCCTGCAATCTCCTAGACTATTCACAGCAAGTTACATTCATCACAGAAGTAACATTACAGTCATTCCACCCTTATTTCATAAATTATTTCAGCATGGACATATAATCAGATTGTAGCTTTTATATATAAAATATGGAGCCTGGCAGTAATTGCATAATCCATACATTTTAAAAAAAGTCAAATGCACTGATGTGACAGCATGATGATGGACTGTGACTTTTTCAGTATGTTCAAACATGTCAGTTTTATTAGCATTTTGGGAAATGTAATTCAAACGACCTGAGTTAAAGCCTTTACTATCATTCTTGTGTAGGAACTGTTGTATAGTAACAACATCAAAGATTTTGAATTTATTTACATGAAAGTTTTCTTTGTTAGACATTTTTTTTTAAAACTTGAGCTGTGTTGTCTCCTTTTATAGAAAAACATTACTTGGAAAAAGAATGTGTGTAAAGCAGATGTCAGTCACAATTCTCTATTAAAACCAATCTTTTGTAATGAAGAACAGCATTTTTGTGTTAGTGTGCACAACATTGAGCAAAACATCCCTCTGCTTTGCCTAAT
This sequence comes from Athene noctua, assembly GCF_965140245.1. Taxonomy (NCBI): domain Eukaryota; kingdom Metazoa; phylum Chordata; class Aves; order Strigiformes; family Strigidae; genus Athene; species Athene noctua. The sequence goes on from NC_134038.1 coordinate 64,303,212, forward strand.
TTTTTAAAATCTTTTGAAATTATACAGACTTGTGGTTTTGTGCATGAGCTAAAATTTACAGAGAGACTGGCATATGAAATGTGGTTGAACTGGAATTGTTGAGCAGCTCCTACATTTGAATTTCCTAAGATGGTTTAGAATTTAAATATGCTCTTTCTTGGGGAAACGAAAAAGCTGCATTGGATGGATGATCCCATTGCTCAAATAAAAACATTGGTTTAAGATACGTTTGGCCTAGTCATTCATGGATTCATAATTAATGCCACACTATTATGGTGCATGTTAGAATTACTGTGTTCACTTTCTAGATTGCGCATCCTGGAGTATAGGTTATTCTTTTGAAAGCTCATCACCAAATGGGGCTTGGGGGGGAAGATGGGATGATGTGATTCAACAGATATAGTGACTGCTATTCTTTCAGTGACTTTTTCTTTTTTACGAGGGTTGTGGTGGTGGGGAAGAAGAGCTGCTCCGTTGTTCACAGAGTGAGCCACGAGGCGTAGTGGTCTCTGTTCTCTGGTTTGTATTATAGAAGGAGTCCAGCAGAAACGGTACTTTCATTTTAACAGATTAATAGTCAGCAGCTGGTTAGCAGAGCACTCCTGGTTATTCTTCTACCCCAGAAAGGTATCGTTTTGTGTCAGCCTTGCTAGCTCGGGGTAGTACAGCTGCCCAGCGCTGCCGCTGCTGCCTGAGGTGCGGCTGCATATGGTGCCTGGCCTTCAGCTGCACAGGCATGGGAGTACTGCTCCCCCAGGAAACAGCTTGAGTAGAAGGAGCAAAACAAACGGCAATGGTTCTTGGTGGACACAAATCTGTGTAGGAAATGAGCAGTATGCCTGCCTCCCTGGTTATGGTTAGTGCTAATAAGAGGCATGGAATTAACTGTGGATCTCTTGGAGGGAATGAGTTGGGAGTAGGGCTGCATGGGAGGTGGCATTGCAAACCACTTAAGCGTTGCCTGGCTCAGGGTGTCAAAATTCACTTGAGGTCTCTCTGATGACGTCTGAGTGGTTTAATCTTTGGTCTCTCTGCCTTTACAGTGGACATTCTTATGGCATTACACAAAAGTATATGAAAGTTTAAATGGAATACACGTATGCCTACTTTCCTTCTAAATTGGGTGCTTTTTAAATTTTTGTCATTTCGGACTGTGCTAATACATAAACTCAAAGTGTGTATTAGCCTGTGTGTATAAAGCCAGTGAAGAAGCAAAAACTGTAAGGAGGTGGTTCTTGTAATCTCTTAATTTCTCACCTGCAGAAATTCCAAAGGCGTCTTTTGCTTCGCAGAAAGAAGTTGTATGTTTAAAATGGGGGAACTATACCAGCCTTGCTGCTCTGCAACTATGAATTCTGGTGATCGTATTTCTGCCTTCTGCTGGTGAAGGGGTCTGTAGTTAACAGAAGAGTCTATAGCCCATTTTAGGTGTTCATGTTAGTGCACATGGAAGTTTTCTTATTTTACTTAATTTCAGTTCTTCAGCGTGTGAAGGTGAGAGAAGATTGTGTTCCAAACATATAAAACAGCAGCAATCTGTAGCTTTAGAGCAGAAGGAAGTCCAGTTACCTTCTTTCCTCAATATGAAAAGGAAAATTACAGTAAGTGCAGGGCAATTCACATGCTTTTATACAAAGAAATAACCCAAGTGCCATTTAGAAACAGGAGTAATGATGTTCCAAAAGTAAAATGCTTGTTTACATGACTCACGACTGCTTTCCCATCCTGCATTAGCAGAGTTGTTGATTGCTGATTTTTTGCTTTGTTTTGTTTTGGTTGGTTTGTTTAACAGCAGGCTGACCTTTTTTCTGAGCATCTGGCCTACTACTGAACTACTGTCTGTAGCAGTATGGGTTATATTTAACTGGGCTGGGAGGCTGTGAATGTTCTTAGTTTCCTTTGGTCTTCAGTAGTAAAGGCATAAATTTTATTTGCCTCTGCCCTTCCAAGTCTAAAAATACAAGCTGTTACATGTGTGTGTGGCATACATAATGGTCGAGGAGGAGGCATGCAGAGTAGTTAGGGTAGGCATTATTTCAGTGTATACATCTAGGTGTATAATCTCTATAGATTACTGTTCTGCTACAAACATATATATAGATGCTTTCCTGTATGGTATTTCTTTGTCTCATTGTAGTTAAAAAGAAAGTTTCATGCTGTCCTTAGCCCCATCTTTGGTATTTCAGAAGTTTCTTAAAATACAGATAAAAAGATTTAAAAAATACATACAACTATTAAAATTTGCTGCAATTATGAGGTGTAGCAAAACTCATTGAATAATAATACTGAGTCATATATTTATATAGAGATCGTTGTTTTATGTGATATTTTAATTATGAAATCCATACAGTTACGTAGTATACAAATATTTCTGTAGGAAACATTCCATCAAGAGCTTTGAAGAGTGTGGAGGTCCTGACAAAAATTCTAATTTAAGCAAACACACAAACAAACTGTTCTATTGCTATTTGGATGGCCTATGGCCTTAAGAGCTCCGGTGTGGCTTTATACTTCTGTGCATGTGAGTTCTCTCTTAAGGCAGGTTTTCAAGCTTGGTCTTGCTCTGGAAGAGCCTGTGGCCTGCACCCATTTCCATTCAGTGGCTTAGTGTTTGGGTTTGTTTGCTTTTGATAAGTCAGTAGAACATGTTTGCTATAAACATTTGCTATAAATGTTTGAGATAGTCCACTCAGAGTTGGTTTTAAGACACGCCTTAGCAGAAGGAGGCTTGCTTACTTTACCTGTACCAGTGGTATGTTGCATGTTGCCACCACCCACTTCCGTTCTCAAGGGAAAAGCGTGAACAGGGGTGACCTAGTGGGCTTGGCTCACATGAGGAAGCACAAGACTTGCTGCTCATGTGCTGCCGGGGGGCTTCAGTTCCTCTGGAAAGCACCGTGCTGGCTGTAAGGTGTGAGTGCTGCAGTTAAGTCACATGCCTGAAGTATGCCCAGAGCCTGCTGGAAGTTTCCTGCTTGTGTTCTGCACCCATGTAGGAAGTTCTGCATGGCCAAAAAACCTCAGACTTCCTGATGCGTGGGGTGTGGGCACTAAGCTCAAGGCTTCTGAGGAGCATGCCTTGATGTTCATGTGATGCCCAGTGTACATGCCCATATTTATCCAGCTAAGAACCATGGTGTAGAAGTATGGCACTTTTGCATTTTTGCAGTCCCATGTGGTCTGTTAACAAGGAGAAAGAAATGCCTGTTACGTGCTTGTCTTCTGTCGAACGTTTAAGTGAAATCTTACGTTATGTTTCAGTTGGATTGTTCCAAGTACTTGGGAGAAGGATAGGAAACTCTAGAAATTCAGTAAAGGCCACATGTTGTGTTCTCCTAGATCCTTGCTCTGTAACATGGATGTATTGACATTGGATTTGGGACACTGGGTATGCAGCAAGGACAGCAGTTTTCCTGGTATTTTGTTTTCTGTTTGATGTGATACTTTTGTCTTCTTCACTTTCTGTTTTCAGTGCCAGTGAAGGCTGTTTCTTTCCATGCTCCCCATGGGAGGCAAACCTAGATTTATCTTACTCTTTAAAGGGAAAGGGGTTCTTGCCTTATGTCGTATAAATTGTTGATAGGATATACATTTCTGAAAAGTCAAAATGGAAAAATAAAAAATCTAAAAGCATCTATAAGCTGCAGTTTGTTTGTTTATTTTGGCAGCTCCAGAATAAAGTACGATGAATACTAAAGATTACTAGTTTAGCATGTGTATCCTTTAATGGGCACAGCCTGATTGTTGTAAGTCAAAGCTATTTTTTTTTTGGATTGGATCCAGTGCTAGCATAATATCAAAGATACAGTATATAAAAATGTTTTCTGGATGTTGCTTTCAAAATCTGCCAACTTATTTTCTATTGTTTTGAATTTTATTGGTACAACAATGGACTGATTTGAATTGCATTTGGGTTTTTTCCTCCTGTTGTTCACATTTTCATTTTAAATTATTTACAAGTCTGAGGCTTGGAGATGAGAGCCTAATGAATGCTTTTAAAAATAAAGCCTTCTTCTTTAGGCATGTTATGCTTCATGTTTTGAATTTATAACTCAAACCTTAATGAATAGTTTCCTAGTTACTCTCATTATAGAATTTATGAGCTGTCCTATTTACAGTTTTTACCTATATAATGGAAGGATAATTCCTGTTTACCTTAAACAAACTGATCTTGTTAACAAGCTTAAACTGCTAATTAGGGGTAATACAACAATAAATACTATCTCAAAGCTTTTAACAATATGAAGATGCAATATTTAGGTTTTGGGTCTTTTCCTGGTTCATTCCATGTAAAAAATCAGAATGTTGTGGTTTTTGATATCTCATATACATATCAGGTTAATAGTAAGTATTTTAGGGAAAAACAGTGGCCTGTTGGTTCTTACAGGAATCAGGTTCACTTCTGTCCTGCATTTAGGGTGATACGTTGGTGCCCACATACTATGATGTTGCTGTAGGCCTCATTGTTCAAGGCTTCGGACAGATGGCAGACAAGTGAAAGAACCCTGATGACTTCATGTAAATGTGTATGTGGTGTTTTGTTAACAGTTAAGTTATTCTGCTGAAAAAAATAGTAGGACTAGCAGTAGTTGCTTTGTTTTGAGTGTACATTAATGTAATTTAATCAGGAAGGAAAGAAAACCTGGGACTAGAATTTGATGTCATTTACCTGACTATAAATCGGAATATCTCCATTTAGTTTAACAGAATTTTTTCAATTTGAGTCAAAATGATCAAAATCAGAACCTGACACATGCTCTCCATCTCATAATTCGTGCATAGAAAACCAAAGGAATAAAATTGGATTATTGTTTTTGACCAACTTTTACCCCAAAGAGCAGAGGTTGGGTTTTGAGCAGAGGTTTTGTATCATAATACAGTGTTGTTGGTATCAGGAACTTTGCAGACATGTTGTATGAAAAAGCTTTTTTTTTAGTTGTTTCTGATTAGATTTTAATTGCCAAAGGTACAGGCTTGTCAATTTGAGAGCCATTCTACATCTAAATCGCTTGAAAATTCTTGACAAGTATTTCTTTAACTTATTTGTGCCTCTGATTATATCTGCAGAGAGTTGTACTAGGCTTTGTTCCCTAATTTTCTTTGTATCACTCAAGGAGTTTGTAATAGGGATGGTAACCTGAGGAAGGAAGGAGAGGAAGAGTCTGAAGAGAAAGTTGAAGTAGGTTTGATGTTGGAGGTGTCCCTTCTGCTGCTCAAAGCAGATGAGACATAAGGAGCTCCTTCTCTCAAAATGCAAGAATCCTTCTTGGGCACAAGGTTATTAGCTACAAGAGACAGTTGTTCGGAGAAGACAAGTTAAATCCTGACAATATGTTTTGCTAGCTCTGTTTAGGCTAGCTACTCTGTTTCTATTTCCAGATAAAAAATATACTGAGCTTTGCAGGTGGAGGTTGACTTGCAGGAATACCTTCTCTTTCTCTTCATTCATATCATCATGATTTCACAGAATCACAGAATCATCTAGGTTGGAAAAGACCTTGAAGATCATCCAGTCCAACCATTAACCTAACACTGACAGATCCCAACCATATCCCTCAATGCTATGTCAACACAACTCTTAAAACACCTCCAGGGATGGGAACTCCACCACCTCCCTGAGCAGCACATTCCAATGCCTAACAACCTGTTCTGGAAAGAAATGCTTCCTAATATCTAGTCTAAACCTTCCCTGGCTCAATTTGAGGCCATTACCTCTTATTGCTTATTACTTGGTTAAAGAGACTCACCCCCAGCTCTCTGCAACCTCCTCTCAGGTAGCTGTAGAGGGCGATGAGGTCTCCCCTCAGCCTCCTCTTCTCCAGACTAAACACCCCCAGTTCCCTCAGCCGCTCCTCCTACGACCTGTGCTCCAGACCCTGCACCAGCTTCGTTGCCCTTCTCTGGACACGCTCGAGTCATTCAATGTCCTTTTTGTAGTGAGGGGCCCAAAACCGAACACAGGAATCGAGGTGCGGCCTCACCAGTGCCGAGTACAGGGGTCAGATCCCTTCCCTGTCCCTGCTGGCCACGCTATTGCTGACACAAGCCAGGATGCCATTGGCCTTCTTGGCCACCTGGGCACACTGCTGGCTCCTGTTCAGCCGGCTGTCAATCAACAGCCCCAGGTCCCCCTCTGACTGGCAGCTCTCCAGCCACTCCTCCCCAAGCCTGTTGCGCTGCTGGGGGTTGTTGTGGCCCAAGGGCAGCCCCCGGCATTTGGCCTCATTGAAACTCCTCCAGTTGGCCTCAGCCCATGGCTCCAGCCTGTCCAGGTCTCTCTGCAGAGCCTCCCTACCCTCGAGCAGATCAACACTCCCACCCAACCTGGTGTCATCTGCAAACTGACTGAGGGTGCACTCGATCCCCTCATCTAGATCATCAATAAAGATGTTAAACAGGAGTGGCTCCAACACCGAGCCCTGGGGGACACCACTCGTGACCGGCCGCCAACCAGATTTAACTCCGTTCACCACAAGTCTCTGGGCCCGGCCATCCAGACAGTTTTTCACCCAGCGAAGCGTGTGCCCATCCAAGCCGCGAGCAGGCAGTTATGCCAGGAGAATGCTGTGGGAAACGGTGTCATAGGCCTTGCTAAAGTCAAGGTAAACAACATCCACAGCCTTTCCCCCATCCAATAAGCAGGTTGCCCTGTCGTAGAAGGAGATCAGGTTTGTCAGGCAGGACCTGCCTTTCATGAACCCATGCTGACTGGGCCTGAACATCTGGTTGTCCCACATGTGTTGTGTGATGGTACTCAGGATGAGCTGCTCCATCAGCTTCCTGGGCACTGAAGTCAAGCTGACAGGCCTGTAATTTCACGGATCACCCTTCCAACTCTTCTTATAGATGGGCGTCACATTGGCCAATTTCCAGTCTCTTGTGACCTACCCGGTAAGCCAGTACTGCTGGTCAGTGATGGAAAGCAGCTTAGCGAGCACCCCAGCCAGCTCCTTCAGCACCCTCGGGTGTATCCCATCTGGTCCCATAGACTTGTGTGTGTCTGTGTGATGCAGCAGGTCACTGACTGTCTCCTGGATTGCACGGGGGGGTTGTTCTCCCAGTCTCTGTCTTCTGGCTGAGGAGTCTGGGTTCCCTCAATACAACTAGTCTTGTTATTAAAGATTGAGGCAAGGTATTAAGCACCTCAGCCTTTTCCTCATCGCTTGTTACCATGTTTCCTTCTGTGTCTAGCAGGGGATGGAGGCTCTCCCTGGTCTTTCTTTCACTGTTGACACAGAAACATTTAAGATGTTGCTGGTATCAGTAAAGTGTATGTTGAAGTACAGTGTTGAATAAACTTTTTGTTTTGTCAGAGAATGGGTACCTCTATTTGTATGCAAATGGTATATACCATATGAGGGCACAGACTTATGAGGAGGCAGCACACAGGCAGAGGTTACACCAACTACTATAGATGGAGAAGTAGGCAGGCTTTCAGGCACACAAGCCCATCTTCAAACCTGCTACTGATACCAAGATAATTATAATATACTTGAAATGAAAACAAAGTTAATCTCAGAAGTTTATACTTAAATGTTATATGGAAGTGCAGGAATGTAAGGAGTGTTTCTTTTTATGGGGTCAAATAATATACATTTGTTATAAGTATTCAAATGTCATTATACTTCTAATTACAGAATTTTGAGTGGTATCTGACAATGCTGAGAAAACTTCAACTGATGTCACTGTGGTCATGGTTTCAGTTTGGTTTTATTTTTTAATTATTTTTCATCCTTGTAAGTTACGTTTCTAAGATCAATGATATCTGTTTTGGGAGAGGATGAATACTTCACATAATCTTTAAATTTTGTTAGAATAAACCACCTAGAAAGCACAGGAAAAAAAAGAATGGTATATTCCCTCAAATAAAATTGCAGTACGAATTTTACTTTATAAAAGAAGATGTTCATAGTGCTGGAATTGTCTAAACCATCAGAATTGCCAAGCATAAATAATTACATAATTTCACACTTTGCAGTGAAGTCAGACCCTGATTAAGAAGTTGACAGCCTAAGGGAGTCCGCTCTTTGACAGTGATGTCTGTATTCCCTAAATTTGTCGAGACAGCATCTAGGAAAACAAACTGAGTTTAAACCCTTTGCTTGGAGTGAGAACCCTTATTGACAAAGGGAGAATATTCTTTAAAAAGTTTTTGTACTTTAAATGCACAGATACTTAAGCTTTTCTCCTTTCAGCTAGTATAGATTTTGCTGATACTAAGTCTTCGCACTGTCTTGGCCCTCACTGTCTTTCAGTATGTTTGATATTCATATTTCTTTTTTATTCCTTCTTCCTTGCTGTGCTTTTTTTCTTCCTTTTCTTAAACAAATAGATAATATGGTGATACAAAGTCTAATAGGAAAAAGGCATTGTTTAACTCAGTTGGGGTACTACTAATCCAGTCACCAAATGTAACCATAACACAGCATGCACTTTAATTATTAAATATAATGGAAACTTTGCATTTTAAATCTAGAGCTATAAACCACTTGTTTGAAAGTGCACAGTTCAGCACTATGATTTTAGCATGTAGTGAATTACAGGGCAGTATTCTTTGATCAGTTATTACAAGTTGAAGATTAGTAGCGTTCAGTGCTTGTGTTAATTTTGAGAATACATATAGGAGTCACTGCAGGTCAAACTGAAGCTCAGTTGTGTATGTTTTCAATGATTTAGTGAGTTGGCTGGATAAAGCAATGTATAGATAATACAGTCACGTCAGTCATTCCAAATAGGGGTAATTTAAAGGCACATTTTCAGAACTAGTACTGCCCCAAATTCCAGTACTTAAAAAAATATGCTTTATTATTAAATGCCATATTGTTGAGGTTTTGCTTTTAGATATTTATTTGAATAGTTCTACGAAGTGTTCCTAATGCTCTTTCAATGTCCTTCCACTAAGTAACAGCTGGCAGGTAGAACAACTAGTAAATGTTTGTTCATGTTTGTTCAATACGTGGTTTTGTAATGAATACATTTTAACCATAAATTCTAATAAATAGAATTAATTCAGATAGAAATAATCTTATTGTCTATATGCTTTCTAACATAAAAAATAAAAATACTCTTAGAGTGAATGTGGATTTTACTGAATCATCACGAAGACTCTACTAAGCCCTGCATGAGGGGTGCAGGCTTGAAGCTCTGCTCTGTTTTTAGAACTAGGGGACATCATGTTATCGAGTAGCTGTGGTAGGTTTAGAGGAGGAGGCTTTGCTTAGGTGTCTTCTTCAGGATGCTGGGACAGCTGGCATGCCATAGGTGCAAGAGCAAGGCTTCTCAGATTTGTGAGAGGTTAATGGTATGGTATTTGTTCTGCAGAGTCAGTATCTTCTTTCTTATGTCCAGGCTGCTAAACGTGGCAGTTCTCCTTTTCTGGGTTTAGGACTTGTGCTCACTGGCTTTCTCCTCTAGTTGAGAAGGCTCTCCCATGTGGATTGAGTGGGAGCTGTTTTATTTCTCCTCTGTGTATTGTATGTGAGATACCAGTACGTAACTCAGGACTCCAGATCTCACTTTCTGATCAGATATTTTAAAGCTTGTCATTGAGCAGTTCAGTAGTGCCTGACATCCCTGGTAAATACGGTCTTAAGTGATTTTGGAGTGTTGAATTTTGGGAATTGAGTGCAGATTTCTGTTCCATAGGGGCACCTAAACCCTGGGAGCATTCTTGTTGCCTGGTTCAGCCTTCCCTTTTCCTTCAACTTTTTTCCTGTTGATGATCTGGGATAAATTCCATAAAACTGGTCTGGTGGTTTAGGCCCAGTCGACTGCAAAGCACCACATGGCTGCTCGCTCACTGCTGCCCATCTGCCCCTGTTGGGATGGGGAGGAGAATCGGAAGAAAAAAGGTAAAATCTGGTGGGCTGAGGTAAGGACAGTTTAATAGAACAACACAGGAAGAGGAAAAAAAAAACCAGTAACAATGCTAATAAAAGAATATACAAAGTGAGTGATGCACAATGCAGTTGCTCACTACCCAGAACCTCGCAATCAGCCCCTTTCCAAGCAGAGATCTGTCCTGGCTGTGCCCCCTTCCAGCTTCTTGTGAAAATTAACTCTATCCCAGCTGAACCCAGGACATTATCCACCCCTTATTCTGCATTGTCTACATCATGCCCAGATCCTAGACTTCCCAGTGAATCGCCACCACTTTCCCTGTCTTTGATAGATATAGATTTGTATATACACAGATACCACTCCCTTAGTCTGTGGGTCATCCCTCTGATGTGTCCATTGAGTTCATCTAATCCCTGACTTTGGGGCTCCATCTGTCATACCAGTCTTTCAGGGCAGGAGAGATGGTGTGTGATGTTGGATTGGTGCATGCTGCATCTGGAGCTTGTGGGTGGGGTGTTTGGTGTGGCCCATGCCCACGATCTGTGGGTTGGAAATGTTGATCTTGCGGAAGTTGCTGGGCATCAGCTGCTGAAGTCAGTTCAAATTCCATCACCGCTGAACTTTGCTTGATTTCATCAAAGTCCATCCTTCATCGATTTGGGTGATTCTCACTGTAATGCCATTGATAACGGCACACAGCAACTGTAGTGGTGATGACATACAGTGGCAGGGCAATTTTGCAATTAACATCATACAGTTTAATTCACTGGCTATTTTCATCCAAAATCAAATCCCTTTGAGGTACATATTGAACTTCCTTGTCTGTACATATCAAACTTCCCCATCCTCCCACATCACCCACCAAGTACGCTCAGGTCCTTGAGCCAAAACAATCCTATGGACGAGTTTGCCTTTGCCTGAGGCAAGAATAACCGAGACTGTCTCCCCAGCATATTCTTCATGTGCACTGTGGGAACTTTATCCCCTTCTACAGTGCCTGGGAAGTTTTGATTGGGCAGGGCCAGCTCAATTGGTAGATCCTCTAGTGTTAACTAACCAGGTGGCTTTTGCTGAATGTGTATCCCAGTGTTTGGAGGTCCCACCCCCGTTGCTCTCGGTGTAGTTTTTAGCAGTCCATTGTATCATTCAGTTTTCCCAGAGGCTGGTGCATGATGGGGGATGTGATATACCCGCTCAGTGCCGTGCCCTTTGGCCCAGGTGTTATGAGGTTGTTTCAGAAATGAGTACTGTTATCTCAGTTCTTTCTAGGGTGCCATGTCACCATAAGACTTGTCTTTCAAGTCCTGGGCAGTGGCATGGGGCACCGGGTATGTCTCCACCCATCTAGTGGTTGCTTCCACCATTGTAAGCACATGGCGTTTGCCTTGGCGGGTTTGTGGGAGTGTGATATAGTCAAGCTGCCAGGCCTCCCCATATTTATATTTCAGCCATTGTCCTCCAGACCAAAGAGACTTTAGCTGCTTGGCTTGCTTGGTTCCCGCACAGGTTTCGCATTCATGGACAACCTGTGCAATAGTGTCCATGGTCAAGTCCACCCCTTGATCCCGAGATATGTTGCATCTCTTTCTTGAAGGTCTGAGGTGTCATGGGCCCATTGAGCTGTAAATAATTCACTGTTATGTTGCCAGTCCAAATCCACCTGAGCTACTTCAATCTTAGCAGCCTAATCCACCTGCTGATTGTTTTGATATGCTTCGGTGGCCCAGCTCTTGGGTATATGGCCGTCTACATGATGTACTCTTAAAACCAGGTTCCCTGGCTGAACAGTAATATCTTGTCATAATTCAGCAGCCCAGATGGATTTGCCTCTGTGCTGCCAGTTGCTCTGCTTCCATTGCTGCAGCCACCCCCACAGGGCATTTGCCCCTGTCCACGGGTCAGTATAGAGACAGAGCATTGGCCATTTTCATCAGTCAGCGATGTCTAAAGCCTGCTGGATGGCTTTCACTTCTGCAAATTGGCTGGATTCACCTTCTTCAGTGGTTTCTGTGACTTGTCATGTAGGATTCCATACAGCAGCCTTCCACCTCTGATGCTTTCCTACAGTGCAACAGGACCCATCAGTGAACAAGTCATATTGTTTTCATTATCTGGCAGTTTATTATACAATGGAGCCTCTTCAGCACGTGTCACCTCCTTCTCTGGTGATATTCCAAAATCTTTGCCTTCTGGCCAGTCCATGATCACTTCCAGAATTCCTGCACAACTGGGGTTTCCTATTCAAGCTCACTGTGTGGTCAGTGCGACCCATTTACTCCATGTGGCATCAGCTGCATGATGTGTACAGGAGACCCTCCCTTTGATCATCCATCCCAGCATCTGCAGTCAGGGTGCCAGGAGGAGCTGTGCTTCAATACCAACCACTTCCGAAGCAGCTCAAACCCCTTCGTATGCTGCCAAGATCTCCTTTTCAGTTGGAATGTAGCAGTCCTTGATTCCTCTGTATCCCCAACTCCAAAACCCTGAGGGTCAGACTTGGGTCTCCCCTGGTGCTTTCTACTAGAGACTCCAAGTAGGGCCATTCTCCCTGACTGCAGTGTGGAGCATATTTTTTACATCTTGTCCTGCCTGGACTGGCCCAAAGGCTACAGCATGAACAGTCTCCCATTTAATTTGTTCAAAGGCTTGTTGTTCCTCAGGGCCCCATGTGAAATAATTTTTTTTCTGAGTCACTTCATAGAGAGGACTTAAAATCAGACTGCAGTTTGGGATATGCATTCTCCAAAAACCCACAGACATAGGAAAGATTGTATTTCCTTTTTGCTAGCTGGTGGAGACATAGCTGCTGTCTTTTTGATCACATCCAGTGGAATCTGATGACACCTGTCTTGCCATTTTATTCCTAAAACCTGGATCTCCTGTGAAGGTCCCTTGACTTTATTTTATGTCAAAAACAGCCTTCAGAAGGATTTGAACTATTTTCTTCCCTGTCTCAAAAACTTCTTCTGTTGTGTTGCCCCATATGATAATGTCATCAGTGTATTGCAGGTATTCTGGAGCTTCACCCTGTTCCATTGCAGTCTGGATCAGCCCATGGCAAATGGGAGGGCTGTGTTTCCACCCCGGGGCAACTGGATGCTTCTCCAAGTGAAAGCAAACTGTGGCACTCACTCTGCTGCCAAAGGGATTGAGAAAAATGCATTATAGATATCAGTTGAGGTGTACCACTTGGTTGCCTTTGACTGCAGTTCTTGTTGAAGTTCTAGCATATCTAGTACAGCAGCACTCAGTGGTGATGTGACTTCATTCAGGCCACGGTAGCCTACTGTTGGTCTCCATTCTCCATTAGACTTTCGCATTGGCCGTATGGGACTGTCAAAGGATGAGCGAGTTTTGCTGGTCGCCCCTTGGCTCTCCAGTTGACTAATCAGTTTATGGATGGGAACTGGGGAGACTCAGCTGGTGCGATATTGCTGCTGGTGCGATATTGCTGCTGGTGCACTGTTGTGGTAGTGATTGGCACCCATTGTTCTTCAACCCTCAGCAGCCCCACAACAGAAGGATCCTCTGAGAGACTGGGCAAGGTGGACAACTGTTTAATTTCCTCTGTCTCCAGGGCAGCTATACCAAAGGCCCACCAATACCCTTTTGGGTCCGTGAAATACCCTCTCCTGAGGTGGTCTGTGCCAAGGATGCACGGAGCCTCTGGGCCAGTCACAATGGGGTGCTTTTGCCACTCATTCCCAGTCAGGCTCACTTCTGCCTCCAGTACGGTTATCCCTCTGTCACTCCAGAAATACAGATGGGTTTGTCCCCTTTATAGCTTGATGGCATTAGGGTGCACTGTGCACCAGTGTCCACCAGAGCCTTATACTCCTGTGGGTCTGACGTGCCAGGCCATCGAATCCACACAGTCCAGTAAACCTGGTTGTCCCCTTCCTCCACCTGGCTGGAGGCATGGCCCTTCTAGTCCTGGTCACAGTATTTGTTACTCACTTTTTGTAAACAAGAACTAGAAGTTCCTTCAAAAGGATCAGAAGTGACATCAGCCCTTGTACTTCGTTTGGGGAACTGCCTCCTGGAAACTGGAGTGGCATCTTTACAGGAAGGATCCTTCTTTGTGATAGTTTTTTCTTTCAACTCATGTTCCCTGTTTTCCCAACATCAGTGCAGCCAGGTAGTAATGTGTTCACCTTGATGGCAGCTGAAATCTTTTTGTATATCTCACAGCTCACTCAGGGATAGGGATTGGGTGATTCTATCTTGTTCTGTCTCTTCCTCCTGTTCTTGTGATGATCCTGGTTCACCTTCATCCCTCTCTAAGCGAACTGATTTTTTCTGGTATTTCTTCTTCTGTATAGATGTGACTGGTACTGGCACAGAACAGTTCTCTGGTTCAGCTGCTTTGCCTGTCACTGGGGCTTGAGTAGCCACAGTGGTTGTCATTGGGGTTGGTGTAGCTGGAGTGCTTGTTGGGTCTGTTCTCCCTCCCTTTGCCCTGAAGGTGCTGCATATTATCAAGCAGTGTTCAGTAGATACTGGCCAGGGCCCAGCACAGTGCAATAATTTGTACCTCTTTGGAAAAGTCACAGCATTTTCCTTTCAAATATTCCATCACTTTTTCAGGGTCCCTTACTTGTTCCAAACCACTGGGAGAGAGAATTTCTCTAGATATCTACCCATATTGTCTCACATGCCATACCACCCAGGACTATCCAGCCCTGGGTCATACTGCTGTGTGGCATTCTGAAAAAAATTTTGTGTAACCCTAAACAAGACCTGAGACCCATTCAGGATACATAGCACTAAGAGCATGCTGGCTTGAACATCCCAAGGATGTTCAAAATTCTCAAAACCTGTTGTAATTAGCCTGAAGGAGAAAGTATCCCTCTTCCCCACAGATTGGGTGTGATTGCTAATAAATTCCGAGAGGAAGCGCTCAAGGGACAGGAATGACAACAATGCCTCATACAAATACCAGCTTTACCTCATGACCAGTGATGTAATCATCTCATAAGTCAACATTACCCAGTTCAACAAAACGGTAGTCCTGTTCTCTCCTGTATTGGGTCTGGCTGAACTGGAATCGGTTTTCCCCCATAGCAGCCCTCACGGTGCTGTGGTTTATGCTGGGAGCTGGCAGGGTGTTGATGGCACCCTGGTGTTGTGGCTGCTGCTGAGCAGTGCTTACACAGCACCAAGGCTCTTTCTGATATTTCCCCCAGTGGGACGGGGTGGGCAAGATCTTGGGAGGGGACACAGCCAGGACACTGACCCGAACTGACCAGAGGGATATTCCAGACCATGTGATGTCTGCTCAGTATAAAGCTGGGAGAAAGGAGGAAGGGGGTGGGGTCACCCTTGGTCCTCCGAGGCAACCACTACGCGTATTGGAGCCCTGCTTCCTGAGAAGGCCCGACATCGCCTCTTCATGGGAAGGAGAGAATAAATCTATTTGCTTTTGCTTCCGCACGCGGACTTTTGCTTCGCTTTGCTTATATTAAAACTGCTTTTGTTTCACCCACAAGGGTTAGTTTATCTTCTTTCCCCTCTTTACCCTGTTGAGAAAACAAAGGGAAGGTTGGGGGGGGAAGTGATAGAGCGACTTGGTGGATACCTGGCATTTAGCCAGAGTCAAACCATCACATATCCAGAGAACAGATATCACCAGAGGTGATAAACATCACTACAGGGAATACATAGTGTGTATAAGGATTTACATAACCCCACCACATGAACAAACGAACCAATGTTGTGACCAGCAACTATTTTAATAATACAACAAATACGTATTAACAAATTTGGTTTAACAGGCTCTGGTAAGATTTTTTGCCATTATCTCAACCCTTGGTCCCCACGCTGCATGACAAAAAGGACTGTCATGGTTTAGGCTCAGCCGGCTGCAAAGCACCACAGGGCCACTCACTCACTGCTGACACCCTGCCCACGGTGGGATGGGGGGAAGAATTGAAAGAAAAAAGGTACAACCCCATGGGTTGAGATAAGGACAGCTTAATAGAACAACAGAAGGGAAGAAAATGATAACAATAACAATACAAATAAAAGAATATAGAAAGTGAGTGATGCACAATGCAGTTGTTCACCACCCTGTAACCCAGTCTAGTCCCTTTCCAAGCTGAGATCTGGCCTCCATGCCCAGCCAGCTCCTCCACTTATATATAGAGCATGAGGTCAGCATGGTGTCCCAATATCCCCTTGGCTAGTTCAGGTCACCTGGCCTGGCTGTGCTACCTCCCAGCTTCTTGTGAAAATTAACCCTATCCTAGCCGAACCCAAGACAACTGGTATCTGATTTTACAATTTCAACCTTTGCTGTTGAGTCTGGTCGTTCTAAGGATGTGTTTGTCATAGAGCACCAATGTTCTCATTCTTTCTCTTTTTCCTCACTATTAATCTCTGTTGCAAATCAAATTAGGACATCAAAACAATTATGATACTAATGTCTACTAGATCCTTAAAATTCATACTTTGTAGTGCTTTTTCCTCATGTACCTTTTTTGAATGTGTGGCAGGAGGGTGTGTAGGTATCATCTTTCTACTGTGGTTTTTTTTGCTTGTTTATACATATTTTGGAAATATCTTCTGCTGTCTGTGTGTGCTGGATTAATTTAGTTCAGCAAAGGATCTCCATGTGAAGGCTACTGTTTAACTATGATCACCTGCAAGCCTGAGTCACTGTAGAGAACCAATGAATTTGTAAACATTACTCATATGTGTTGTCCTGGGAATGGGTTGCAAACTATGTACACATGACAAACTATGTACACATTGGCCACATGAACTGTAGTTAAAGAATTGCTAAGAGAGAACCTTTTCTGATGAATAAAGGTAGTTACAGAGTAAATAAAGTCTACATTTGAACCCCTGGCCTTGGTGGTTTCCTCTAAATGAAAGAATTGGGCAGCTGGGGCAGCTGTGAGCATCTCTGGACATCAGGTCTTTGCCAGCTTCCTTTGCAGCCCTGAGGCAGTGACAGCAGGCACCTGCCCAGCATAGCTTGGTTGTTGCTCCTGCCCGCTTGACCAACTCACCAGCTGTGTTGTGAGAACCCAACCAGGGTTTTGCTCCATTTCCACTTCTTTCTATTGCTTTCAGACCGTAAAATGGGGGCTCTGAAAATGAAGGCACATTTTGCTTTTGTCCTTTTTGTTGTGCTCTAAGGGAAAGCTGACAAAAAGCTACTGGTAGTAGGAGATAGCCTAGGTTGTAGCTTACACTTTACAGTCATAGGTTGCTTGTCTCTTGTTGACTTATTTCATGCTTCATTTTAGAATCTACCTTCTTATGTATGAATTGTTGTCCACGATGTATTAAATAAAGCCCTTTTTATGCCCTTTGATCCTTTGGCTTCCATGAATTTCTGATGCTTTTTGGCTGCCTTTTATCCTTCTATTGCAGTTTTCATTTCATTACATGTTGTCCAGTCTCCAGTTCCTAAATTCTCAAGCCTTGGGTCTTTTAATTGGGAGAAGCCCATTTTTACATGTTATTTTGTCTATTGTTCATTTTTAAGATGTGCTGGTTTGTTTTGTCTTGTCTTTTCTCCAATGCTGACAGCTTCGTGCTGTTCTTACTCATTTTCAGTTTATCCCGTTCCCAGTTGTACAGATGACTCCAGGAAATAGCAGTAAGCTAGGGAGGTTTTCCTTCCCAGTCTGCCAGCCTGAACCTGGCCCAGGTCAGCAGCAGCTGGAGGTCAGTACCTGGCACGCATCTTCCCAGGGGCTGCAGCACAGCCAGCTGACCCTCTCCCACCGCTTTCTCCAGGTGGAAGATGGGTCTGAATTATAGCAGATGGCCCTTATTTACAGATTTAAGTGGCTAAGCATTGAAGTTTTTAGTATGATTGCTTTTTTCCTTCTCTCACATCCTTTCTTGCCTTCCTCCTAGAACAGATTTTTTTTTTTTTCTTTAAATTTGTAAAAGGAAAAGTATACCAACTATAAGTATCAAGTGAAATTTTACAGCTGAGTTATAAATTCCAAAAACTAGGGGGTTTATAATGGAAATGCTTATGGGGGAGAGGGGAGGGTATGCTATAATACATATGTAACCTTTTTTCCCTCTCTTTAGTGAATAGACCGTTTAAACTAAATTAAGTAAAGGATATAAATTCTGTTGTTTCATTTTTTAATAGTTCATGGCTGATTTTATAGATAAAAATTACATTTAACAATAAATATGAAGAAGAATTTATACAGCCTGTTCTAGTTTGATATGGAACAGCAAATCCATTTCTCTGTAGCTGTAAAGAAAATTCATTATAATGTCTTTGATTGTAAGAGATGGCTTCATTGTGATTAGTTACACTGATAATAAAACAACCTTTTTACAAATGGCGCAAGATACATGAGTTCTCATGTGTCTGCCTTTTAATAGCATTGAATTTGTGCATTTGCTACCTTTATTCTGTAATCCTTTTTTCATTTATAATTGGGCACTTTTAAAATCTACAAGTTATTGAAAATAGTGTAATATAACAATTTTTCTTTTGAAGCATTCTGGAGAAGGCATTATTAATGCAGCTAAGCATTCTTAATTGTGGAGTTTTCAAAATAAAACCTAATTTTAATTACAAAAATGTGTTTTTATGTAATTTTGTTCAATTCTGAATAAGAAATTTTGGGGGTAAAATAGTGAAATCTGGATATCTGACATTGCTTAAAAATGATTTGGAAAGTACCTAAAGAAATATCTTGATTTTCAAATGCACTGTACCTATTGACTTCAGTTGGATTTAGACGTTTGTAGGTATGAGAGTAATTTAGAACACAGGCAGTGGCATTTAGGATTCCTACTAAGCAATTGAGAGTCCAAGCATATACATTTGGGGGGGGGGCAGATTTTGTGAGGAATCCATAGCCGTTGAAGGAGTATTTATTTATTTTTTTCCATTGCACATGCATCTAAGAATATTTAGATCTCCTTAGCACAGTAGTGTAGAACGAGTTTGATGAGAAAAGCATAATGGTTGTAATAAGGACCTTTGCATATTTGTATTGCTTTGATTTGTGCTGTTACAGCATTTAACCAGTACATTTTTTTGTATTGTTTGGTTTATAGAAATAATATCAGATATTAGACTCTGGAAAATTGCTGCATATGCTACAAAATGATATTTTAAATTTTAAAATTGAATTACAGGGCCACTCTTAGAAGTGAATTCCTTTCCTGCTTCATATAAAAAGCAAAAGAATTTTGTGCTTTAGAATGAGGAAGACTGCAGAGCCAACAAAACCGAAGTTGTATTTGATTATCAAATATTTATGGAATTTACCGGAAAGGGAAAATCTGAATTATAGTGCTTGGGAAAAATAGGATGTAATGCTCAAGTCTTCTGGAAAATACACAGTGGAACAGTACACTTAACATTAGGTTTCACTGTAAAGGACATAAACCAGTATTTTTGCTCCTGTTATCTGTAAGCTTTAATTTTAGACTGTTGTCTCTTTTCCATTGATGATTACAGCTAGAAAAACTGTGGCAGTTATTAAAAGTGTTTTCCCAGGATGAATACCAGGAAAACGAGCACTGATGACTGAAATACAGGACTAAATACTCTTTTTATGACCTGAGAGAAAAATGGGCTATGCTGGCATCCTTTGCTGTAGGAAGCAGCTCATTTGGCTCTCAGTCCGCTTTCCGTGCCCACATTGCTCCATCAGAGGAATGGTCTGGGGCTGCGATTTGGGCTGCTCGGTCAGCTGAGAGCGCAGCGCTGGAACTCTGCCCTGTCTGAGGTGGGGAAATCTGACTTTGTGTCCTGGCTGTGCTCTGCTGTGATAAATTGCCACACAGGTCACCCACAAGGGTGAGCTTGTGGTCCTTCAGATCCTGGGGACATTTGAGCTGAGCAATAAGCCTACTTAGTAATATGTCAATTTTTTTTCTCCCAGGAAAGCATTGGAGCAGGTGTAATTTCTTACTCTAGTTTGGTCTCCGGGTACTTGCCTGTGGTTGCCACAGAGTATGTTTTCTGTGTTCATTAAAACCTATTGATCTTAGGAAAGTTTGTGGGATTGATTTTAAGTCGGTGCTTTTCGGGGAATTAGTAGTATTTTTAGCAATAACACTCTCTTAACGTGTTCCCAAGAGAGAGTCATATATCGAGGAAATACAGAGGCCGTGCACACAAGTTGCAGCCCTGACCCAGCTCCTGAGGTCCCCTCGCCGGGGCAAGTGTCATGTGGTCCCGCTGCAACCTCCTGCGATGCTGGGAGCTGCATCTGGGAAGGGTCCAAAAGCATGCTTCACTCCCTGCCTAGGAGGGATTTGGGGAGCAGGAGGCAACACCTGGGGCCACCAAGTTGACCATCACATGTCTTCCCAGCCTGCAGAAGAGGAGGACTGTGGTGCTATCCTGATCATGCCAGCTGCCAGCCAGGTTAGCAGTGGCTCTGTGTGGCTGCCAGGCTCCTGGGGGAGAAGGAGACTACTCACTTTGGGCTCCATCACTTATATTTCCTGGGGGGATATGTTTGATAGTGTGGGTGCCGACCAGAGATTCGAGTTTGTGATAAACCAGCAGCTGAAGGAAATGCACTGTAGTCTTGTGTAGCTGTTAACACGGTGCACTTCAAAATAATGAGAGGATTTTGCACACTAGATACCCAAGTACAGAAAACTAGTAAGCAAGTTGCAGCTCTTGTATTATATAACAGAATGAAGCTGCATAATTTTTGTAGATATTAGAGAAGTGGTCAGGTCCCCAACACAACTGTTCCTAATGTTACACTGCATATGCTGTTCCTGCAGGAGAAATGACAGTTTTAATTGCCAGGTGAGTCCTTGTTTGGGAATGCACTTGAACACATGTGCCTCACATCAAGCCTAAGAGGAATCCTGCTGTCATGGTGCACATGCTTGGGCATATTGCTAGTTCTGGGAGATAGCTGAATTTCAGGGACTGATTTAGGTAGACACCAAATTTGTTGCATTGAAACAGACACAGGGGGCAATGGATGCTATTGATAAGCAGCAGCATTTGAAATCTTCATGGTATTTGTTCTCAAAGTATCAGTACTGTGAATGCTTTGGACAAGAGGCAGATGGGGGTTTTATAGGTGATGGTAGTGTCAGCAAGGGGCTGTCCCTTCTCCTCAGTTCCTTCCCTCCTTCAGTTCTAGCTGGGTAGGGCCTGTCCTGGGGAGATGTGGTTTCACTGTACAGGCTGTGGTACAAGGTGGGCGCTGATGTGGCATTCCCTGGTCCTTCTCTCCTGAGTGTGCAGAGCCTTTTGCTGTAACACTGTCTCTTCCCTTGTTCACCCCTGCTCTTTGTCCACTAACCAAGAGTGCGTTTTGTTGGGGAGAAGTGGGAGCCTGCTGGACCTTCAGTGTCTCATCTGTCCTCTGCTGGAGCGAAGGTAGTTTTGTAGAACAGTTTTGTAGCTACATGCTGTAGCTGTGGTGAAGGGCTTGAGGATGGGGAAGAGGCTCCGTGTTGTGCCATAATAGTCACTCTTGACTGGTATCACAGGCACCACAGGAGTCACGAATTATTTTTGTATCATATGTTGCCAGTGCTTGTACTCACGATGCTACTGTTACATCTATATGCCTCCCATTTCTGTCTTGCATTATTTCCATCTGTTGACATGGACTGTGATGGAAATCAGAATAAAATTCAGTGGTAAACCCTTGAACTATTCAGAGTGTGGAAGTACGTAGCTTTAAAAGGTGTTCAGCTGAAGCATGAGTTTGTTCACCTGAAAGCAAATAACACTTGTTAGAGAGGAAGCCAAGCTTTGCACAGCTGTGCATGGTTTAAGTCTTACTGATGATCATCTGAGGTTATTGAGGAAAAAAAATCCCCCTATGTGTTGCGGAGGAGATGGCAGCACTATTGTGATTGTTTGCACGTATTATATGAAACCATTAAGGAGAAAAGGTGTGATTTGACATGCAGCTTTCCCCCTGCACGTTAAGGGTTTATCCCCTCTGCAGCTGAGATCTGTGTACAGCTATCCCCTTTTAAGACTAATTTTTAATGATAGAGATTAATTTCTTTTTGTTAGAGATCCGGTGACACAGAGAAGTAAAGGCTGGTTCTTACGCTTTGCTGAAGTGTGCTGGGGGACTAATGTGTTGTGGCAGGGATTTGTGGCACAGAGTCCTTCTGAGTACACCCTGGTGCAAGGCAGCCCCCCACTTCCTTCCGCTGTGCTTCTCCTCTATCACGCTCTGCCTTATTTAAGCAACCGAGCTGGAAAATGAAAACTGAAAAGAAAGTTGGTTTCATATGTCTTGTTGGATTGAGCTGAAATACTTCCAGTATGCTCATTTCTATTTGATTGGACAGAAAACCAGGTTTTGTCTTTAATAGTTACATTTTGGAGAATGTCTGTGTCTACACCAGTAATACGGTAATTTCATATATACATAAGCATATGTATTCCAATGAGTATATACTCTAACTGATAATAGTATCAGCTATAATTTCTGTAGATATGCTTACCAAAAGAACACATAACACTTTTCTGTTTGATCTGCTTTTCTCAGATGAAATGCAATTCCTTCCTTGTGTAAAGTGGCCACCAGGTGTCATCAGAATGCTTTTATTTTTATTAATTTCTCCTTTTCTTTCGAAGCATATATGTACTTTGTATTCTTCTCTGGAAACTTTGTTAACCTACCACACAAATAATCCTTATTTATCCTTATGTTACCTGTTCAGACAAAAACTCATGCAACGCTTTTCAGCTGAGCTACATCAATAGGCAGCTGACAAGACGAAAACTAGATGCACAACAGAGAAGCATGTGCATATATACACAGATTACTACATGCCTTCTTTGCCTCAGTAAATTAAGAGATGGTGATAGATACTGTAAGATGAACCATGTGGACCTGATTTACCTTAGTAGAAAGTCATTAAAGAGCTACAGGCGAGGCAATTAAAATGATTAGTCAGAAAATACTAGTATTTAAAACATGTTAAATTTCCCCTTCTACTTTCTGCCATTTTCCATCCTTAATGCCTTTTCTACAGTTTTGGTGTCCTGACTTCACAATGTATTTGCTGTGGGTTTTTTTAACATTTTAATTAAATTTTTATTTAATTTAGCTGTGAATTTTTGGCCTACTTGCATTAACTGTGGATAAAATACATTCAAATTATTATCAGCCTACCTTTAATTTTAAATGGCATTGGTTAAGTTCTTTTTTTCATATTCAGTGAGCTATGGCTCAGTGAATGGCTGGGTAATATCTAAAAAATGTTCAATATCACCTTCTTTTTTTTTTTTTTATAAAAAATGAAGAGAATGTTTCAATGCAAATAATTTTTTTTTCCTTCTTCCCTGCAAGAAAAAAACTTGCATTTTTTCCTGTTTGTACTTCCTCTCTGCATCTTGGTTCAAGTTACTCAAAATAACGGGTTCTAAGCCAGCAGAGAGTTGGCAATTTTTGTTGGTCTTTTCACCTGTGCTGTTGCTGCTACCTTCTCGAAGCCACTTAAACTGTGTTAGTATACAAATGCATCCTAGGCTGTGATGATGAAGGACTCTTGTTGCTTTTTGTATGATATGGTAGTTTAAAACAAGGGGCCAAGAAAGCCATCTTTTTGGTTTAATTTTGAGCAAAGGTTGATGGAAATTTAGTACATCTCGGCAAGTATCAAACACCAGAATAGCCATCTAGGAAGTTCATACTTCCTATATTTTAAAGGAGAACAGAGTCAGGGCTTTGAGGACCAGGTTTCTAGGGTAAAATTTCCAAGAGCCAGTTTGCAGGTAGCAGCAAATTCAAATTATTTTTATTTTTTTCTGCCAAAGTGCAGGAAAAAAATTACAACTTCCAACATTTCTTTTCTTTCAGGTATCAGTGATAGTGCCTGTGTGCTTCCTTTGATGAATTCCAGCGTGGTCCACTATACATAAGAAGGTACTAAAACCTATGGTAGGAAAGAGATAAAAATTGCATTTACTTTTTGCTTCTCTATAGTTTTAATTGGTGAAGTTGGTGAGAATTGCATCTCACATGAAACCATGTCATTCTGAGAATTTCCACAAACTGCAGGACTCATTACTGTATGTGAAAAACGAACATTTCTTTAATGGACCTGATAAACTCTCTAAAGTGTTTTGAGAATACTTAAACAGTGCTTTTCGTCCATAAATATCACAGTACTATATGAATATGATTTTTCTTGGATCCTCAGGAGGTTCTGTTGAATATTTTTATTGCTATTGTTATTTGTATGCCTTGCTCTGGAAATAGTAAAAATTCTTTGAATTTACAATTCAAAATACATGGACATTTTTAAATTTTCAAAAATTGAAAATCTGGGGGTTATTAAACAATTTTTAGGAGAAACTAGTGCATTTCCTCTTATTCTCTGTCTTGAACACACATGCCTATTGATTCTGACAGCACTTAAAATGAGTGTGTATCTATGTCTTTATTTTTTGACTTCCTCTTCAAAGCTGATCTTATCGGTGGTCTCTGCTGCATTTAGCAGCATTCAGCTCTTTCTGAAGTGAGTGGATGACGAACTAGGAAGCCTACTCTTTTTATCTTCATCTTTTTTGGGGTAAATTAAAGAATATATTCTTTATGTCAGGACTTTCAGTGGTTTGGAAGCAGAAGCAAGAAGGATGTAAGTAGTATTGCAGGGTGCCTTTCTCCGTTATGCCATTACAGTTCTTTCTGATGCTTGCATGAAAATGAAGTTAAGGGTGCGGATAACTTGCTGTTTTCAGTGATACACGTGATGACTATCAGTGGGCTTTTTATTTTGTTAAATTATTGTAGATACATCAGTGTGGAAGTTTCAAAGTCTTTAGTCTTTGAAAGCCCATAGCTTGTTTGGAAATCTCTGTGGAAGTCCTGATGCCCTAGGAAAATGAGTGGCTTTACATGAAGAACAGGCTCACAGTGCAAAGCTCAAAGTTACAGCATTCTTGAGCTACAAGGGCAAATACATGTTTGTAATGGATGGCATCAAATACTCCCCAAAATAAAGGTGGTCTTTGTTCCATTTGAACCAACAACCATATTGTCTTTTGTATTCCATTATTGAGGAGACTATTCACTTGGACTAGTCTCTCTGAAGGAAGTGAGGTAAGTTTGTAAGGCCATAAGACAGACCTATGATTTGATTTAGGAAGGATGTTATGCCCTTGAAAATGAGATGTTTATTTGACACAAAGGTCATATGTTGAGATGAGTTGTTCATATTCAGTTTTGTGCAGGCTATTTAAGGAGCTCATTAAAATGATTTTGCTTCATTGTATCCATGATTTCATTGAAAGAATTAATTGTCTGAAAAAGGAGAATTTTTACTGGAAAAAAAAAAAAGAAACTCAGTTTTCCATATGTCACATCCTTTACAAACACTGCAGACTGGGTACTGAATACTTGGAGACAATAGTATTCTGACTGAGAAGTGCTTTGGGAATTCTAATGCCAGGATTATCATAAAACGTAAAAACCAAAGTGGAATTTAGTACTTGTAAGTATACTTTGTTTGGGTTCTTCTGTACACATCCCCTATCCCTTCCCTTGAAGTGCTGGCATATGAACGAAAAAATGAGTAAATAAAATTGTATTGAACATCAAGTTAAGAAACTTTGCAGTGCATTACAGATTTATGGATCATTACTAAATTGCTTGTCCTTTTGATCTTAATTTAAGATTACTCCTTTCTAAATTTCATCTGAGGATTAGAGCAATGCAAGTTTTACATTGACAATCTTAACTGCACTGTCTCCACCTTTTGGCATAGAGGAATTATAGACTCTTTTTTGGACCAGAGCAAAAAAACCACTCAAGTAAAATGTTCTCTGTTTCCATCAGAGAAAAATTCTTCTGTCAGCAAATGACTGATGCTTTTGTATAGAACTGTAGCAGATACTATATCAATATACAAAAAAGCTTTGTAGGAAGAATACAAAAATCTGTGTTGTTATCTGGTAAAGCATGGTGGTGGCAGCTCAAGAAGTGGTATTTTTCTCATTTTTTGTGTTAATTTTCTTCATAGATAGTGAGATGGTGCTGAATTGTGACTGTAGGATGTCTTTTAAATTAGATTAAATATGGAAACAAAAACTCCACGATTCTGACCATTTGGAAATCCCAGTGCATGAAAGAGGAGAATCTTTAGCTATATTGGTTTTTGTGACACAGCCGAACTATTGTGTGTTATGCACTTGTACTTTAAAAATATGTGTCTCCTCATATATTCTGTAAAGATTAGGATATTTGGCCTGTGCAGATGTAACATATGTAACATTTTGCTTTTGAGGATCTTAAAAACATATTTCACTTATTTCAGATACTTGGAAAATTATTGAAGAAAGGCGCTACATTAAAGGCTTAGCTTCTGCTTCCAGTAGAATTCTGAGCTTAGTTTTTTCTGAACAAAAATGTTGAGGAGGACACAACAAGTTTCTTTCCAAAACTAAGAAACAGCAGTGTGCTGCAAAGAACCTTAAAATGTGTTCAGTAATGTATGACTGTCTTCAACCAGAAGAATTTGTTAACCTGAAGCTAATGTGGCAAATTAATTTTTGGTCATATCCTTTAAGAATCTGTTCAGCTATACTTGATTTATATGAACATTAACAAAAGATTTATGTTACAAAAACTCAACCCACTTTTGAGTTAGAACAGCTTCATTCTGAACATCAAATACGATGTTGAGAGTGCACTGTTTGACAGAATCGGGTTTTAAACTATGGAAATACTGAAGATTTGACTCCTGTCTGCTTAGCTTGGGCTTGATTCTGTGCTCTGGTGTTCTGCTTTGTTGTACCTGGTGACACCATTGGTGCAGTCTTGGAGCCTATATAAACCCTTTCTGGTTTATTTATTCAGTACACTAAGCGGTTACATATTGTTGCACCTTAGATATCCTTGTAAAAACATAACTGGAATCTTTAAATGGTGAAGGTAGAAGAAAAAGCATGAGAGGTTGCATCTTGCATTGTTTTTAATTTTGTTGGTCCATGAATAAGGTAGTTTAAGAACTGTTCTTCCCCACTTCTACTGCTATATGGGTTTGCCAGCATTACATTGATATCAAAAGGCTTACTCAGTCACACTAAGTGGAGTTTGCTTTAAGCATGTGCTTAATCTGCTGCAGCTGCAGACGGTTACTTGATACATCTAGAATGTGTCTTAGGTTACCAGCTGATTTAATCAAATTCCAGATGCTGATTCTTTGCTTCTGATGATGTTCCCTGTGCCAAACTAAGGTTTGATCCAAGATTAATTTTGCAAAAAGAAAACCATTTAACCTTATGTATCATGAGGTCACTGGGACTGTACGAACTTGGATTGCTGTTGATGTCTTCTCTGATGCATTGGTTCCTGTAGTAATACCAACTGTAGGCTAGCCCTTAATTAGTGTAGTGACTTGATGAGAGCAGAGGTGAATTTGTTTATGCAGGCTGAGGATTAGAACCACCCAGATTTGTGACCAGTTTGTTGCTTTGCCATTGTCCTCCTGTCCTGCGGCAAGTCTGAGAAGGCGCTTTCAGGAGAGAAGTTTACAGCAGAGGAAGCACTATAGGCTCTAGACAAAAGTTGTCTAGCAGCTTGTGGTATGCTGAATGCATCCTTCCAAGCAGCAATAGTTACTTGTGCAATAAATCCATGCAGGAAGCTGAGAAGAGATCTGCCCACAACCCCCTTTGGGTGTGAGGTACCACTCTCGCATCAGGGTAGCTGAGGCATATGGTACTGAAATTGTGTTAGAGACACAGCGGTGTTATCTGAGCGAAGATCATAGTGGGGAGAAACAGACATGGTTCAGTGTTGTGGTCTAGATCTCATCTGAGATGTGAAAAACTGACCACAGCTCAGCAAATTGCTGGCTGTGGTCCCAGCAAACAGTAGTAACAGTAGCCATTGTGTCTACCTCAGAAGATGTGCTCTTGTACTAAAGGCAACTTTAAGAGAGAACTACAAGAAATTGAAGGCAATTTAATGCCTTCGATTAATTAATATAGGGGTAATTTTAGAGAAACAACAGCAACTGCCTCATAGTTGTTTTCTTTCTGGATTATGGTTTCATGCAATCACATACTCCCATGTAGTGATATTTTGACACAGTTTATATGGAAGTGGCACTTTGGGAGGTGTGTGCAGGGAGAGATTATTTTCATGAACACTCAGATGTGAGGCAGAGATGAAACTGGTAAAGGTGTATCATTAATTGTTGCTACACCTAACTTGTACTGTACAGCTGAGAGTTTTTGCCTTGATAATACTTGTTCTTAGTTGTGGGGATAGACATGAGACTGTTGACTTCCAATAGGAGTACTGCCTGTAAATGAAGCAGAGTGCATCCCCAGTCTGTGCATTCGAAGTTTATAATGAAATGAAGGCAGAGATAAGTGTCTCCATTTACTGTTGACTTGGAGAACTGGAGGAATTAGTCAGGAAGGCTGGGGTATAAGGCTCCTTTGCATATTTATATTACATATGTGACTATTTTAATTTGATACTGAAATTATTGGCAGCACCTATGAGATTTGTGTCTTGATTTTTTTCACTTGCCTAGCAATTAGTTTGTAGTTGTGACTACAAGCATTTTGCAAAGATAAAATAAGGGATTTTTTTTTTTTTTTTTTTCCCTAAGCACTTGAGAAAACCCTTAATTGGTGCAATAGAGTTGAGTTGATGACAAGGTTAGAAGCCAGAAGTGGGACTGCAATCCAAGATTTTTGATAGAGCACAGAGCAGGATGAGCTTCTATTGGAAAGTTAGTGAACAAATACAGAAAAGTAAGGCTAAGCCTGCAGATACTGTATGCAAATAATCAGCCATCTTTTTTGAGGTGTGTGGTTAGCTAGCGGAGATGAGCTGAATGTGTGCTGGTGTGGCAGAAAAGGCATGTTCTGAGACTGCTGATACCTGCCTCTGACAGCTGGGAAGCATCCACCTCTAGTGATTACTGTATCTCTGGCTGAAAGTGGCTTGCGATTTCTGTCAGAGGTTGATCTAGGTGTGACAGTGCTTTAAGGTTTAAATCAAATTATAGGATGGCCTTAAATGGGCATAAAGTGTGTCAGAAGAGAGTATGGTGTGGAGCTACTGGCTCCCTGCTTCTTAATATGTCTTGTATGTATGAATTTTTGTTGATAGAGAAACCCCTAATTATCGCGATACAACCTTGGATAGTGGAAATTTCCAGTGCAGGTATTAGTTCGCTGCTGGACAGGTTCTCTGATAAATCAGATGATCTGAGGGGAAAATATCCTATAAAGAAGATGGAGAATTGGTTTGAGATTGCAAATTGTCTTGTACAGCAAAGATAAAACTGCTGTTCTTCCCCAGGCCATGCAAGGGAAGAGTGGTCAGGTCTTGGTGGTGTTCTGGGAACCTGTCATGGAGGTGCAGCGAGGCAAAGGACACATGGCTGCTTCATGAAAACAGTTAAGGATGGACTTGTGGCACTCATCACTGAAATAATTTCTTGATATTTACCAAGTTATAAAAGTAAAGCTGTACTGCAGTTAAACAACATAATTTTAATCTGATCTTTTTTTCTGTATTCCAAACAGTGCTCATAAACCTTTTTCAGGGTAAGTTTGCATTTCAAAGGCTTCATCCCCCTCTGCTATTAATCGTTGTAGCATTTTTGAACATACTGACAATATGGTGGCTTACACCAGCTGACAATATAGACCTGATTGTTTTCCTTCTCACTAATTGTCATAGTTTCTATCATGTTTAGTGAACAAAGAAAAATAATAGTGTATAACAATCAGAAAAGCACAGTTAGAGAAGCAGTATCTGGATCCTCCAAAGGGCTACTGTGATCTAGACGTGATTATTCTCGTTATTTAGGTTTAGCTAGCTTGGTATAACTTTGGTCAGTACTTTAGCTCAGTGAGAGACCTACAGTTGAAAAACTGCTCAACATATGCAGCTACTGTGCACTCAATTCCTTATAGGCCTTCCATGAATTATTATTAAGCAGAAAAGGATTTTTGTACTTCCATAGGTAATAAGTCCAACTGATTTGAGTGTATTTCCCCAGTTTAATACTTTCTTACTTTGTCCTCAAAAATAAGCATAATTTTTTTTTTTTTTTTTAGCATGTACTTGAATAGTTTTTGGTACCCTGCCTTGTCTGTATCAACATTGCAATTACTTAATCTTGTCAGGAAGTACTTACAATTGTGGTCATGGCCTCATTCAGTGGGTAACGGAACAAAAAACTGGATACTTGGATCTGCAGAAAATTGATGTTTAAATCATAGTGTAAAGCACATAGATAAACATTTAGTATTTAATCATCTGTTAAAATGAAATGCATTTTCAATTCTCAATCGCTTCATATCAAAATGAAAAGGTAATAAATGTCAAGATTTGATTTCCCACCCCCATCCCTCTTATAAACTGTTTTGGGAGCATCAGTTTTCTAGTGGTAACATCTTTTTGGGAACAGGAAGGTCACACCAGGCAGTTGAGGAAAAGCTTTTGGTAACTGGCCGTGAACAGTTAGAGTTTGTGCTGTGGTTCAGAGATGCTGCCCTTCTCTGCACTGCTATTTCATGACCTTTTTTTTTTTTTTTTTTTATCTGCCTCCCTCCCCCCTCCTTGGGAAATGAAGTTTTAGAGGATACTTTAGGAAATACGGGGAACTATGTTTGTAGCATATTCTTTTTGAACATGGCTCAATTTTTGTTTTCCCCTCTTTCTCTTAACAGGTGACGTAAGCAGAGGAAGGAAAGAAAGCTTCATACTTACAATGTTTAACATTTAAGTTGGCTTTGTATGGCTTGTTGTTGCAGTCATGGTTGTTTCCTCCTTGGAGCTTTTAAATTGGGGAACCTGGATTTCTAGTTCAGGAAAAGCTGAACATCCCATACCTGGTTTCCTCAAAGCTATTAGTGTTTTGTGTCCTAAATATGCTTCCAGAAACAGGTTAGGCTTGTCTGCCCAAGTTATAAGCATGTAGTAAATTACTCAATTACACAGAATCTACTGAAACTAGTGCTCACTCACATCGTGCTCATCACAGTGAGATCTCTGTAACCAAATGCCTAAAAGTTGGTTTAATTTTTAGATGTCATAAGTTTAGACACCATACTGAAAATGTAGCTTCATATCTTTCATTGTGTCTTCCTGCCATGGTTTTAATTTGCGATATTGCTTTTCTTTGACTTGAGTCTTTTAACTTTTGGTTGTGTATAAAAGACTAATAATAATTCTTTTGTTTTATAGGTACTAAGCCAAATGATCTACAGTTGATAATACCCATGTTAAGAATGGATGGGGAGGAAAATAAGAAGAGAGATGATGTTGATGAGAGTTTACAAACTGAGCTGACAGAAGAATCCCAGAGAAATACATCAGGAAAAAATGCTGGATGTCACTCTTTGTCTCAGCAGAAAACGAGGCTTACATCAGATGAAGTGCTCAGGGACCTTGAAAAGAAAAGAAAAGAGAATCACACAAACAAAAGGGCACTGTTAGGATCACCAAACCTGAATGTTGTTGAAGCAGACAATCCTGAAAATGTCTCCAGAAAAAGAAAGCAGAGTTGTTCAGAAGACATGAAAGACAGTGAAAGGAAATTGCACAAAGTCGTAGCTGGAGAAGCAGGTAGTATGGTAGCTGGAGCAGTAAAGAAGGAAGGTGTCACCAGTTGTCTTGGTGATGACGTATTTCATTCAAATTTTCTGTGCCTACACTGTGATTTCAAATGTGCTGATGGTGCCATACTGAAAATTCACAAAGAAAATAAACATTCACAAGAGGTGCCAGCTGCTGTTCCTGATAAGTTATCTTCAGAAGAAATGAGTGTTGGCTATATGATTGGAAACATATACAAAGATCTTAAAGGCAAAATGAGTGATCAGGGTTCACCTTACTGCTCTGATATGGAAAAGCATAAACAAGAAGGCCCCTCCAAACAATCCAAAGAACAAACATGCCCTCAGTGTAGTTGCATAGCTGAATGTAGTTCAGCATTACATATGCATGTTAAGCAAGATCATGGGGAATCCAAGATATTTTGTTGTGATCTTTGTGGTTTTCAGAGTGCTGAGGAAAACCTCCTAAATTCTCATTTTCTTGGAAAGACACACCTTCGACGCCAAAATCTTGCTGCACGGGGAGGATTTGTACAGATATTGACAAAAAAATCCTTTAAAAACCAACAATCTACTGCAACCAAAGAGAGGAATGTCAGAGCAAAACCTGGAACCAGTAAATTAAAGGCAAGAGCTGCTGGTGCAAAAGAATTAAATGTTTGCAGTGGACTGAAAGGCTCAAAAGTAAGCTTGTCTAAACAAAATGATGGCCCTGAGCTTGTTGAAATGATACCATCTTCAGATGTTTCCACTGAAAAAATAGATACTGTGGCAGGAGAAACACTGCTTTCTTGTGGTATAGAAGGAAATTATGAAGTCCATACTGGAAAACCAGAAATACCAGGACCCTCAGAAAATATCTTGCAGAAGACAGAACTCCCTCGAACTACCAAAAAGCTAGTTAGTTTAAAAATAACAAGGAGATTTGATAGATCAGAATATAAAAGAAACATTGTCTTGTTAAGATCTTCATTTGGACAGAGTAGGTCTTTTAGATTAAAAAGGCAGGTTAAAAGA
The DNA here is from genome assembly GCF_965140245.1 of Athene noctua. Taxonomy (NCBI): domain Eukaryota; kingdom Metazoa; phylum Chordata; class Aves; order Strigiformes; family Strigidae; genus Athene; species Athene noctua. The sequence goes on from NC_134038.1 coordinate 64,335,601, forward strand.
AGGTACAATTTGTTGGGTAATAGTAAGAGAGCCAAGTCTGAAACTCAGAAAGTACACATGAAGTGCATCTCCAGAACACCGCTTAAACTTGGTGATTCAAGCCCTGTCTCACATACAGAACTGGAAACAGATGCTAAAAGTAATTGTAATACTTTTTCAGAAATTCAAGATTTTACTGAAGATAAGCCAAATACCTTTTCTTCCAGCGCTTCAGATACTAAAGATTCTGACACACTTCCTGCTGATCATGGTGTTCTTCATACTTGCACTGATTGTGGTCATGTTTTTCAGAACAGAAAAAGTTTGGAAATTCATGTTGCAAAGCTTCACACAAAAAGGATCCAGTTTCATTGTCAGATGTGTAGTTATTCCTCTGGAGTCAGGGAAGACATGAAACAACACTGCCAGGACAGTAAACACCAGATGGGTGGTTGTAGCTTTAATTGTCAACTCTGTTCATTTACCAGCTTGAATGTGATCAGCCTTCGAAGCCATATGAGTGAAGTGCATAATATGTCCCATAGTTGTCCAACTTGCATTCTTTTTTTTCGAATGGAAGAAGAGCTGATATATCATCAAAAAAATGAGAAACACGATGGTTCATTATTTCAGCAAGCTATTCCATTGAGTAACAGTGATCAGACCTTGCAAGTGGTAACTTTTGCTGACTCAGTATCAAACAGTAGCCAAAATCTTGCAAACAGAATGGAAGTATCAAAAGCAAAAACTCCAGAGTCTTCCTTCGTAAATCATAGAAATGAATTAAAGCATTCTGTTCTGAATAAAACCCAATTTCAATGCAAGAAGTGTTTTTATAAGACAAGATCTTCCACAGTTCTTACAAGGCACATAAAACTCCGACATGCACAGGAGTATCACTTCCTTTGTAAAGCATGTAATCTTTACTCACTGAGTAAGGAAGGAATGGAGAAGCATATCAAAAGAAGCAAGCACCTTGAAAATGCCAGGAAAAACAACATCGGGCTGCGTTTTGAAGAATGTATTGAAAAAGTTTGTGTTGGTGTTGGTGGTATTAAAACAGTGGTGGATCCTTCCATTTCTGGGAGTGGGAATACAGAGTTAAATAAAGAAATTATACATGTTTCATCCTCTTCTGTGGAAAACATATCGAGAAATAAGGAGTTCCTTCCACTTGATCAAAGGATTGGTGAAAATGAATTGATTTTAGCTAATGCACCCAAAAGAGGGAAACCCAAAGGCACTATTTCTAGGACATGTACCCATTGTGGTCTTTTGGCCTCCAGTGTTACAAATTTGACTGTTCACATCAGACGAAAGCACAGTCATCAGTACAGCTATTTGTGTAAGGTTTGCAATTATTACACTGTAACCAAAGGAGACATGGAACGCCATTGTGCAACTAAAAAACACAAAAGTCGTGTTGAAATAGAAGGACATGGAAAACAGAACTTGGAGATCATCGTTAGCCCTGAAGGAGGTAATTTTGAATCCATGAGCAAGAAGGTTAACAGCCCCATGACTGCCTTGTATGAACATGCTGAGGATGGTAGCCAGTCATCATATCTGGAAAATTCTGTCTTAGACAATCAGGAAGTTGAGCAAAGAGATGCTGAGCTAAAACTTGTAAATGCCAGTGGGCTGCCAGATCTGGAACATGCTACTAATCCATTAAATATAAGCCATCGTGTATTTCTGGAACCAGCCAGGATTAATCAAGATGGTGACCCATGCTTCCAGAGAAGAGCAATGGGTGCAAATGGCAACAAGTGCGTACACTGCAGCTTCATTGCTCATTCTTCTTCTTCTTTAGAGCTGCATGTGAAGCGAAAACATACAAAACAATTTGAATACCACTGCATGGCTTGTGACTACTATGCTGTTACTCGCAGAGAGATGATTAGGCATGCAGCAACAGAGAAACATAAAATTAGAAGAGAATCTTATGTTTATTCTTCTTCTGGGGAGGAAGCAACCACAGCAGATATCACCAAAGAAGGCACTGCTTTGTCTCAAGAGGAGCACCGTCACAGTGCAGGAGGATCAAAAGCTGTTTTAGGTGAAATAAAATGTGCCAATGATGCAGCAGAAGTTGATCATATGAATAAAAGCTTAAGTGAGTGTACTGTCTTAGGTGAAAATTCATCTCCAGGAATGCCTAAAGGCAGCAGTTCCCAAAATGCAGAAGGTGAACTGGAAGGGGAGTCTAAAAATGGAGGAGAAAACCTTTTTTGTGAAGGATTCCAGCAAACTTCTCAGGAAGTATCAGTTCAAGAAACAGGCACTTGTGAGTTGCAGAAAAGTAGTCATGGCCAGGAGCTGCTCAACGCAGATGATGATTGCACTGCAGAAAATGAAAATAGATCAAGGAGCACAAACTTGAATTCAGGAAGAGGCGAGGAAAGCTTGGAAGCAAATAGAGAAAACCCTGAAGTAGAGTGTAGAAACACAGACATTCTCAAAAAAATACCACTGAAAAAAAATAACCCACTTATGCTAACTCTTCCAGAAACAAGTAGTGCAGTAGAGCAATCAAATTTTGCTGGAAACATTGGAGAAATGGTACAAAATATACATAGTTTGGAGGGTGACAGAAGTTTCAAAGAGGATCCTACTGGGGAGGAGGAAGAAGCCCTTATGGAAGCACAACATGAAGCAGAAGTAACTATAAATAACAATGTTTGGGAGGCAGATGGCTCAACAGCTGAGGGCACGCAAGAAAGTAGTAATGAGGCTCTAGGAACAGTTATCATTGCTGATGATAAAGGAAAGGCAATGCAAAATTTTGGCAAGTTTGATTCTTCTATAGTGAGGATAAAAAGTCACCAAGATGGGGAGGCCACTGACCATTCTGCTGAAGGACAGATGTCAGGTGGAGTGAAAGCTAGTGAGCTCACAGCAAAAGCAGACCCTTCACCAAGTGGTGGGAAAAAGAAGAAGTCAGAAGGAATTTCCCTTGGGGAATCGACACGTATTCGCTGTGATGACTGTGGTTTTCTAGCAGATGGTTTGAGCGGACTAAATGTTCACATAGCCATGAAACATCCTTCAAAAGAAAAACATTTTCATTGTTTACTCTGTGGAAAATCATTTTACACAGAGAGCAACCTTCACCAGCACTTGGCCAGTGCTGGGCACATGCGAAATGAGCAGGCAAGCGTGGAGGAGTTGCCCGAAGGAGGAGCTACCTTTAAGTGTGTGAAGTGCACAGAGCCCTTCGATTCAGAGCAGAGCTTGTTTCTTCACATCAAAGAGCAACATGAAGAGCTGTTGCGGGAAGTGAATAAGTACATTGTGGAAGACACTGAACAAATCAACAGGGAGAGGGAAGAGAACCAAGGCAATGTCTGCAAGTACTGTGGGAAGATGTGTAGAAGTAGCAATTCCATGGCCTTCCTAGCTCACATCCGTACCCATACAGGTATGGAAACACTCTCTTTGCAAGTGATCTCTTTCAAACAGAGTGAATTACACCATTAGTCTTTTTCTGCTTGTTAATCTTTTTAACATTTCTTATGAACTGGCAGTCATATTGCCTGATGAGCCCCCAATGAAATTCAAAATTACCGAAAGGGGTATGAAAATACAGTGATCAAAGGGCAGAAATGTAAGAACATTTTAAGCACAGTCACATCTTCTGCTTTTTGTTTCGTATAGATTTCCTTCTCTTTAAATTGTAATCACAAATTCGTTCTTAAATTTATATAATGAAGCAGTGGTAGTTTGAGAGAACAGTTAGCTGTTCTTTCTCATTTCCTGTTCCTTGCAGTTGTTTAATATCCAAATTGTTTATTTCATTTCAATTCAGTTACACTTTCAGCATTACATAAAGCTTCAGGATAGACATCTGATATTATATAATTTCTAAATAAATAGCAATTAGAAGCAGCAAGAGGTTTTTGTAGAAAAAAGTTATGGGAATTAGAATTGGTCAGCCTTTTTGGAAGGTAGTGTGTAATGTTGATGTGGTGCACAGCGATGTAGCATCTGATTTAGTTTCTGCACTGATCACACTTTCAATTCATTTTTATGTTTAATTTTAAGTGGAAAATTTAAAAACATTTTTGTAGAAAAATGCATAAGCTGCAGTTCTGAATTTATGTAAAAATTCACTGCGATGTTTCTATAAACCTGCCATACATTCTTTATTTTAAATAGACAGCTTTTCTAAATCACTGAGCTCTGCTTAGACAAGTGGTGTCTCCATGGTTGAATTTATGAGTGGATTTGAATAATAAATTCACATTTCAATGAACATATTTTCATTAAAACTGTAAGGTTTATTTTACTGTACTTTTAAATAATGGCTTATTATGGAAGCTATAGTTTAAATTCATGCAGTATTTGAAACTTAGTGCATGGTTACAAGGAAGAGAACAAAAAGGTAAGAAAAAAGGAACATAAAAGAATGGTAATTCCTGGCATAATCTTAAAATAGTTTTGTAAGGTTTTTTATGAAAAGGCAAGGGCGTGACTGGACAAAAAAGTTTAAAATTAATCTTGAGGAACACGGACATTGTATTTCAAACCTTTCAAAGTATTTTACTATAGCTGCAGTATTCATGTATACCAATAACTCACATACTTAATACTTTCAGCATTACTTCTATCTTGTCAATAATGTAGTTATCTGTATTGCTTCACCTAATATCCAACTTTGAAAGCAGTGTTAAGTCTTCAGAGGGACGCTTGTGTTCACATGGTCAGAACAGCTGTATAAGCCCTTAATATGCCCTCTTACGGCAGATAAAACTGAATAAAACTAAGGGGGAGGATGCTAATGGAGCTCTCTTTAGAATTCTTTATGCAACTGTCTGGTCAAGACATGTTGCTTATAATTGATGTGTCCATTACTTGAATTCTCTTGTAATTATAGTCAATAAGTCTTGTAAATGTGTTAAAGCTCACTAAAAGCATACAAATTCAAGAACAGAGTAAGGCTAATAATTTAAAATAATCAATGTAGGCATTTCAGCACTTAATTTCCCTTGTGTGTTGATAGCTGATCATTCTTAATCCATTAAGATTTATTTAGTCGTTTACAATGCAAAATAGGTTTGCACTGGTCACTTGTGCCATTTGAAAATGTCCACCAGGTTAAGTGCAGAATGTAGTCCATTAGTCTTCCTTGACTATATGTATTAATTGCATTTAAAATCAAGTTAATGTGGATGTGAAAGTGAGGTAACTATCAATATATGACAAAGCAACCCTACTTACATAAGTTACATCATTGCTTGTAACATTTAGTAAAAGTTAGTGTACTTTTTAACGTCTTGTGTGTAGGTCTGATCATAAAGTATATTTTTATTGTGCTTTTGGATGGCCCTAAATATGCGAAGCGGTAAAAGAATACATTTCACTTTGTAAATCATTTTTTGGTGGTGCATGTGGAGAAGGTATAGAAGGATTACAGAATAGAGTTTTGTCTGCCCTCTTTCTCATGGCACCTTTAAATGAAACACTTTTATGCTTTGCTTCTTCACATAAATAGTAATGCAGAGACTTTTATTAATAGTTAATGGGAAAGAAGTCTTTCTCTTCCAATCTTTATTTTCATATTTGTGATTTCTTCTGTGTCTTACAGAATCTTTTCTTCCAATCTGTATCACAATGGATGCAAATATTTTTAGGTTATTGGGAGTGGTGGCAGAGGGAACTGGCTTAGTCCACCAACTGTATATAGACTGGCTTATAACATTGGTGAGGCAAAGTACAGTATTTCTAGTTTCTCATCTGTTCCAGGGTAACACCTGGTATATAACAGCAGAGCTGCGCGTTTTCCTATTTATTGTTCTGATTAGGTGCTTTTTTAAAAAAATTTGTCTTCAGCATCCAGATGTGCATATATATGTTTATATACATATGTATGTGTAACCATGTCCAACTACTTGCCTTTTTTTTTTTATTAACTGGTGATGGTTGGGGGGGGGTGGTGGTGGTGGTGGATGGAAAAGTTGCAGAAAGATACAATTAAGGATTTCCATTAATAGAAAAATAATGTTTCAAAATACCGTTAAATAATGTAGGAGGTTTTCACATTGCAAATGAAAGGGAAGCTTTGCTAGAGAGGAGATAACAAGTAAGTCCATCACATGTTGACAAGTGAAAATGAGGAAGTGTAAAGAAAAATAAAAGGAGTAGTGGAGGTGGAAGACTTCTTAGTTCACAATTGATGGAGGTCCCATAAACTTAATTAACAATCAACATCTGAGGAAAAATCACCTGCAACCACATCATCTTTGTTTTGTTTTTCATCAGATTTATCAGTTCACTTTAAGTGTGGTATCTTACTCCCCATGTCCTAAACACAGGAGGAAATGGTATGATGTGGCTCTACTGACTTCGCATTGGGCCTGAGCTAGGGACACAGCTATGCCTGCAGGTGCAGATGATGTTGCCTTTGGCTGGCTTAAAGCTGAGGCAGCGATTTTTTTCTTATAGTTCTGGGTCTCTATTGTCTTGATGTAAAATAAGGACTATGAACTCCAGTCTTTTTTTGTAAAACCATAGCATGGTTTGTGTCTGTCTGACCTGAATTCTTAAATTTAGTCTGTTTTCAATTTGGTGGTTTTTTTTTTTGTTCTCTTGTTAAGAGCCTTATTGCTTACTGCTACCATCAGAAAATGTACCCTTTCTTTCCATGCCATAACATAGCTAAAGTAATTCTGTTGCCATTTTTTCTTTTTTTTTTAAAAGTCATTTTGTTGGAAAGATGCTATATTGAAAGTTTTTTTTTTTTCATTTTTTGGTGAACTAAAAGCCAAATGTGAATCCAGTATTACAACATTTAACACAGCATATGAGAACCACTGTAGTTTGTGATAAGTATGGCTAAGAAATGGTTAATTGCTTCAACATTGTTTCAGATAGCATTATGACAAATACGGATTTTTTTTCCCCTATTTAACTTTTAGTTTAATGTCCTTAAGTATAAAATTTTGAGTTGTTCCATCCAAGAACATAACAGGAACAAATTTGGCACCAGCAACCTAAAAGGGAGATGCATTGCTTTTGTTTCAGGTGATAAGTACTGACTGGAGCCTGCCAGCACTTGAATTTTCATGGAGTTTCAATTGAGATGTTAACAGATATTCAGCTCTGGATCTGAGAAATAAATAAAAAAACCTCAAGGCCTCAGTGATTTTTGGATGAGAGCAGTCAACAGAATAATACATTTCTGTATTTCCAGCACACTGTAGCTGCGATTGGTCTGAGCATGAGTTCTTCACAGAGGAGTCATGTAAATGGAAAACAGCAAAGGTCTTGTATGGAAGCCCTGTGGGACACCTGCAGTAACAGAATGAGGAATGAATTTACAATTTAATCAGTAGGAGAGAAACTAAAGGAACATAGGATTGAATCCACATGGTATTTGAATTCTATGACAAAAAAGAGCAGTGTAAACACCAGTAGATTTAAAAGAATCCTCTCCAGCTGTGGCCTTGATGTTATTAATTGTTCAATTAGTCTTTAAGATCATAAATTAAAACATCAACTTTTAATATTCTTTTATTTAATGCAAAAATAGCCTTTTTTTTTTTTTATTTGCATGGGTCTCTATAGAATGCAGTGTTGGTTTGAAATGTCACCAAATTAATGATTAATTTAGTTTTATCAGGATCATTTAAATAAACTGGGGATTTCAGTGTGATTGATAGAATGTGATTGCTGTTAGCTGCAGTCTCAACCTGCTTTTGATATTTAAACATATAAAGCTGACTAGATATAACCATTCAGGTGCTAAATATATTTTACATCTACTTCCAACAGTAGAAATGGAAGTATTAAGAGATCTGGCTTCATTGTCATTGAACTGTGAAATATTCAACCTTGTCTGCCCGTGCTTAGTACTGTTGACTTTTTTATTTCAGTTAGAAGATTAAAATTAAATGCTTCATTTTTTGTCAGCTTTTTGGAATTAAATTGAAATTTAAGACTCTAAAAACTTTTACTAAGATCCTCAATTTCACCAACAGATTCTTGGAGGATATTCTGTTTTCAAGGGCAAAGCAAAAAGGTTCATTGATCAAATATGATATAGTGCAACATTTTTCTTATCAGAGCTCTTTATGTATATTTATTAAAGATCCCATATTTCACATTATGCTTAACTGTATTGGAAGAAGTGCTTCACAAAACATATACTAAAAATAATATGGAGACTTGGTGACCATATTGTACTTACTTTTAACTGCATTTCTATGATTTTGATTTATTGATTTAAGGATTTAGTGGTCAGAAAATTGGACAGTGCTACAGCATGCTTTAGAATGGTGTTGCTGTATAATAACATGGGGACTGACGTGTGCCCATTTTAACTATTTCAGTAAAAAAAATATTTTTTTCATCCTCAAGAGAGGATCACTGTTAATTAGGATAGACAAATAGTTCGACTTTTTGCTGAACTGTCGTGATACAAGAAATAGGCTGGTACTTCTTCCTTGGAGAAATAATTTCAGAGTTCTTTGGTCTGCAGTAGACATTTAATATTAAAGTTTGTTCTTGAAATAAATAATAGCCAAAATGTCAATACTTCTGGTTTGCAGAATAATCATAAATTCTTGACCATAAAACAGTCATAAAGGCATAATATTTTATCCACTGTATATTCATACATTGCATGTCATTACAATAGCTAGGTGATGAATCATTTTCTGTGTGTGACAGAACAAATCTGAAATACCGATGCTAATGCGAAATCTATTCAAAGTCGAAAGACTTGTAAAATTACTTTACTTTAAATATATTTGCTTAAAAAACAAGTGTATTTTGCAGTTTGCACCGATATCAAGCCACTTTAAGACCATTACCTGAGTTTCAGCATTTGGAAATGGGGAAAGGTGTAGAACATCTTTTGCCATCTTGTTGAAAGGATATTCTACCTACTATAATTGTCTTATCATTTTAATATTTTGTGGGTGTTTTTAATAATAATAATAATTTTTAAAAAATAATATTAAAAGCTAAGACAGTTGTTTCTGTGATCTTGTACTTAAGGAAACTTTAATGAGTAATATATAGTATATGTCGTCTGTGTCCTGGGAGTTACAAATTTCTGTACGAGATACTTTTTTTGTTAGGCAAAAATCTCAAACAGGTTAAATGTGGGGTAGGCTTTTTTAAAGGTTATTTTTTCCCCGGATTTTTTATTTCCTTAACCGTGGGTGATATATTATTCTAATTCAACTCATATCTTATGCTAAATTTTACTTAGGATCAAAGCCATTCAAGTGCAAGATATGCCACTTTGCAACAGCTCAGCTCGGAGATGCCAGAAACCATGTCAAGAGGCACCTTGGGATGAGGGAATACAAGTGTCATGTCTGTGGGTGAGTAAATGAAACAGTCTCCACCATGGTTAACCAGAAGAAGTGTGCAGGATATGCATTGTTTCAGAATTGAAAACTGTGATGTGAGCAAGAGTGGCTAAAATTATGCATGCATATCCTCCTTTCCATTGTTATGGTAAATTCCTTAAATACAGTTATGACATTCTTTTCCCACTTCTAATCCTGCACTGAAGATGAGCAATTTTATGGGCTACAAGGTCAATTTGAACCTGTAATCTGTAAATTGACTAAATTATAGGATGTTCATTCACATTGCCAGGGAGAACTGTAAATTCCATTTAAAGACATAAAAAATATATAATACAGACTTTACTGTGTGGGGTTTTTTCTTTTGCTATACTGTTATAATTTTAGTACCATTAACAGATTTCTGGACTCCATTAGGGTTTTCATTCTTTACGAAAACAAAACAGAAGACTGATTTTTCAAACAAACGGATCTAAAATATTGCAGGCATAAGACTTTAAAAAATAAATTGAAGTCTTTTATGTATGCTTGTGTTCTTGTTTGTTACCCAAAAAATCTTGTTTTTCTTTTTTACTTAATCGTTATTTCCTCAGAAGGATCGTTCATAATGTTTAATTGTCCTTCAAATGTGTTGCATTTAATAGGAGGCATTGAGACTCCTTAATGCAAAACTAATTAATTTAGCAGAAATGTTTAAAAGGTTTTAAAATGCCATGGCATATATGGTACATCATAGGACATTCAAAGTTGGATTTTAATACCCTAGTTCTGATTAAAAATATATTTTAATGTTATTATGCTGGAGAAATTAACTAATATATGCATCATATAAAAACATTTTACTCAAACCTATGTAACCTGCTATAGCAGTGTTATGGCTAATGTGTAGAACAGCACAGGTTCAATTAGATGATGCAATGCACACATGAATGGTGTGGTGTGATGTTGAGGATAATGTTCAGCAGGAGGGTTTTTTTTAGCCTTAGTATACCGATCTACTGCAAGACAAAGTGAGTTACACATTTAAAGGACAAGTGAATCTTCAGCTGAAGATGCAGCTGAGTGATTTTCACTGATTCATCTCTCTGTTTTTCAAATAATTTTACATGCAGCATTATGAGATACTTTGGATGTTTTTACTCACTTAAGAAAATTAATTGCTGACTTCTTGACAAGAAATAAAAATGTATGAGCCTAATTCTTAAGTCCACTGAATATCAGTAGTAGAATAACTTGTGTTACTCTTTATTTTGCAGCATGTTTATGGATGGTAGGCTATTTTATATTGTTTGAAAAATCTGCTTTATGAATTGCCAAGAATTTGGCATGGAAGATAGTTAACAGCTACAGATCCACAAAACTGTTTCACTAAGGCTAAGCTTCGTTCTTTAGAAGTTGTCAGCAAACTTAACAATGATTCTTTAGTCAATTCCCTTTTAACTTAAACTGAAAAATCATCATATTCTCTAACTATGTTATTGTGAGAGGAACAGTAAAAAAATCACAAAACAGCTAATACCATATCTTTTATAAAAAGAGAATTAAAGTGATTAGGATTTGGCACAGTACCTAATTTTTTTAAAAAAACTCTCTCCTTCACTTCACGATCGACATGTTCTTGGAACCTGTCTCAGAAATTACACAACTCTCGGCTGCAATTCATGATGGTTATGCAAGAGAGAGAGCAAAACATGTATGAATGATTTAAACAGCGGACTTGAATGTTAGTCACTTTGCTAAGCTGATTGCTTACTGTATGTTGCTGACATGTCATAACTGGTAGCCAAACAGGTACTCATTTTCCGTTTTTGTGTAGTATTGTATTGCTAATTTTCATCAACAACATGAAGCTGTGCTATTTAGATATGGAAAACAATCAGCTGAAGAGACATGTACCACAATACCCTGTGCTCACAAAAATCTGATTTATATACCTGTTTAATAATCATCATGTTTCACTTAATGTGCACCAAAATGTATTTTAAGAACTATATATTAACACTGATTTAATTGGAAAAGACATTTTGTACTGTAGCTAGCAGTTCTGAAGAACTGAGCAGGATTTGAAGAAGGAGGAATGACCAGAGCAGTTTGAACTGTAGTCCAAATAATGAATATGCCATCCTTAAACGTGGAAGAAGAGGAGAAAGTGTAATAGTCTGTGCTGTATTTCTGCTATTTTAATTGAAAGGACTGGGTAGTGTGTAGGTTAAAAAAATAAAGTAGCAACATAAAAAAAAAAAAAATTGCTAGGATTGGCTAACGGATTAGTGGCACTATAGAGCATTGGTACATTAACACCACTGACAATGTCAATTCATTATCATTGATGGCTAAATAATCTTAGAAATGCTCAGTGGACCTATTAGTTCCTGAACATAAGCAGCTCATGCTGCATTTCTTCATTAGCTTTAATTGCTATAAATTTTACCTTTTTAAAAATCATGCTTTAAAAGGTGAAGTGATCTTTCAGGAACATTAACTCTGTAATTTTGTCACAAACAGAAGGTCCTGCACTATGTTTTCTTTTCTACAGTAGTTAATATTCTATCCTCTGACTTTTAGATTCATAGTAATAAGCCCTCTGCTAGTTGCGAGGATAAATTGTGTTTCAAAAGCTTTTGAATCTGCTTGGGCACTTTTTAAAGGTGAAATGTCAGTGCAACACTGTGGTGTAGTGTGGTTTCAAAATACCGCTTTTTTTCTTTTAAAAAGAAAAGGCAAAAAGCTGTATCAGTGGTGTTGTTTTAGGAAGGGTTTGCTGTGCCTCAGTTTTCCAAATGATCCTCATATTTACATGATACAAAGTACACAATATATAATTCACTTAGTTGTTGAAAAAGGCAGTAATTTTGCTGTGTTGTTTTATTTTTTTTTTAATTGAAGTTCAGGGTTTGTTTTTCTTCAGCTGCACAGCAGAAACTACATGACACAGAAATTGGACACCGCTAATGTTTTAACATTTGGAATAAACCGTCTGCTACTCATTTCCTTATCGCAGATGCGTGTTAATTGTTTTCTTTTCCATACCCATGGCTGTAAAATATATCCCATTATTTCAGAGGTAGTATCTATTTTCTGCGGGTAGCAAACTGCTGCATATTTGAATTTAATTTTTGAAAGTCTGGCTTTGAAATTGGCTGATACTCTGGGTTAGATGATCAAATCTTGGTTGCCCAGCATTTAAAATTTTTGTTTCATTTGCCTGGTGAAATGCAGTGAAAAGGCTTATCATGCACTTTTCAAATTTTATGCCTCAGGTAGAACATGAAAAATGCATTGTTCTGCACTTGAGATTTTGAACAGAATTTATAGACAATGTTTGATTTAAAAATTCATCTACTATTCCTTTGCCTTTTTCTTGCCTTTGCTTTCAGAAACAGATTTTTGGGGGATATAGTTACATGTTTCAGGTAACAGTGGCTGCTTCTTTCTTTTTGTTTCTCTCCTTTACGACTTCTTATAAAACTACTCAGGAAGAGGGGTAATAAGGTAGGTTTGGATTTTTAGGAAAATTTTCAGTATTTAAAACATGCACATAAACATTTTTTGCTACCTTCCTAAAAATTGAAAGGACATTTGTAGCAATGTCTTTTTTATGTTTATTCCATATATGGTATTCCATATATAGCAGTTAAGTGTTTTAAGGGACAAAAGTTAAGTATTTATATGCACAAAAGAATTTGGAGCAGGGTGGAAAAGGTTGGGATTTTTCTGTATTTTGCTGAAGTAGTTCTTTCTTGTGGGTTTTTTTTGTTGTTGTTGTTCTTGCTTTTTTGCTTTGTTTTGGTCCTTTGGTGGATGGAGGTATTAATCTTTTTTACTTTTGCTCCTCAGTTCTTGATTTGCTTTGAAACTCCTTTTCCCAATTATTTCTGGAGATGTTATAAGATGTTCTGCTAAATAAGTGTTTTGCTAAATTCAGCTATTTTTTAAAGCTTCAAGGAGAGTTATAGTGTCCCAAGCACAGAAATAACTTCACTTTCGCTGCTGTTGTTAATGCTTAGAATAGTTCAGAGATCTTAATCTGTATAAAGTTCAGTATTTTAATGACACTGGTTGCTTTGAGAATGTTTAAAGAAAAATACTGGCCTATACTGAGCATAGTGGCTAATAGGTCTTTGTACTTTATAGATAAGAATGTGCTTTGACCAGCAGCATCAAAAAAATTGGCTGTATTCCTGTGTGTTGTGATCTAAAAAATCTTTCAGTTTTTCAGATTTTTTTTTAACTGATTACTGTTAACGTCAGGCTACTTCTAGTGAAAGCCTTCTCTTAAGATTGCTTTTAGCAAGGAAAAAAGACTTATTCATGAATTTATTGGTAGGAGCAGGAAAAACATTATATTTTCAAGGACGCCTTAATGTACTGTAATGTAAATTATTTATACTTGTGCAGTTTGGGAAACCTTAAATAGAAAGTTGCTACTCTAGTAAAACTATTTTTGTGTGGTATTACCTAGTTTTTGTGCATTAGAAGGGATCTCTGTGTAGATGATTATAATGTCACTTTCTGACCTTTGCAGCTTGAATAATTGTAAATCATTGCTTCATAACGTGTCAGAGAATGTCTGTACTAGGCAATTAAATGGCAGAATATAATAGACCAAATTATTGCCTGTCATGTTTTCAACAACACAGTTAGTATTTGAGTTACACTTAATCATTACGTGCATTAGCAACTTCATTGGAATCCAGCTTCAGGCTGAGCATGAAATACATTACATTATTTAAACCTCTAATGGTAGAAGTCATTTATTTGTGTTGAAGTGTACAACATGCAGAGTTTCATAAAGCAAGGAACACTTGAGAGCTTAATTTATCCAAATCAAAGTCTAAATGCAGATAAACACAAGTGGAAAAAATTAGTAATTTTTATAGGCTGGAAATATTTAAAAATACATGGTTGTGGGTAATTGTAGGCAGCAGGAATAAATTAAAATCACTATTTTTAGTCAGTTCTGAGAACTAAAACTGTTGTATACCTAAATCATCGAATGCATCATGAAATTGCATTTTTGAATGAACAATTAATTACGCACATCATACCTACAGATGTGTCCAAACAAAAAATATGTATTTGGTTCAGTTGTTTAGATCAGAGATAAGTGTGTGTAAAATGACTGCTCCATATCCTGCTATTCTGAGTTTCTCTATCTGCATTTTGCTGTTTGGTCCTATCATATACTTGTGTCTACATTTACTTTAGTAAAGAAAAATGAGGTGAACCTGTGTAACAGCTTTTAAACAAATTAATAAAAAAACACTAGAAGAATATATGGAGTAAGGTAACATTTCAGATTATCTGGCCAATTTTTGTTCAGTTATCTATAATTGCATTAGATTTGCAAACCTGGCCTTCAGTACATAGTCTCTTTACTATGTAAGAAAACTGCTTGAAATGGAAGCAATTTACTTTTATTCAGAAAAGCTCCCAGCATCTTTAAACAACTGGTACAGATCCTACGGTGTGTTGTGCAAGACTCTTGGCCTGAAAGTTTGCCATGGAGTTGGATGACGTTACAGTGAGTGGGAGACTTGGGTACAGGCAGTGGAAAGACTCATCTGAGACTGGTATTACAATCGATACAGAAAAGTCAAGGCCAACTTTCTGACTTAATGAAATGTGTTTTTTTTGCAGTTTGTATGCTAAATTGATTATAACAATGATTTTGTTGTGCTTGCTGAAGAGACAAGGTATATAAGAGACATACTCATGAGAGGGTATGTGTGTATTGGAATTGGAGGTAGTGATTCAGACTAGTATCCAATGCAGACATGCAATCCAATTCTCAAAATGCACAGGGGTGTGACTATGATATGTGTGGCATGTGTAACTAGTGCTTTTACAGGCATGAATTTTTGATTTCCTAATTTACTATAGATTGCTCTGATGTCCAGGATGTGTGTGTTTCTGTTAGGCCATAGGCATCTCGCTCTGAACGTGTCTTCCAAGAGCAAGCGCCTTCTGTGGCTGTGCAGGGAGGATTTGAGCCCGGCCTGAGAAGGCAGGAGTTGTGGTTAATGGGAGCAAGCTGATGGTGCAAAAATTGGGGTTTAACCATCGGTGCTACTGCAAGCGGCAGTCCCAAAATTCAGTATACCTACTGAAAAAGAGAATTCTGTCCTTGTAATCCATACTTTGGAAGGATTGGCCTGAGCGTTGAGAAAGATGCTGTTAAAAATTGCATTCTGTTGTCAGAAGGAGATGGCAAAAAGTTGACTCAG